>NW_024420586.1:10190515-10309548 GCF_014898765.1 Herpailurus yagouaroundi
AAAAAAAAAAAAAAAAAAAAAAATGAAGCCTGGAAGAAAAGGAATCCCAATTAAAGTTGGAGGGTGGTTTTACAATGTTCTATTGATCAGAGAAAACTTCATTGAAAAGAGTTATTTGAGTAAAATCATCATGGTAGAGAATGGCAATCTGCTCATCAAAAAAATCTGATCCCCCCCCTCCCTTCACCACAAAGCGAGCTGTCATTTCCACCCTCCCTTGCCACTGGGTATGGCTACGTAACTGAATGCTAGCAACGGAATGTGAGCAAAATTGATGTACACTGATTCCAGGGCCGGCTCAGAACTTAACCCCTACACATGTGATATTCTTCATTATTCCTCCTTCTAAAGCCACATGTTAACCATCCCAGAGCCACAAAAGCAAAGTAGCTTGGGTCTTGGATTCACAATTTGGAAGGGCGCGATGGGCTGATCAAAAACACCTTGGTGAAGTTTGCATGAGTGACACGTTTGCACTGTGTTAAGCCACTGAAATAAGGAGCTTCTTTTTCAGGTAGCAGCTTGAATTAAATTAGATGATAAAAAAGTGAGGGAGTAAGCCATGCAAATAATGGGGGGAGAGCACTCTGAGAAAAAAGAAAAGAAAAGGAAAGAAGAGAAAAGAAAAGAAATACAAAGGTCCTGAGGCAGGAATGTGATCAGAATATTCCCAGAACAACAAAGAAGTGAAAAAAAAAAAAAAAAAATTTGCAATGGAATGAGAGAGGGGGAGAGTAGTAGGGAGATCAGACCAAACAGTTACATCTAAATAGATTCTACTGAGAATCCCAGGCCTGTCATAATTCATATTCCCCATCAAACTCAGTTCTTAGATAAAAAGAAATAATAAAATAATCTTTTTGGGGGGTGCCAGATAGAACTCTGTTCTCCAATCCTACTTGAATAGGTCCAATGGACTAACTGAATCCCAGAATGTCTGTATTTTTGTTGTATGCTGTCTACACAGGTGCTGGAATTGATTTAGAAGAACGCTGAGGATATTTTGGCCCTCCATCTGTCAGAGGCAGAGTGACAGAATTCATTAGCAGAGCCTGTAACAAAGCCATTGCCATGCGGTGGAAGATGCAGTGAAAAGTGAATGGCCTCAGTGTTTCTGCTTTCAATCACAGCCAGGTTCTTCTCTTCCCACATACCGTCATCTTCCCTCCCAAGGCAGCTTCTCCGTCAGCCTCCACGGATGTATCTGCCAGCTCCTAGTCTCTCAGGCTAGACATCTGAGGCATCCTTGATTCTTTCCTCTCTCTCACTCCCAGAGTGTATCAATAAATGTGTTCTCACAATTCCATGCAAGATGGCTCTCTCGCATTTGCCCACTTCGCTCCTTTCTCCCTGCCGATGACTCCTTCTTCTAGCCTCTCTGTCTGGATGACTGAGGCTGTATCGTGATGGGGTTCTGCCTGCCTCGTTGCCGTCTTCGTATCCATTCTTGACATTCTGAAGGAATCATCTTTCTCAGACTATGTCTCTGATTATACTCTCACACTTTCAGTAACTCCCTAGGGTTAACGGGGTAAAATCCAGCTGCTTTAACAGGGATCAAAAAGCTCTTCAGGACGTGATGCCTACTTACTTCTCTTCGTCTTTCTTTACGTTCCATAATCCACTGAACCTACGCTTCCTTGAAATCCAGAACTGTGTTCAAGTCTGGCCTTAGCGTACTCTTGCTCCTTCTGTCTGGGATTCACTTCCCCATGTCTTGATCTAGGTGGCTTCTAGTTATCCTTCCAATCTCAGGTTAGCCATCACGTTCTCTAGGAAGCTTTTCTTAATTAATTATCACTCCCATCCCAATCAAGTCTAACTATGGGCCCTGTTATACAGTCCCATAGGTCTTCATCCCGTTTCCATCATAGGGTATGTTGTAATTTCCTATGTCTGTCAATATATTACAAGCACCATAAGGACAGGCACTATACTGCAATCACACTCTATTCTCAGTACCTGGTACGTAGTATTTGTTCCGATCTTAAATTCAGTATCTCAGAATGATAGCATCATAAATGTGGATTTGAGAATAATAACATTATTTGCATTATTCTTCGGAGAATCTCCATGAAAAATAAAGTATGTGTTACGGAAGACAAGTTCTGTGCAAAATTAAATTAAATCGGTGAAAGCTGCATTCTTGGGGTTTCTAAACTATGGCCCAATCAGCTAAAGCCTGCCCACCACCTGTTTTTGAAAATAAAGTTCTTTTTTATAAAGCTTATTTATTTATTTTGAGAGAGAAAGAGAGCGAGACGCAGTGTGAGTGGGGGAGGGGCAGAGAGAGGGAGAGAGAGAAAATCCCAAGCAGGCTCCGCATTGCCAGTGTAGAGCCCTATGTGGGGTCTGAACTCTTGAACCGTGAGATCATGACCCGAGAGGAAACCAAGAGTCAGAGGCTTAACCAACTGAACCACCCGGCGTCCCTGTGTTTGAAAATAAAGTTTTATTGGAACATAGCCACATTCATTCATTTGTGTATCGTCTATGACTGTGTTCACACCACAGTGGCAGAGCTGAGTAGTTGTAACAGAGACTGGACGGCTCACAAAGCCAAAGGCATTTACTACTTGGCATCGTACAGAAGTTTGCTGATATCTGCTAGATACTAAATCCATTTCTTAGACACATACTAGGGAATTAAAGGTATGAGAAATCTGATGTAAGCAAACTGGTATTACCTTTTTAGTCCCATTATGTGTGTGTTCATGAAAATGTGCATGGCTATTAAAATGCTCCTTCACCCTTTGAAATCATTAGGAACATTTTACACAAGTAGTGTTCCATGGTCCATAACAAGAGGATGGCTAAAAGGAAAACTAGACATTATATCTAATTACATATATTTATTCTGTTTAAATTTACTAAAGTTTCTCAGTATGAGAAGCTATGTTTACTTAGCTTGGAATCAAACATGGAAAAACAGAAAGATCTGGGCCTCTTCCTCTTTTTCCTATTCGTTGCTTTCACGTTATTTGAATTTCTTTCATTATTTTTCTCTTTCTTCCTAATCTCAAACCAACTTTATCACGTCTATCGTTTTACATCCTTTCTTTGTCAGTCAGTCTTTTTCTGTGGATTTTGTGGTGATTTTTATTACGGTGCCTGTATTTGAATTCCTCAGGGTACTTGTAATTTTCACCCCCACCAAAATGCATTAGATAGACAAGGAAGACCAAACTTCCTTATACAGAGGAAAAGGACATATTTATCTCACCGCTTTCATCCTGGAGAAAAAAAGGTAAAGGGTATTTCCATTTGATTTATTTAAAATCTTCCCACAACTCCAGGTAAGTTCTTATTATACTTTCAAAGAATACAGCCATAGGAGGTACGAAAATAGTTTTATTCCCTCAAAGAGCAGATCCTGAAGCGCAGTCTGGGAACCTCTGGGTCCTTGAGATACTTTTGGGGGGCCTTTGAGGTCAAAACTATTTTCATAATAATACTATACCATTTTCCCTTTTTCTCTTCCTTTCTCTTATGAGTTTTCCAGAGGCTATATTATAAGTGATATGGAAACACAATGTAGAAGCGGATATCAGAATCAGCTATCTTTTTAAAAAAATGTAATGTGTATTTATTTATTTTGAGAGAGAGAGAGAGAGAGAGGAAGTGAGCTGGGGAGGGGCAGAGAGAGGGTGAGAGAGAGAGAGAATTCCAAGCAGGCTCTACGCTGCCAGTGCAGAACCAAGCTTGGGGCGTGAACTCACAAACCATGAGATCGTGACCTGAGCAGAAATCAAGAGTTGGATGCTTAACCGACTGAGCCACCCAGGTGCCCCAGAATCATCAGCTCTCTTAAGGTAAAAACGAAAGCGCTATTCAGAAATGTAAAACAATGTCACTCTTCTCACACTCTTTGTTGTTGTAGAAAATGGTTCTTAATCATAAAACATATGTTACCTATATTAACATGGAATGAGCTATTATAATTTTTGGCGAATAAATAAATTATATAAACATTTCTCAGTTTTAGTGTCAAACACGGTCGAACAGAGAGACATTGTTGAAAATGCTGGCAAACCAGAGAAAAGAATAATCCTCCTCCAATACCCTTAACATTTCGAATTTTTCCACAGGACTTAACTGAACTCTTGGTTTCTTCTATGTAGGTACGTGGTCAAAGAGTGAATGTACTTGCAAACGGTAGGTTGGAATGTCACCTTTTCCTAAGGAGAACGGTGGACTGAGGACGGTGTGGTCGTTTTAAAAATGAGCCCCTGTGAGTCACTGACATTGAAGCTTAACCATGAAATAGGTGTAAATATGCCTAGATGAAGTGTAGGGGAATAGCTTCCACGCAGAGAAATCAACATCCTTCAGGCGGTACATACAGAGAGATTCAGAGGAACTGAAAGTAGGTCACCGCAAATGAAATGCGGTGAGCAAGGTGGAGAGCGGAAGATCAGGCCAGAGGGAGGAGCAGGGGCCAGGAGGTCACGGAAAGAGTTTGAATTTTATGTTACATTCAATGGGAAACTGTCTACTAAGGGTCCTAGGAATTCAAAGGGAGGAGTAAGTTCCCAGGAGCCCAGAAAATATGCTCATTAGATGAAGAAGGGGGAAGGCATTGTAGAAAGAGGATCAGCATTGACAAAGGCACAGTGATGTAAAAGCGCGTGGCCTAGTTCACGTTTTCATAGTGAAGCAATGTGGAAGGGGAGTGGTGAGACAAAGTACTAGAAAGGTAGCTTTGGGTCTTGTTCTGCAAGCCCCACATGCCTGCAGAGGTTAAAACATTCCTTCTGTGGTACAAGAGAACCACTAAAGGTTTCTAAGTAGAGGTATGGCATGTTTCTACTTATTTTTAGAATAACATATTTGTCATTAGGTATATACAATAAAAGTACGTAGTTAAATAGTCTGTATAAATATAACTTTTGCTGAATTACCTCTGGGTATTGAAATTTGATCACGAATAAAATTCATTAGTGCATTATTTATTCTACTTTCCCCATCAGTGATTAAACTCATTAAATATTTTGTATAGGGTACAGAGGAACTTAGTAAGTCTACCTAGTAGATAGTTTAAGATTAGCTTTGACCCACAAAGTAGACTGTTTAAATTAACCTAAGCACACCTTTAAAAATAGTAGAATCCAAATGAGAACTCTAAAGATTTTTTTTTTAAATAGACTTAGTCACCTATGACAGAGTCAATACACTGTGAACTAAAATATGTTTCCTTGTTCTTAGATCTGGTTTTAGGACAGACGGCAGACTGACATAACACTGAAAACAATTATTTGTAGGTTCATGAAGACTGAGGATAGTTTCTTTCTCTTCACTGGGAGCCGACTGACATCACTTTCCTGCTGAATATAGGAGAGTGTTGTATTCTCTAGAGACAGTGAATGGTTTCTAAGCAAATGCCACGTCATTTCGTCAGTGTATGACTCAAAAAGCAAAGTATAATGCAAACTTGAGTAGAAATAGAAAGGCCAATAGGCAGAAACTATTACATATATGACACTTGTGTTACACACTTATTAGGGGAAAATTAGATTACACTCTCAAAGAGAAAAGCAAAAAGAACCATGCCTAAATTGCGCTGGAGAACAAGGGACATGCAGGCAGAGGTTTTTTAAAAACACATTGAGAAAGTTCAAGCATACACGAAAGTATAGTAGCATGATGAGCTCGGATTATCTGTAATCAAGATTCAACAATTACGAGTTTATTGCCAAATGTGTTGATTCTCTATTTTCTCATTCTCAACCATTTCTTTTTTCAGGTTTATTCAAGTATAAATTTATATACCATAAAGCTCACCTATGGTAGGTGTATAATTTAATGGCTTTTAGTAAACATAGAGAGTTCGGTGTCCCATTGCTACACCTTCCTGCCTTCCTCCTTCTTTCTTTGATTTAAACTCCAGTACAGTGTTGAATGTTGACATATTAAAGGTAGGTATCTTTGTCTTATTCTTGACCTGAAGGTGAAAATATTCACCCTTTCACCACTATGAATGAGGTTAGTTAGCCATTGGTATTTCATACACGACCTTTACCATGTTAAGGAAGCTTTCTTATTTCCTGAAAATTTGTAGCATAACTAGGTGTTAGGTTTTACCAAATGCTTTTTCTACATCCATTTACATGATCATTTGGTTTTTGCCCTTATGGTATGCTACAATAATTATTTTTGATGTTAAACCAACTTTGCATTCCTGGAATAAATGTCACATGGCATGTAATCTTTTTTTCTTTTCTTTTAGAAAGAGAGAGAGAGTGAAAGCATGCTTAAGTGGCAGAGAGTGGGAAAGAGGCAGAGGGAGAGAGAGAAAGCGAGAGCGAGAGAGCGAGAGAGCAAGAGAGCGAGAGACGGAGAGAGAGGGAGAATGAATCTTAAGCAGGCTCCATGTCTCAACAAGGAGCCTGGCACATGGCTCGATCCCATGAGCCTGGGATCATGACCTGCTCCGAAATCATGAGTCAGGCACTCAACCAACTGAGCCACCCAGGAGCCCCTTCACATGGTATGTAATCTTTTTCACATACTCTGGATTCAGTTTCCTAAATTTTTGTTAAGAAATTTTGTGTTTATGTTTATGAGGGACGTTGTTCTATTAATTTTTTATTATAATATCTTTGTATAGTTTAGATCAGAGTAATGCTGGTGTTATAGAATGAATTGGAAGTTCCCTCCTCTGCTTTTTTTCCGAAAGGATTTGTGATGGATTGGTATTTAAAAGAGATTTTTTTTTGAAAGGTCATGAGTAAATCATCTCTAATGAGGCTTCTTTTGTCAGAAGATTTACAATCACTAATTTAGTTTCTGTACTTGTATTCGGTCTATTCAGATTTTCTACTTTTTTTGAATCTATTTTAGTAATTTATATCTTTCTAGGGTTTTTACCATTTTGTGTAATTTGGAGAAATTGTGGTATAAAGTTGTTTATAGGACTACCTTCTAGTCCTAGCTTCAATAGGGTTGGTAGTGATGTCCTCTCTTTCCTTGATAATTTTGGTAACTTTAGACTTCTTTTTTTTTTTTCTTGGTCAATCTAACTAAAGCTTTGCCATTTTCAAAATTTTTCCAAACATTAATATTAGTTTTCATTGATTCTCTCTATTCTTCTTTATTATTTTATGAATTTCTGCTCTAGTCATCATTATTTCCTTTGGATTTAGATTGCTATTTTTTTTCTAGTTTCTTAAGGTAAAAGCTTGAGTTACTGATTTGAGAATTTTAACTTTTTCTAACATAAGTGTTTAAAGTTTTAAATTTTCCTATGAACACTGTTTTAACCGTGTACCATAAATGTTGACATGTGCTTTTATATTTTCTAATTCCCCTTGTGATATCTCTTTTGATTCATGGATTATTTAGGTGTTGTTTAATTTCCAAATAGTTTGGTATCTCCCAGATTTCCTTCCGTTGTTACATTCTAACTTAATTCTGATATGTTAACACAATATGATTTTAATGAATTCAATCCTTTAAAATTAACTGCGATTTGTTTTGTGACCTACCATATGATCTATCCTTGAGAATATGCCATGGGCACTTTCAAAGAAAAGGTATTTTGAAACAAGTAGACTCTTAAATATAAAAACCAAACTGGTGGTTGCCAGAGGGGAGGTGGGCTAGGGAGATGAATGAAATAGATAAAGGGGATTAAGAGTACACTTCTCGTGATGAGCACTGAGTAATGGATAGAATTGTTGAATCATTCTATTGTACACCCGAAACTAATATAACACTGTATATTAAGTATACCTCAATTAAAATGCAGAAAAGAATATGTATTCTGTCCTTTGGTGGAGTATTCTATAAATGTCAGATCAAGTTAGTTGATTGAGTTGGTCTTCTATATCATTGCTGATTTTCTGTCCAATTGGTTGACCAAATATTGAGACTGAGGTATTAAATCTCTAATAATTGTTGTTTAATTGTTTATTTCACATTTGCATTCTGTTAATTTCTGCATCATAAATTGTGGGGTTTGTGGTTATGTCTTCCGATGAAGTGACCATTTTGTAATCACAAATGTCCTTTTTTAGCACTAGTAACATGTTTTACCTTGAAGTCTATCTGGCATTAGTATCACCATTTTATTTTTCTTATGGATACTATCTATATATCTTTCTCCATTTTTTTTTTTTTTTTACTTTCAAAGTGTATGTGTCTTTGGCTCTGAAGCATTTTTTTTAGACAGAATATAGTTAGTTCTTTTAAAAAATCCAGCGTGAAAGATCTTAATTGGAATGCTTAATATCTTCACATTTAATGTGGCTATTGGTGTAGTTCTATTTAAATCGCTATTTTGCTCTTTTTTATTTGTCTCATGTCTTTGTTTTTAATTTTTTAATGTTCATTTATGTTTCAGAGAGAGAGAGAGAGACAGACAGGCAGGGTATGAGCAGGGGAGGGGCCCGGGGCCGGCGGAACACAGAATCTGAAGCAGGCTCCAGGCCCCGAGCCGTCAGCCAAGTCCAATGCGAGGCTTGAACCCATGAACCGCGAGATCATGACCTGAGCTGAAGTCAGACATTTAATCAACTGAGCCACCCAGGTACCCCGTCTCCTATCTTTTTATATGTCTCACGGTGTTTACCACATTCTTTTGTTAAATAGTTATTTTTGGTATACAAATCTAATTCCTCTGTTTACTTTTAAACCATAAGGTTAATTTCCTAGGGGTTGATCTAAAGTTTACAAACACATCTCTATTTATCATAGTAAACTTCTGATCTACTAATGTAACTTACTCCCATTTGATTGGCTATCATCAAAAAAAAAAAAAAAAACCCAAGAGATTACAAATATTGGCAGGCATATGAAGAAAAGGGAACTCTCGTACACTGTTGGAGGGAATATAAATTAGTACATTTACTATGGAAAACACTATGGATGTTCCTCAAAAGGTTAAAAATAGAACTAGCATATGATTCAGTAATCCCACTTCTGGGTATTGATCCAAAGGAAATGAAATCACTGTCTTGAAGAAATATCTGCACTCTCATATTCACTGCAGTATTATTCACGGTAACCAAAATACAGAAGCAACTTAAGCGTTCATCAGTGGATGAATGGACAAAGACAGTATGACACACACACACACACACACACACACACACACACACACACACACAATGGAATATTATTCACCCTTGAGAGAAATTCTTCCATTTGTGCTACTGTGAATGTACTTAGGACACTGTGGTAAGCGAAATGAGTCAGACACAGGAAGACGAATATTGTATGATCTCATTTGTATGTAGAATCTGAAAGAACGTCGAATTCAGAGAAACAGGGAGAAGAATGATGGTTGTCAAGGGCGGCGGGTGAGGGAAATGGGGAGATGGTGGTAACTGCGTATAAAGTTTCAGTAATAAGATGAGTGGGTTGGGGGGATCTAACGTACAGCATGATAACCATAGTTAATAATAATGTATTCCAAACTCAAAATTTGCTAAGAGTAGATGTTAAGTGTTTTCACCACACGTAGACAAATGGTACCTACAGGAGGTGACAGATATGTTAATTAGCTCAATTGTCCTAACGAGTACACGAGGTATACTTGTAAGAAAATATCACATTTTGCATCTTAAATATGCACAATTTGTCAAGCAAACCTCAATAAAGCCAGAAAAAAAACTAATTCTGGCAAAGTATAGAAACTTTGCTCTGATAAGCTCCATTTTTCCTCCTCCTTTGTGCTATTTGTCATCATGTTCATTGTATCTATACATAATGACACAAAAATACGGCGATAAAATTGTTTTATGCAAAAATATGCCTGAAAGAAAAGCCTATATACATCTATGTTTGTACAGTCTTTTATATTTCCATGCATATTTACTAATTCTGTTGCTTCTCATTTGTTCACGTACATTTGAGTTACTGAATAATATCACTGCTTTCAGCCTGAAGGAGTTCCTTTCATTTTTTTTTCTCGAGAGTCAGGACAACGAGAAAGAAATATCCTGATTTTTTGAGAAAGTCTCTATTCATTTTCATTTCTAAACAATGGTTCTACTTTATCTAAAATTCTTGGTTGACAGTTTTTTTTTTTTTCCCTTCAGCGCTTTGACTAGATCAACACACTGACTCTGGGCTTCATTGTTAATATTAAGAAGTTATCTGCTAATCAAGTCATGCTTCCTGTATGGAAGGAGTCATTTTTCTTTGACTGTTTTCAAGATTTTTACATTCGTGGTTGTATTTTAATAGCATGACCCTGATGTCTCTGAGCATTTGTCCCTTTGAGTCTATTTTGCTTGGGGTTTGTTCAACTTCACTGCATTTACGAAAAGTATGACCATTACATCTTCAAATAATTTTTCTGCTCCTATATCCTTCTTTTCTTTCTGGGATCTACATTGATACACTTGGTGTTTTCTTACCGTTCTGAGTTTCTGGTCATTTTTTTCCCCACTCTTTTTTCACTTTGTTCTGCAGATTGGACAATTCTATTTATCTTCAAGTTTACAGATTCTTTCTTCTCCCATCTTGAATTTGCTCTTGAGCCATTTTGGATGGATTTATTTGTTTGCTTATTGTTTATGTATTTCTTTTTGAGAGACAGACAGAGAGGCAGAGGGAGAGGGAGACCAAGAATCTGAAGCAGGCTCTGAGCTGTCAGTGCAGAGCCTGACATGATGCTCACGCTCATAAACCGTGAGATCATCACCTGAGCCCAAGTCGGACACTTAACTGACTGAACCACTAAGGTACCCCAATTTTTAAAATGGTACTTTTCAATCCCAGAATTTTATTTTTCTTATAATGTGGAACTCTGTTGATAGTCTCTATTTATGCCCTTGTCATCATACTTTCATTATTTAAACACGATTTTCTTTAAGTTCCTAAAAGTATTCATAGTAGGAGCTTTGAAGTCTCTATCTGATAAGTCTAACATCTGGACCAACTCAGAGACAATTTCTGTTGCTTGCTTTTTCTCCCCAAGTATAATACATAATTCCCTGTTTCTTTGCATGTACCACTATTTTTCTAGAAAAATTCAACATTTTAATATATTGAAGGAGCTCCAGATTCCCCTCCACATCAGTGTTGTTGTTATTAGGGCTTTAATAACTTACCTAGGCAATATCCGTGGAATGTTTCCCCCTAGTGTGTGACTGCAGACATCCCTTCTCTGTTTAGAAAAAAAAAATACGCCTAGCTTCCTGGAGACCAGGAGAACTTAGTTGTCATTAGGCAATGAGGTCAAGAGTTGAACTCAAACAGTTGGAGTCAGTAAAAGTTCCAATTTTTGTCACTGGGTCTGTATGTAGGTTGGGGAATTTATTCAAAGTTCAGCTTTGAAGTCATCCTACAGCAGATATATGGAGATTGTCCAGCCCTTTATGACAGTCTCATTTTTCATCAATCCCTGAAAAATTAAATGTTTGGCTAGTTTTCCATTCAATTGTTTGCCCTAATCAAGATGGCCACTTTAGGACAGCTAAGTCGCTAGATGGCTCATTCATTTGCCACCTACGTGTCTACTGTCCCTGTGCTTCTGGGCATGGGGTTTTATACGTTTGGCTTCACATAAAGCCAGCCCCTTGGGCAGCAAAGCTGCTGGCTTTCATGTGTTATACTACCTCGATGTAACAACTATGCTGACCAAGCTGGGAGCGTGGAGTGGAAACAGCTAGACAAAAACACCACAGATTTCCACTGTTCTGTTTCAAAGTTTATAAGTTTTCCATAAATAATAGCTTTCCAATTGCTTTTGATTTTGCATTTGATTTGATTTGCATTTCCAAAATGCCTTTGATCTCCAGAATCATGAAATATTTTGTCCAGTTTTATTGTTGTTTTGGGAAGTAGATGTGTTGAGCTACTCACTTCACTATCCCAGAAGTCCTTTTCCCAGAAACGGATTTTTAAGCCCTACTCAAATGTCAGGCACAGGAATACCCAATTTATTTACATTATCACTTACCATTGCAGCAATTCTACAAGATATGCACTATCTTCTTATTTTTCTAATGAGTAAAATGAGGCTCATATAGTTTAGGTAAGTATCTTGCCAAACAAAAAAGCAAAGTAAAAAGATAAACACAAAAGTACTATTTACTTCCAAAGGAAACAAACACAAGTAGGAGCATCGGGGATTACTGCCCAGCATTTTCTTAGCAGGTTTATGTAACTGGCCACTCTCCAGCCCTAATTACTTAGTTTCCACCGTCCAGCAGAAAGGTTAATTGGCAAGAAAATACCAAACAGATCAGAAAACAAGCTATTTTTGTCATGGTTACGCTCTGATCATTAAAAAAAATCATCTATTGATTCATAAGGGGAGAGTTTGGTGCTCACACGTAAACCTAACAAAAATATGACCTATACTCTCCACTGAGCTACATCCACAAAAGCCAACTCTAGCAACAAAAGACTGCTGAACAATAATTCTCATCTTAATTCACACTTCTTGATTCATAATGGGCAACAATATGTTCAACAACAGGAAGTTCGAGAATTTTCATTTCTTTTCATTTCTATCAACTGCTTCAGAATCTTGCAAGTTCTGAAACGCCACAAGCGAAATACGTATTCAAGGATTCTCTTACCCTTTTTATTTTGCAGACCAACTCTGCCTCTTTAGCTACTTTGCCTTAGTCTTCTCTAGCCTTCCTTCTTTACTAATTATCCAAATCCTACCTCATTAAAAATTCATAATACATCAAAGAGAGCATTATCTTTAGATACTGGAGGAAGCACAAATCTGGGAAAATACTGCCTCCGGTCTCATGAATTGGCTGAGGGAGAGGCAATCCAGGTAGTGGGGAACACTCATTCGTTTGTCTTGTCCCTGCTATCCTTATCCATCGTTTTGTTTACTTAGGTAACAATGATCATAATGGAAAAGGCATGGGTTTGGGGTCAGAATCACTGATACTTAGTTCTTAATCTTTCCATAACTTTGATTAGCCTTGGCCAACAATCTTCATCTTTTTGAGCTGCAATTTGATAACTTGTAAAATGGACCTAAGAAAACCGCTTTCCATCCGTTGCTTACCATGTCACAGCCAGGTGAGAGGATGAACACAAAAGATCTTT
Organism: Herpailurus yagouaroundi; assembly: GCF_014898765.1. NCBI lineage: Eukaryota > Metazoa > Chordata > Mammalia > Carnivora > Felidae > Herpailurus > Herpailurus yagouaroundi. The sequence continues at coordinate 10,203,539 of NW_024420586.1, forward strand.
AAAGCTGAGTTGTGACGATTAAGGGGGGAAACCTCTGTAAAACTCTTAAAGACCATTCTGTAGCATAAGCACGCAAAACTGAGCATTATTAATATTAACTCTTGTAACTTCCAAGTGTCTAGCTTGGGCAAGTGCATAGATGGAGGCTGCACTCACAGTAGATTCTTGAAAGAACAGAATATATTCAGTGTTGGATATAGTGATTTTTGAGGTGGCTTCCAGATATCGAAGAGGAAATGCCTGATTAGAGGCTAAATTTGTAGGTGTAATCTGGAAACACATATTGAGGTGAACATTACGTTCAGGATCCAACATAAAATAAGTGATTATGCCACAGACTACTCATCTGCATACTCTATGACCCATTCTTCTCTTCTTCTCTATAACAGAAACCCAATGTTTAGCTGCCCAGCTCAAAGAATGTGGTCATGAGAATCAATGCTGGCTAATACGATGTAAGCCAAGAGTGTTGTGTAGTCCCCTAAAAGCCCGCAGCCTGAAAAGCAGATGTGATATCTGGAGAGCTAACAGTCATCTTGGATCATGAAGATAAGGGCCTCGCCATGGGACGGCAGATTTCTGAGACAGAAGGAACCTTTGTCTCTGACATCACAGAGCAACGGTGCCAGCCTGCCTAGTTGCAGATTACTTTTACACAGGATAGAGGGATCCATTTCTATCTTATTTCAAGCACTATATTTATTTTTGTTCACCTCTGGATTTGATTCTAATTGATACAGGGAGAGCTAACATCTGTGGCCATGGGTAACAACCAGGGAAAGTATAGAGATTAAGAAGATAAGGTTGAGGAAAGGCCACTTAGAAACATCAGGACTTAAGGGTCAGGTGAAAGGAATGCAATTAAAAAGGGAATTATGAAGAAATGTAGGAATAAAATCAGATGAAATTAATGACACAGAAGGCAAGGTAGGACAAAGTGCTAAGATAGAAAGTGATCAGTTAATGCCAGGTGGCCTACACGAGGACTGAGATCTGTCCAGTGGCTTTAACTATAAGAGATCACTGATGGTCTTGGCAAAGGTATTTCCAGAGTACTGGTGGAGACTAAGACAAAAAAAAAATCAAACAACCCAGATGAGATAATAGAGAACATGCAATTTTAACATTGGTGACTATGAAGAGAAGAATTTAAATGGGAATAATAACTAGGAAAGCGAAGCAAGAGACCCTTCTCACCTTTGGTTGCTCAGAATCTGCATACCCTGCATATGTGAGAGGAATTCCAAGACCAGTAAGGAATCAAATGGAGGAAGTTCAGCTTGCGAATCTGGAACAAGTGACAACTCCAAGGTACCATTTCTAATTATTTTCACTACCAACGGGATTCTTCACCCCGTCTGCAGAGCTGGCGTGGTCTATGAGAGCATGCAGTCTCAAGGTGTGACTTGGGCTGTATAGTTCCTGAAACTGAACCTCTCCTTTGGTTTCTTCCCATTTTTGAGTTGGTATTCTACTCTACTCCTTGGCAATGGGATCAAGTCTTTATCCCTCTTATAAAGTTGACTTCTGCTTATATGAAGCAGAGCTGGATTCTGTTATTCACAGCTAAGAACTCTGACAGGTACAGTGGAGAACATTATGAAAGGAATATTTGTAATTTATTTTTTAATCTGGGAGCTAAAAATGTTTACTTGGTCAGGGGTAGCAAGACAGGAGAGATAGGGTGAGGATACGCTTAGGCTTGTGTGCATTTGGGGGTCAGAGAATAATCAATGGGGGCCAGCTTCCTGTGAAATCAGAGATAAGGCCTTCTATTAAAAACAAGGAGATAGTTATACATTCTCCATTATAATAGGAAGTGAAAAATTATTTGATTAGCAGCTCACACATGTAGGGTGTTTTCCATTTTATTTTATTTTTTATTTATTTTTTTAAAATGCTTATTTATATATTTTGAGAGAGAGAGAGAGAGAGAGTGAGCATGTGCAGGGGAGGGGCAGAGAAAGAGAGAGAAAATCCCAAGCAGGCTCCACGCTGTTAGTGCAGAGCCCAATGTGGGGCTTGAACTCATGGACCATGAGATCATGGCCTGAGCTGAAATCAAGAGTGAGACGTTCAACCGACTGAACCACCAAGGTGCCCCGGGGTGTTTTCCATTATAGAAAGGGGTTTTAGAAACATATTTATAATAGTAGAGAAAAAAAAAATCTTAACTCCTATTAACCAATGTGGAAAACAGCTTACTGTGATAATTTTAGATTTATACTAATAGCCACACTGTCACAATTGAGAATTAGTAAAAGAGAAGGGACTTGTTAAAGAAAACATAAGAAGACAGTCACACACCCATCTAAAGCATCCTTTAATTATATTAAATCCAGGGAAGGAATCAAAGTGATCAACACATTTTTATCTGAGGACTTTGGGTTTTCCTTTGTGCAGTAAGATAATCCACTGACCCATGGATACTGTGTTCCTTTTTAGTAGTATGAAGGTTTGTAATTCTAACAAAAAAGTACTTTGGAAATGATTGCTTGTAATACACCTGTGCCTCACAGGCTAGCCTCTGAAGGTAGATAATACAAGTTCCCTCAGCAACAAGGAAAATGAAAAGAATGCAAGATGCCCCTGCCCTGTTTTCAGAAAGTGGGGGCTCCCAGGCGGAGCTGCTATACAGATGGACAAGAGACAAATTTTAGATAGCGATAACCTTAAAGGGAGAGTGAATTTACAGGACCTCAAGGAGGCCTGCTCTGCTTTGTACTGATTTCTCAGGTTCCAGTGTCTCCCGTACCATCTGTCTAGATAGTGACCATTCACGTTTCACTGGACACTGTATCCATGCTTTAAATATGCTTGTAGACGTCCTCTCTTTCACCGGGGTGTCCCGTACATATATAGGATCATGGGGACATTTCTGATCTGTAATCAGGAAAATGGGAACTTTGAGCTTATTTTCCTGCCTGTTGTAATCAACGGGTTTTCGTGACATATTCCCAAAATTTGGTTCACCAACCCTTCTGATCTATGATAGTTAAGGGGGAATATTCTGTGCCCCGTGGAGATCACATATATTACCTCAGTTCATTAGTTACCACTAGTCCTCATCTGGCTTCATGATACCTGAAGTCCTTCTCCACAGTGTCACTTATTAATATGTATCCTGGAAACTGTTTTGTTTACCAGCTAGTAAGTCAGTGAACTAATAAAGGGATCTCATCGAGTTTGTTCACTGGGAATTGCTATCACCTCTCCATTGAGGAAAAGAAAAAAAAAGGCTCAGTGCGTTCAGCAACGTTGTCTTCCTCCTGATGTTCAGACTTATACATCCAAATATGTGTTCTCTGAACACATTATTTTGGATGTTCCACAGGCTTCTCAAACCCATCATCCCCAAGTTGAAGTCTGTATGTCCGATTTGCATCCCTTTTGCTATCTGGGTTCTTACCCTTGTATTTCCTATCGTAGCTAATGCATTCAATTCAGCCAGTTCCCCAAGCCCTAGGCGTGTGGATAAGCGGTCACCCTAGAGCCCTCCCTTCATCACCCCCATCTCATCTAGTCAATTACCAAGTTATTTTATTTTCATCCACTGAGTACCTTAAATCTGTCACATCTTTATGACTTTTATTCTGCTCAGACATTTCTCATCCTTAATTTCAAAGACTACAAAATTACCTGAGTCACCCTGCTGCCAGCCTCACCTCTTCATTTCACCCTGAGCTCAACTATCATAGGGACCTATGTGGTTCCAAATCTTGACTGTTTGAAACCTACTAAGGTCCTTCTATGCCACCCCAGAAAAAGGTTTGAGATACCAAATCTTCTATGACTTGCTCCATCTTGACTACTCACATCACACCATGCTTTGTACTTTAGACACACAAGAGAGACCCTCTTATTAAACTTGATTATGATTAGTGTACAGGTAGTTTTGGGGGGGGAAATTAAATTGGACAGATTAGGTAAGGTTGTTTACAAATATTTCAACATTTCCTTTTCTTTTAGAACATGTTCATCTGAGCACTCATTTGGGATGGGGTCTAAGACTTTTCCTGAAGTAAGGATCAAGTTCAGCACGGAACTCAAGTTCAGCACATTCTTTCTTGCACAAAACACTCCCACATTTTATCATCTAGGACTTTTAGTTTGGGTTTCTTCAGAGTAAGACTTAGAGAGATTAGAAAGTATCTAAATGTACAATTCTTCCTGACTTTTGTGATATCTACCCTCTACCCCCAATCTTAAATACTTTCCTCATCTATATCTAATTGAACAGCATTTTTTTCCTGGTCATCTTGATCAAGTCTTTCAAAGCACGTGACTTAGTTTTCACAGAAACCAAAATTATTTCTCTTTGCATTCCTATCTCAATAGTTTGCATAATATTTAATTAAATAAGAAAAATTATAAAAGCAAGAATAACTTGTATTAAACACGTTGAGAACAACATACAGTTGGCTCCTGGAAATGTTATTCTCAAGTTATGGGGGGCAAGGTACATGCTTCCGCTAAGGCTACTCGAAAAACTTTCAAGAACATATAGAGGTTACTAATATCTAGCATTCACTTCGGAATAAAAACTGGGCAGTTGATTTTACATATAGAATGAAGAGCCCAGGATGATTAGCTGCGTACATTTAAATTGGGACTTAAGAGAGCTTCTGTATTCTAAACCTTATGAAGTCCTTCAATGTAGCCCACACTTCTTGTTGTATTGATTTCACTCACGTCACTTTTTCTCTCTGGCATGTCCACCCCTCCATTCTTCATTTGACTCCTGTGATCCCTCAAGGCCCATCCCAGAGATGGTCCTCCGTAACAAATTCTACCTCCTACCTCCCCAGGCCCACACAAGTTCATAGAAGGTCATGAATAAAGCACGTCCACGTGTGCATCTTTAGAGAGTGATGGTGTCAGTACCAGCCAATGCGACAGCATGTTTGGCTCCAGCTAGTCAGTTTCACTAGCATTTGCCAAGTAGTAAAGAATAAAATATGACATAAAAAGATTAACTATGAAGCTAATTTTTCATAGTCTTTTGATGAAGAATTATGAATGTCCTTGAAAGCTTTTCAAGAGTCATCAGAGAACAGATGGGAAGAGACCAGATTTTCCGTAGACACCTGTGGATAATGATATCTGTATGATCCTCTTGGATCGGTCTAAAAAATAGCTTTTTGATGATATGAATTGCAAGAAAAACATCTTGTGCTTATAGATTGGATGAAAACAAAATACCCAGTTTCAAGGCTAATTTCTTACAATTTCACCTAGAATTTATTGGTTGTGATACACTAAAAATGATGCAAACAAATGCACAAACTATTTGAATCAAAGAGCTTCTTTTTGATAGAAATGCTTCGGAAGTTGAAGTCATCTGTCTCTTAAGAGGTTTAAATTCTGGAGAATACCTAAGACATGAATTATTATCCCAACTTCTTTCAGATTAGAATTGATCAAGTCCAATTTCCAGAGCTAAAGACGAGCCCCGGAAATGTGCTAATATTATAAAAACATGTAAAAAATGATTCTGGCTCTGTGCATCTATTTTTAAACTATGTAACAATGTCAAGTGTAGAGATTTATAATCCTAGTTTAATTTCAATGTGAATATAGAAATCTTACAACTTAAATTGAGAAAATGTTTTCTGGTTATCAACAATGTACTAGATATTCCACTAAGTGCGGTGGGCTCTAGAGAGGAGATTAAGGTACTGTCTTGCCCTCATGAAGCTTTCAATCTTGCCAAGTAAGATGAAACACATGTGGGTATGTTGCATGACAGACACACAAAATCTAATGTGTTATAAAAAGGAGCAAGAAGAACTTAAGAGAACAGATTGCTTCTGCTTGAGGACAGGAGGTAACACTTCTTGAGGAAATTGCGCTGACAGTGGGTTCTGGAAGATGAGTAGGATTTTGAGAGAAGATTATGAGAAAAACAGTTCAATCTCAAAAAGTAAATGGTTTTTGCAAAAGCTGAAGGACAAGAAAGTTCAGGTCATTTTATGCATGAGCCACAAGCGGCAAATAATGAGTATGATGGATAAGATGTTTGGAAAGATAGGTCAGAACAGATTCTGTGTCCTATTCCCTTGCAGCAAAGCGTGGCCAGTTAAGGGAATGGGCTTGCTCAGTGAGGGGTGGGTGGGCAAACGCTGGAAGTGTATCTTAGAGAACACTCAAGGTCAGAGCTAAAGCAATCTGTGCCCCAATTGCCCTTCTGTAAAGATGGATATCAGAGTCGTTAATGAAGATTACTGGAGCTATGTCAAACACTGGGAACGACATCTGGCAACATTAAGTGCCGTCACCACTGCCACCATTATATAAGCATCTATATGAAGTATTATAAAGTCAAATGTCTATGGGAAAGCAGTTAATGTAAACGACTGAGGTGGGACAGGCGCTGCGACCTGAAGAGTAGGCCTGTTTACCCAAACAAGTGCTTCTCAAACTTTAATGCACATGTCAGTCGCATGGGAATCTTATTAAAATGCTGACCATGATTCATCAGATCCTGCATTTCGTAGCACCTCCCAGATGATGTCCACATTTTGAGTAGCAAGTCTGAAACATCTCTGACTCAGATGCAGTTGACTGTGCCTTGAGAGAATGTGGGGATGAGCACCTAAAAGCCAGATCTAACTTTCAAAAGGAGACAGGAGTCCTTGTTTTCTAGAAGATACGAAGCCTCTCAATGTTTAAATATTCACAATTATTTCAAAAACAATGCCTGTGTAAAGACACTGCATACTTTTCAAGCCGGATTCTGCCCGTGGGCACTCAGTCCGCAAACTCCTGACTGACTCAGCAGTGAACCAGTATCAAAACTGGTGGTGAGAAACCAGGGAAGTTCAAGAGAGCAAACAGACTGGAGTTAGGGCTGACAAGATCCCGGGGGCAGAGTGTGAATTTGTGAAAAGGCTTTCAGCACTGGTGTCACACGTGCATGCTGAGTCCACTGAAGAGATAGGATGCACTGTAAAGAGATTTCTGAATCTTATTAAAATGTTAGGGTTTCGTTTTGTAGGAAATAAGGTACTATACTGAAGGCTACTTGGATCAGGGGAGCCTGAATTAGTCAGGAGACAAGATCCAAGACGAACCAAGAGAAAACAGTTGTCTCACAAAGACTGCATAGAGTAATATGAATTGCTAATAGAGATTTTCAAGAAGAGGTCCTACTAGGCCTACTTTAATGAATTAGATAAGGCTCATTTCTAATTAACAGCATCCATTTGCATGCAAACAATGAACTCAGGTCTTTAAAAAACAATTTCTTCCCTTAAGTACATTTAGGAATGCCTCCCATTAGCTTATTTACGCCATTAATTTGCTTGGCAAACTGGCATAGATTATATGCAGGTAAACTTGGGTTCAAAATATCAGAAGTAGGAGCACTGAAATGAGTAAGAAGTTACACATTTTACATGACAAAAAGTGAAGCCCTAGTTTTCACAATAAGGGCTTTTAAGTACAACTAGCCTTATTCTGAACTTTGAGGCGGAACTGAAAGGGATTTTTGTGTTCTTTTGAAAGCAGTGTGAAAACATTTCCCCCTAGGACTGCATGCCAGAAAACTGCCCGTCTTCCTTTCAGAAAGGGTTACTGCCCACATTTTGGTTTCGATATACCATTCCCCACCGAAAGAAACCAGACGCTCTTGGACAACTGGTTGATTCCAAACCTGGGGCAGGGAAAGTACAAGGTGAGCATGGAAACATTAAAGCCAGAACCTTGGACAAGCTCCCACTGGTCAGATTTAATAACAGTGAGAACATCAACAAGAGGAATAACTGTAACTCACTGTAACATATTGAATAAATAAGAATCCATAAATATGTACTGACATCAAGGAGACAAATGAAAGCTTTTCTTTTCAAATAGAAGAAATCAGTTGGTAGGATCATGTCAGAATTCAGAAAAATCACCATTATGCAACCCTAACGTGGCGACTCAGGGAAGGACCATCAAAGGATATTGAAGCCATTAGATGACTTACTAATTTAAAAAGATGACACTTGACAGTTCAGGATCTGATGGTCACCACCTAAACCAAGTAATCAAACTTAGCAGCATTACAAGTGGGAACTACCTCATACCATGACCTCCCGATGGGGTCTGAAGTACATTCCCTCTTTTATGAAGTATTCTTAAGAAGTACTCTTGCCAAAAACATTTGATCTGCATCTTTTCAAGTCTCATCTAGACCCAACTTCCAGTTTAAAAGAAATACAGAGACTAGAGAACAAGTTAAATCACACAATGAAGGGGAAAAAATCAGATAAATGCAGAAAGGTGAGTTTTGTTTTTGTTTTTGACAATATTGTACAAAATTCTTCCAAATGTTAATATCAGTAAAAAGAAAGAAATCACAATATGTCACTTTGGAGTAAGGATTATTTGGGGCTGAAGGCAACTGAGAAACAGCAGAGACAGGAAAAGCTCTCCAACCTGTGTATTTCTGTCTGAAGGCAGGGCATACCCTGGCCTTCACGAAGGTACTCTCCTTCCTCTTTCTGGACCAGGAATAGCAGAAGACTTTTTATCACTGGAGTCTGCAGCACTGACTTGAATCTACTCACTACTGAAATATCCTTATCTTGCATTAGTTTCCCCATATATTTGACTTCCTGCAATCTATCCCCCCTAGAAAACCACACGCCTTTCCTTTGTCTCGTCACCTTGCTACAATTTGATCACTCTTTGTTAAAACGGTATATAACTATTAGGCCTACCACTTCTTTGGCATTTTCAGTTCTTTTCTATGAAGCCCTTCATGCCACATTAAAACACCACCATCAAATAAAATGTGCATGCCTTTTCTCCTATTAATGTGTCTTTTGTCAATTTAACTTGGAGTTTCCAGACACTGAAACCAAGAGGGTAGAAGAAAAAGTTTTTTCCCCCTCTCTTAAAAAACCAAATGCAATACATAAAACATCATGGGACACTGGTATGAAAAAAAACCTCAAAGAATGATATGAAAGACATTTTTGAACCAGTGGGTCAATTTGGTTATGGGCAGGATAATATGGTATTTTTAATTTTCTTGAGCATGATAAGCAAGATGGCATGCCATTATTCTAAGGAAATGCATAGTGAAGTATCAAGGGGTTCAGTATAAGGGGGTTTATAACTTACAAATGTTAAAACAACAACAAAAAAAGTGTGTGTGTATGAGAGAGAGAGAGAGAGAGAGAGAGAGACAGACAGAATTCCCTACATTAAATAAAGGCACATATAGGGGAGGTAGGGAGACAGAGAGAAAAAACATATATGACAAGATGTTAGCTCCTGAATCTAGGGATTTAGGAGAAGGAGAGGAGGGTATATGGGTATTCCTTATGCTACCTTTTTCTATTTTTCTATATGCTTCTAATTTTTCATTAAAAAGTTGGAAAAACAAAGATTTCAGGCAATGTATTCCATCAGGTGATATTTAAATTAAACTCTGATTCCTCAGTATTTGTTAGAACAATAATTGCCTTATCTCTACAATGGTGGAAAAAATGCCTTATTTGTCCACAGGGAAAAGAGAGATAAATTCTTGAGGTCATTTTTTTTTGCTATGGATTATGATTCAGAGAGTCCTCCATTTAGAAATTCTACTTCCCGTCACCTTGCAGCCCTCTTCCATTCCATCTTTTATCAACTGGTATTATTCTAAATGAAATGGATTTCCTTATGTTGTCAGCTACCCATTGTTTAAAGGCCTGCCTACCCACATTCCCTTGACTGGTACATCTTCTGGAATATTCCGGAAAAAAAAAAAAAGTGTAGGAAGGTAGTGACTCCACCATCAAAAGGACTGAAACCACAGTACAGGATAATGAGGTCTGGGCAGATAAACAGCTGGCTAGATACAGATAAGATCCTTTTTTTTTCGCCTATGCCATGGATCCTTCTGGCAATCTGGTGAAGCCTGGGAGTCCTCTCAGAATAATGTTTGAAGTCCAGAATATAACACACCCAGAACTCTGAAGAAAGTCAGTTGTACTGAAATATAGCTATAAAACTATTAGAAAAAAAAATTGTGATATAGCAATACTTGGGCTTGTTTCTTATTAACACATTCATAAGATCTTGTGGAAGATATGATAACTAGTGTAGCTATGGAGAGTGATAACCATGAACAATACTTTGAGACATCTATAACAGCGCTACTGAAATATTAAAAAACACCTGTGATCTCACAGGTGCTGCTAGTATTACTCTGGTTTGTTACCTTCCTTCAAAATGGAAGGGAATGCTCAATTTCCATTACAGGTTAGCAAAAACAAAGAGGTATTTATTTTTCCCATTCAAGCTCATGGCACCCCTTGAATTCTACCCATGGACCTGGGCTTAAGAATCTTCATCTATAGGTTTGCTTTGTTATAACCTATGACTTCCTTTATGGCTGATAAATCTACATTTGCGTCTTCATTTACAAAGACCACTTTGGTGGTTAAGCCATCGTTAAACTCATTATATTCTCCAGCTTAAACCTATAGATGTTATCCAGTTCCTCTGCTACATAATCGAGGCAACAGTGAATTTTCTATCTTAAATTGTATACTTAATTGACTGTATTCTATACTTCATTTAATTCCAAAATACACTAACCTCAATGGACGTCCACTGATATGTGAATTTGTTCTGGGAATTTTCTGCTCGTATTTCTGATATCTTGCATTTTCAAGAGAAGGGTTTACAATTATGTAGCTGTAAGGCTCCAGATAGTTTTTGCAGACTTTTTTTTTTTTTTGCTTAAATTGTATACTTTCTTTCATATGAGTACCTGAACTAGGCAACATGAAATATGTCCAACAGCTGCGTTTAAAAGCCCATTGCAACCTAAGAATGCCATTGTGAACTTGAATAGTCATCTTATTTTTCACCTGTGCAATACCTAACTTCCATTTCCTGCTAACTTCTGCTTGGACTGTACTGAAAGCATGCCACTGATTAATAATAGCTTCATGAGTACAACTCTCCCACAATTGTTAGGTTAACGTAGTCTTTATAAATTTTTTTTTTTTTTTACTTTTTTTTACTTTATTTGCTACTGGGTGCTTGGAAATAGTTGTCAGTGTATTGGTAGAAAAGGCACTTCTATATTATTACTTTTTTACATTTTACAAAATTTAAGCGATAAAAAATCGTCAGGAAGTATGCCGCAAAATTGATCTCAGTGGAAATTTAAATATGCTAACATTTATTTTTAAAATGTAGTGTGAAGTAGACAACTTTAAAAGCTGAATTGAAAAAAAAAAAAAAAACTCCAGGAAGCTGATCTGGACTTTTTAAAGCACAAAAGTGCAATATTTAATGTAGGTCAAAATGGTTAAATGGGAGAACGATTTCTAACCAATTAGCCAAATCCCTAGCCGTAATTAACCTACAATTTGTGTAATATTTCACCACAGAGTCAGCATATACTACTTTCTTATAAACTTAGAAGGATCTACAATTTTAGAGCTTATTTAGTGTAACAGGCATATTGCCCTATTTTTATTTAAAAGTTCTGATTTTCATTTAGAAGTCAGTAACAGATCATTTTTTCAACTGAATTTTTAAAAACTTGTTACCAGAAAAAATATTAACATATTTAAATGATACATGAGCTAGAGACACTACAAAGTGAGAAACAATACTTTAAATATAATAAAAAATAATCTTCCAATCCATTTAATCTACTGTATGAATTCAAGTTATTCGTTTTTAGAGCATGTTATTCAATTTTCCTTAATATTTTCATTTGTTAACATCTTATTTTAGACTGGACTGACTTTAGTTCTGAAATGATATTATACAGGATGTTTTTTTTTTTTTTTTTTTTAATTTTTTTTCAACGTTTATTTATTTTGGGGACAGAGAGAGACAGAGCATGAACGGGGGAGGGGCAGAGAGAGAGGGAGACACAGAATCGGAAACAGGCTCCAGGCTCTGAGCCATCAGCCCAGAGCCCGACGCGGGGCTCGAACTCACGGACCGCGAGATCGTGACCTGGCTGAAGTCGGACGCTTAACCGACTGCGCCACCCAGGCGCCCCAATATTATACAGGTTTAAAGCTGCTCCTCCCATAAATGTATCAGTCAAGTAATGGTATAGTAGTGTGTATAACAGAGAGATTTCAATGTGGGGAAAAAGCATATGATTTTCCCAAGGAAGCAGTTTAACCACAAAGCTTAGAACTTTATTTTATGCCATCTATATAAAAATTATAATATTTTCTAAACCAAAATATAAAATAACCATGTTTTTAGACAGTACTATTCTTTTTAAACTTTATCAAGATTTGTGTGTGTGTGTGTGTGTGTGTGTGTGTGTGTGTGTGTGTGTGTAGGTCAACTAATGCATCCCTTTTGCAAAGGAATATGAATTCTATCTACTTCCTGAATTATGCAAAAGGAGCAAAGGCTCCAAGAGGAGGTGGGCAAAGACAATGGACCTAATTCTGAAACCTTTCTAATACATCCTCACCAAAGACGTTCATCAAAGTGTGGCCCTAGCTTTCTGAATATTAAAATCCACCTATTATGTAGATGATAGGTAGGAAGCAAGAGCTTGGCAACAGAACTGAGTTTTCATTGTTCATAACAATAGTCTCATTTGGTAAATAAAGGCCAAGTCCTCCCTTATGAAACAGGCAACATTAACATCAACAACTGGAAACATAATACAAAATCCCATTTATAAAAATATGTATGCCTTCCAAGTGTGGCAGCATACATTTGGCTTTTCTGTGCTTTCAGGACCTTCCAAGAGAAAGTTAAAAGGTGACTGAATTCAACAATAACCTTTCCGAGGTTTTGTTTTCCCCTTTGGGTTTGACTATTGTGGCCCAAGTGTCTCTGCAAGCATGTACTAACAAATGGAGTGGAATTAAAAAGTAAATACCACTATCTTGGTTTTTAGCATCATAGTCATATTCGTAGCTGCTAAAAAGCGTAGACAGATAGCATTCTTTCCTACAAAACAGTCATTTATAATTTCCTTTCTCCATCTTCTTTAAAATGAATAAAACTCAGCTTGTTAAGATTGGAATATACCAGGGGCACGTGGGTGGCTCAGTCGGTTAAGTATCCAACTCTTGATTTTGGCTCAAATCAGGATCCCATGGTTCATGGTTGGAGCCCCATGTGGCCCTCCATGCTGACCCTGCTTGGGATTCTCTCTTGCTTTCTCTGTTCACCTCCCCTATTCATATTCTCTCTCTCTCTCTCTCTCTCTCTCTCTCTCTCAAAAATAAATCAATAAATTAATATTAAAAAAGATTGGAATATACTGAAGATATTCATATTTGAACAACCACGGGTGATATTTATTTATTTATTTACTTATTTATTGTTAAATGTTTAAAAAATGTTTGTTTATGTTTGAGAGACAGGGAGACAGAGCATGAACAGGGAGGAGGAGAGAAAGAGGGAGACACAGAATCCAAAGCAGGCCCCAGGTTCTGAGCTGTCAGCACAGAGCCAGATGTGGGGCCTGAACTCACAAACCATGAGACCATGACCTGAGCTGAAGTCACAAGTTCAACCTTCTGAGCCACCCAGGCGCCCCAACCGTGAGTGATATTTACAACGAATTTGGAAGTTTAAAATAGCAGGAAGGTACTGCTTATTTCACTCGCAACAGCTACATGTTTCAGTATATGAGAAAAAGAAAAAAAAATCATTATTGCTACTGATTAAGTGTTGAGGCGCTTCTTAACCTTGGTGCCTCCCACTCTGGTTACAATCTTTGACAAAATCTTTTTTAGAAGACAGCTTAAATAGCTCTGCTAAAATTTTAGAATTCCTATTTTTATCTATCGTCCTACCTCTTTTTCCTCTCTGCCAGCTGTTTGCAGACCTCCTGCCACCGCAGATTCAGGCTTCCCAGTTTTTCTTGTAAAATACTGGCATCTGTTTTTGAGGACTGTTGAATTATTTCTTCCCCAGTTGCATTCAATATCCTGACAACAGTTTGCCGCTGCCCGATGCCATCCTGGAGTTCCTGTAAGATACCAAAAAGGCAAAACAAAAATGAAGCCCTACATCCTTTTGTTTGAGAAAGATTTAACAATGTGCTACCACATGCAGTTCTACCGGGAGAGAAAGAAATAAAAAAGCTCCACGTGAAAGTTTCTCTGTGAAACTGACATGCCTATATCCAAAGGCTACAAGACAGAAAGACACCTTTTATGTGTTAGTAAAAAAGCACCCTCTCAGTTCAGCTCCAGTTTTTCTATTTGTAAAGCTTGTCAGCTAGACGATGTTATAATGTCCTACAAATCAATTAGTTGGAAACCTTCTCAAGAGCAAATTCGATTTCTTGTCCCCACAAGGATGTTCCATGTTTAACAGTCTATGAAGTGTTGTAAAATTTCAACAGGAAAAAAGTATTTGGATTTCTTAATGACTATCGATAGGAGAGGTGAAAAAGAACACACATAGTTTAGGCACAGTGTTTTAAAAAACAAAACAAAACAAAACCTCTGGAGATATTTAAACACAAATTCAATGGTACATTCAAAGGAAATTTATTTCAAATTCTGTTTCCATCAAGGTATTTTGCATTATAAAACCACCTAAAACTGAGAATTAATTGCTTTTGGGGGCAGCCTATCAAAAAATCCCTAAGGTACAGTGATAAATTTAAAAATAATCTATAGCCACCAGAACATTTTTATGAGTCATTGATGGTGTCAAGCTTAAATATCTTCTACTTTTTACTCTGAATGAAATTTTAAGAGTATCGGCAAAGGAGTGTCATTAGAAAGGAGACTAGTACAACCAGATATACCTAAAAACAAAATGTTTTTTATCATTACATAAAAATGGCACTGGACCTTTAAGAAAAAGATCATACAGAATGTTTGAGGCAATTAAAATAGTCTATTACTAAATCTGAAGGTTAGAAAATGAAATAGTCTGAGAACTTGAGATCTCTACCATGTTTACATCGAAAGAACTCAAAAATCCTTACACACGGATAGCAAAAAGTCAGTCTGCAGAACATGTTCCTGAAATATGTGATCCACATTATCTAACAATACTCATATTTCCCTGTCTTTTGAGCCAATACCAAGGACATAGTAAACCGGAGTTCACACTTGTGGAATAAATGAATGAATGCATGTCTTCTGAGACTGGGTCAAATCTTCCTAAGTTTTATTCCACACACACAAAAACCGTTTTTTCTACTTTTCTGTATTATTTTGAATACAAAAATTTCTGGAAGTATAACTTGAACAGTTAAAAGACTCAATAAATCAGCAAAAATGACAACAAGGCCATTATTCCAAGGATATGGTGCCTCAAATGAATATAAAATAGTGCAGTTATGGAACTATTCATATGCTTTCCTCAACATACCCTCTTTTTTTAAAAAAAAATGTTCAATGTTTATTTATTTTTTAGAGAGTGAAAGAGAGACAGAGTGTGAGCAGGGGAGGGGCAGAGAGAGAGAAAAACCAGACTCTGGGCAGACTCTGAAGCAGGCTCCAGGCTCCGAGCTGTTAGCACAGAGCCTCGACGTGGGGCTCGACCTCACGAGCAGTGAGACCATGACCTGAGCTGAAGTCAGACGCTCAACTGACTGAGCCATCCAGGCAGCCCGTACTCTCTTAAATGTACATAAGATATGCTCTAGTAAACGTGATGTTTGCTTGCAATTAGTTGCTTTTGCACCATTACTTACATCTCACTCTACCCATTCATATCAGTGTCGCACACGACACTCACTCGCTTAGTAAGAGATACACTCATTCGTAACAAATTATATCTATATTCCTATTATACCATCCTTTCACGGAAGTCAGAGAATGTGTCCAATTCATGATTGTGTCCCTAATGCTTAGTACAATAGCTGGCGCATGGGAGGTTTCAGTGAGTACTTGTTGAGTGAATGAATGCATCTATAAATGAAGGAAATGGGGGAGGAAAGTAGGAAGGGAAATGTTCGGCTTCATCACTGCCATGGTATCATTAGTATTAATACAGTAGTTGGGCCTCCTAGAGATTCAAAGACGTTAGTACAATATTCTAGGTTTTGGTCAGTATGTAATCTCGCTGATGAGGGTAGACACAGTTGTGAAGGATAATTTGTTGTACTACATAGAGAAAGCAGGAGGCTCATAAAAGACGTACCAGAAGAGAGAAGGTCTTGGTGGAAGGGTGAGGAGGAGATTCTTCTGGAGGACTGTGAAATGTAAAGAATGGGTATATTTGAGAAACATGGAGGGTCAGGGGGGCAAGGGGAAAGCACAAGGCAAGGCCTACGATGTGCACTCTCCACGATCTGATCAGGACTATGTTTCTGGGCTTAGTGTCACTGTATGAGAGTAGGAGTTCAGAAAGAGGGGCAGTCCTGGGCGTACCTTGGGCCTAGGCAGAGAGGACTTGGTTTTTCCTTGAGGAGTTTGCAATTCTTTGAATGGCAACAGAAAATAACTTCCGCTTTAAGTACAGG
Source organism: Herpailurus yagouaroundi (assembly GCF_014898765.1). Lineage (NCBI taxonomy): Eukaryota > Metazoa > Chordata > Mammalia > Carnivora > Felidae > Herpailurus > Herpailurus yagouaroundi. The sequence continues at coordinate 10,219,950 of NW_024420586.1, forward strand.
AGTGTCCGAGCTAGAGCTGTGTTTCTGGGTAATTCTGAGGCAGAGTTGAGGCTAATGCTAAGACGGGGACGCAGATAAAATACGAGGACAGGATTCTGGGAGACTGGTAGTTGGGTAAAATTGGACTTGGGATGATGCACTAGAAGGTAAAGGATAAGCCTAATCCACTGTGAAGGCAGAATCTACAGGATTTGGGAACTGGATGGATCTGACAATCACGTACAACTACTGAAATGGGAATTTTTTGCCTAAAAGGCAGAAATCAGGGAAGTAGAGGAGAAAGATTAAGACTCTCATTTGTACCTTCAGTGGTGTCCAGTGCCCCTATGTATTAGTAACACTTTGACAAAATGCGTGGCATACCTATCAGATGTGCGCCTTGGCAGTATGTCTCAGACTTTCAAGTGCACGAGAATCTCCTAGAGAACTTGTTAAGCTGCCGATTCTGGTTCAGTGGGCCCGTGGAGGGCCTGGAATTCTCTACTTCTGACAAGCTTCACAGGGATGTCAATGCTCCCGGTCCAGGAACACCACAGTGAGTAGTACGATGATAGACTAAATGCCTTCCGAATCGTGCTTAAGTAATCAAAGAATTCCTGATGGTGGCTTATAACGCTATGAGGTAAAGCTGCTTCGGAATTTATCTCAGCCCTCTTGCTATGCAGTTTTGATCCTGGCCCTTCTACTCCATGGCTGATGGCTACAGTGACTTTTACAACCCAATTGTAGAATCAACAAGGGTTTTACTGTTTCTATTTCCCAGATAAGAGATAGAATTGAATAGCCAAGAATAAAGCAATAATTTAAAATTGTTAGATCTAAATCTCATTTACACAGAGTCCCAAATCAGAGCCTTCAGGTTTTTTAATTTTGTGAAAGAATAGCTCATTAAATAGTCTGTCGCATTTGTATGAGAAGATTTTGTAATCAGGAGAGGTATTTACAGGGTCTGATCTGCGGGAGGACGGTTTTCAGTAATAAAGCCCAAGACAGATAATGGATGGAAACGGGAAGTAAAAATCGGTACATGCTGGTTTACAGTTAGCCTCTGAGCCCAAAGAAGATAAAATTTGATTTAACAAATTAAATGTAAAACCTCAATCGACTTTATTCACTTAGGGAAAAACAAATTAATTTTAATTCTACAGCTTCTAAATATTTTAAGCACTAAATTATTCACTACCAGCGAAATTTCCAAGCTTTGATATCATACTAATGTTGTGTTGTCACAGGCATCCTTATCTATTTCTCTGGCAATTAACATCTAGTTTTAGTTTGGGACAGAAAGAAAATCATAATTAAATCTATTGGATTATTCATCACAGTTAGAAAGCTTATTGTGTTTTGATTCTGATATGAAAGCATCATTCTTAATAAGGATTCCGTATCAGACTTCCCAAGGGAACTTTTTCAAAATATAAAAGCCCAGAATTCCACCGTAAGGTGACTCAATCAGAATCTCTAGAGGTAAGGGGACAAAGGAGTACAAAACAGATTTACTATTCAAGAGAGAGTAGGCAAGAGACACGTTGAAGGGGCAAGTGAACAGGAGAGACATGCTTTAGAGTTACTGCCATTATCCTCAACTTCTTGTATGCTTTTTAAATTGAGAAATGTTCCTAAATTATAGAAAATGACATATACACTTAAGTCCTTCAAGTCTGATCCAATTGAGGGAAAGGAAGAGAAATTATAGATAAGGAAGGAACTGCTACATTTTTATAGAAGAAAGAATACGAGGCAAAAGAAGCCAGTACATTTGGTATGAAAACATTGCATAAATTAAAAAAAAAAAAGTATGCTTCCCAAACTATTCAAAACTGTATGAAAGCACAACAAATGGAACATAAAATATGACCAATAAAGAAAAAAGAATAAGCTATGAAGCAGTTACGGGAAATCGTACAATGACAAATTGGACAAGCTACATAGGAGATAAAGAATTGGCAAAATATCACAAACTCGGCAGAATAGGAAAACAGAAGAGATAAAAAAGTGATTGGGAGAAAAGATCAAGACCGAGGGAAACAGAAGACAGAAAACCAAATTTTCATTGAACACGTCGATGTGTCAAGAATGCAATTCTGTGATTTAATTGTAATTTTGTTCAAGATTTCCTTTGAGACAGATTAATCATTGACTCTGTTCATTCACTGGTCAAGTGAAAATACGTAAGAATATGATCATTATGAACACTTGTGAAATGGCTGGACAGAATTATACTGCACAATTTCATAGTAATATGATGCATTACCTTTTACCTACTTGCTTTACTCTTTCTGTCCTGCTTAAGACCATGACCACTCCTTCTCTTTGTCAGTTCCTAGAATTCAAGCAAGAGTCTGAAGAACAGTTTCAGGTCCTTTTCTCAGAGATAAATTAAATGAGTTTGCCTCTCATGTTAATTCTTAGAGTATATAGTCACCACTGCTTTTAGGGGTTTTAATAAGCTTCAGACAATATCTTTCACCTTGTATCAGATGATGAATTTTTCTAAGAAAGCAACATGAATGGGCAAATGCCGAAAACATACAGGAGGTTCAGCAACAGTACACGTGCAACCTAGCCCGTCGGTGGACTGGTGATGCCATCCTGGCGGAAGACCTGATGCCCCTGTGAGAAGATCTCATGATGACAGGGACAAGGACTAAAAGATAGCTGAAATCTGGGAAATGCAGGAGTTAAAAGAGGGAAAGGAAGACTAGAGAAATGGTACCTATTAAAAAGGAATGAAAAAACAGAAGCGTGGTGTAGAGAAACGGCAATTTTTGAATAAAGAATGAAAGCTGTAGGAGGCAAGGAGCGAGGCGCAGGTTGGGTACCTAGAATGAGGATGTCAAGAATGATGCCTACTTACTAACTACAAGATCAAGTCCAAACACTAGCTTACTGAGGCCGAAAGGGCCTCTGCTGCCTCTTTTCCCCCGCTCGCCTGATGTTCCCCACTGTCTACCTTAGCTCCAACTCCCAGTAAAAGTGAGTAACTTTCTACTTATATATAGATGCTCCCAAGTTTTGCAGGGCAAAGTCATTATTCATCTGTAATGCTCAGATTAAATGTTCCCTCTTCTGCTGGACCCGTTAAGAGCCCAGAGAGAGCTACGTGCCTCTCCAATATGTATTTATTAAATATTTCTATTTAGCATCATTCATTGGTAGCATTTATGTCTCTATGAGACTTCATAGTTGATAATTAAGTCATAGTGAAATAATGTTTTCTTCTTTTGACCATAAAATATGAATCTAAGTTTGAGCCGTATCTCAGATTCAACTTTTACCTAAGTACCTTACAGGCCTTTTGCAACGTAAGTCAAATCAAAGAGGAACGACCTTTACAAATGATCGACCAGACACAAAATGCACCTTTTTATCCTATTCTTTCTCCCGGTCTAATTTTATTTTGCATTGCAGTAAACATGTATCATGTCTGACTAATAATAACAATGCTAGAACCATCTGCATGTTTCTGTTAGTTTGTTGCAGGAATTGGAGGCAGGAAGGGGATGGCTGTTAAATTTTATCTCATATTCTCTTTTTCCTGGGTGGTATGATACTAGATATGCTTGTTGGTACAGGTACACTTCCCTAACTGCTCCTGATAATGGTGGCTATAAAAGAATAATGAGAAGTCCTTTTAAAACTAGAATTAGACTGTTCCTTTCCAGTCTATTCCAAAGCAAATGTCCTGCCAATGAACTAGAGGAAAATTATGTACAGTAGCGATCTATTTTAATGGGACATTTACCTAATATCAAATTACAATGAAATTTCCTTTGGATGTGTTTATCTCATCGACATCAGTGATATATACAGTCATCATTATCAGTGCTATTAATGTGGATACCAAACGGATTCATCAAAGTGCTTTAAGTACTACATGCTTTGAAAGGTTATCTCAGGCTTTCTGTTTTCTTTCTTTCTTTCCCAAGAAATAATGCCCTGGGCAGAAAATCCCCAAAACATACATTCCTTAATTTCAAGCAGAGATTCCATAGGAAAAAAAAAGTACATATGTTAAATCTCTGCCTTTGGGGCTCTGATATTAAAGACTGCAAGTTAAACCCATCCTCAGACATGATTTGGCGTTAGAAATTTAATAAGTTTGGGTGGGGCATGAATACATTCTGCTCTCTGAAGGCATTTGAATTAGTGGTCCTTGTTTTAAAGAAAACTGTTATAAAGCACACAACTTTGCAACGTTAATAGGTTTTACTTAGTTAAAAATCAATGACAGGCCTCTTTAGGTTCACAGATTTAGTCAATCCTTCTTGGCTTCTAAATCATTCATTAGAACTTCAGGAGAACTAGCTGGGAATATTTAAGAGTTGTCCTTTGTCTCCATTTACATAGGTTTTTATGAAACCAAATATACCTTTCTCTGATCAAAAGGAGGTTCTTCTCTAGGACCATATCTGCTCTTTTTTTTTTTAAACTGAAGGAAAATTAACATACAGTGTTATATTAGGTTCAGGTGTATAATACAAGGATTCAGCAATTCTATATATTACTTAGTGCTCATTATGATTTAGTATACTATTAATCTCCATTATCTATTTCACCCATTCCCACCACTCACCTGTCTTCCAAGCATCTATCCAGAGATAAATGGATAAAGAAGATGTGGTACATATATACAATGGAATATTACTCAGCCATAAAAAAGCAGTGAGCTCTTGCCATTTGCCACAACATGCATGTATCTACAGGGTATTATGCTAAGTTAAATGAGTCAGAGAAAAACAAATGCCCTATTATCTCATATATATGTGGGATTTAAGAAAAGAACAAAGAAAAAAGATGAAAAAAAAACCCAGACTCTTAAATACAGAGAACATGCTTCATCTCTTAATAAGAGATTCTGGTAAGAGAACATATCACTTCAGCCATAAATTTCTCTCTAAAGAATTATTAGGATACTTGTAAAAACATGTGACATATTTCATCATGAAACATATGGCATGTGACCAGAAGATACTTGCTCTGAGGCAGAAGAACTTGAAAGGAGACACAGGTCATTTTAAAATTCCTTCTTTCTAGAGGTCTTATCAGTTTGGAGCCACCCAAATATTGATTCAAAAGACATTTGGTGGAATAAAAAGTGTAGTGAGTGTACAAAAAAAGCAACATAACTGGTTTTTTTAAAGCAAGATGACGTGTAAATGGAATTAAGAACTGAAAATACTTGATTACAAGTCCAATCTCATTGGCTTTGGAAAGTTGCCGTTTCCTATTGGCTCTTGCCGTGCTTATGAAAAGTTTTCACTCCGTGAGTCATTCATTGACTACACAACTGTTCACTGCGTGTCTCCTACGGGCCAGGCACTCTTCCAGGTGCCAGTTATTGTCGCCTGCAGAAGGAGTGGATTGGAGAAGCTCTGGAGTAGAAGTAGGGAGACCAATTAGTTGAGGTAAGAGAAATGGTAGTGTGGACTGGGAGGTAGCAGTAGAAATATGGAGAAGCGGTTGGAAACGATTGACATTTGGGAGGTAAATAGGATTTAGCCATTCACTAAGGATGTGAGGGAAGGCAAGGTTAGCAACTATTCATGTTGCTATTTAAGAAACCAGAAATTAAACCTTTTCCTTCAGAGACTCCCTTCTGTCCTCAGAGGAAGTTTATGTTCCTTAGCTTTGGCATAATCTCTAAGTGATTGTTTAATGTAGGCAAACTGTTCAATGCGAGTAAGTATTACCTTCACTATGATTCACTTCAACAAATACTTAGGTAACTACTCTGTGTCTGATGCTTCTAGGCGACAGATAATCTTGTCTTTTCCTGCCATTACTCGATTTAACGGAGGAGAGCAGAGTTAGTAAATAACTATATACAATGATGTATAACAACACAGCTATGGAGATGCTATGTGAATAAGATAGATCAATCGTGTGATTCGGAGTACGATGGTATGTGTACACATGTCTGTATCTGTGTGTGGGAAGGTGGGAAAAGGAACATAAACATGGTAGTAATTAAGACTATACAAGACTCAAGACAGTTTTCTTCATTCGTTATATTACCAGACACAGTGCTGGGCATTGCTTACCTTAATACTTGCTCGAGAGATATTCGTTGATAAACTGAGTGTAAGACTAGGCAAGATATTACCGTACTCTTTAATGGTTTCCCACTTGAGAAAGGTTCAAAAGTAAAATTGTGAAATGTATATACAACACCCTGGTAGGGAAAAGAGACATTTAAAAATAACTGTTTTACCCAAGTCGCCTCTCTTACCACAAACAACAAGTTATCAAGGTAAGGTTTAGTCTTTCATACTCTCGAGCATGGAAAAGCCCAGAAATAAAATAAAGAGGGATAAAAACAGATCTCTGTGTCTCATATCAATTAATTGATTTTCAGCATCTAGCTCAGGTTATGGAACCCCAAGACATCAACTAACAATCCACCTCTAAGCACATGTTGGGCATCACTAAGCCTTCTGTGTCCCTCTCATCAAGTGATACAGGCACTAAAAACAAGCTACTTTTAAATTTTTTTTTTCAACGTTTATTTATTTTTGGGACAGAGAGAGACAGAGCAAGAACGGGCGAGGGGCAGAGAGAGAGGGAGACACAGAATCGGAAACAGGCTCCAGGCTCCGAGCCATCAGCCCAGAGCCTGACGCGGGGCTCGAACTCACAGACCGCGAGATCGTGACCTGGCTGAAGTCGGACGCTTAACCGACTGCGCCACCCAGGCGCCCCACAAGTTACTTTTTTTAAGCCTTAATTTTTGAGGTTGGATTGCTTATTTTCCAACTCATTATCTATTATAGGGTAATGCTCTTGTTCTTTACGGAATGAGATGAGAAGGGGAGATGGTGAAACACATCTGTGCATCTCTTATTGACTGAGCACATCCTCTGGAAATCAGAGAAATCAGGCACAAGAATCGGTTCTATTATTAACATGTCTGCACAATGTCAACAACTTGTTTCTTACCGAACTATATACAAACCAGAGCAACCTAAGAATAAAAGAGCCAGGGAACTTAAGGATGTCACCCGTTAAAAATTCCAGATTTACCCATGTGCTTACCTAAAAGATCAGGGACAGTTAAAAAAAAAAAAAAAAGAGGTGAAAAACAACTATAGTGGTTTTGACTTCCTCACAAATCTAATTTGTGTAGAGGAAAAGATTCTCTTATCAAATGTTAATGTTTCCTAAATTTTGTTGTCTCTAGCGAAGCCTCCGTCTCAACTATTACCTCGCATTCTGCACATTTTCATGTCATTTAAACTTCAAAGAAAACATTTTCAAGCAAACTCACCTAATTCTGAAATGAGTTTCTCTTGTTGACTTCATTATTTATTGGAATGACATCTATATTCTCCCACTTACCCACGCACACTCCCACCACGGGTTCATCTGTCGTTTTATCCCTGTCTTTCTTTTCCCCAGTCCAAGTTCTAGTGGTCCCGACTGCCGTACCTCTTGACCAGTTAAGTCCACCATTGTTTTCCCTCGAGACAGGTTGTTCACCATATTTCACCTATGTTAGTAACACATCCTCTGAGCTGATTTCCCTTGACCCTTCACACTCCAAAATACGCTACATATTCCTTGCAGATTAATTCTTCTGATGGACAGCTCTGGGGGTGATTTCCTGCTGAAATCTTCATCGAGATCTTCGGCACCTGCCTCATGAAGCCCCAACAGCTTAGATGAACTTTGGAACCTCACAACATTCCTGGAAGAAACCTTCCGAAGGTTCTCAAAGTGACTCTCTAATTCCTTATCCATGGCTGCAGCACAACTTGACAACTCAGAGCGATACCCTGGCTTTCTGCAGACCTCCGTCCATGCTCTCATGAGTTGGAGTGTTTATCTACTTGCGTTTTCCTCTCACTCCAATCCAGTAGACCATGAGCTTCATGAGGGCAGGAATCACTGCTTTTCTCTCCTTCTAGTTCTTAGCAAAGCATGTGCTACATGGTAGTGCCTTAAACACGTATGCAAAGTAGATAAACACTCCAAATACCATGTCTCTTACAAAATAAATTTTCAACGAGAAATTATCCTGTAAAATCCTACTGCAGATCCATTGTGTCTACTTTAGGATGTTTTTCATGGCCTCTGTAAAACTAAACATCTTTATTTTGATTGGAAGGTTTTGAATTTCTTCAACGCAGGGACACTGTCTTCTTTTTTTGAGTTTTCTACCATGGTCATCAATAAAAGTTTGTTGACCAAATGAATGAGCATTATACATATAGTCAAAATGATGATTAAATTATATTTCTATATTTTTAAATATCTAGTACGCTTTGACCAACACATTAGTGCTGATGGCTCTGAAAAGGCTAGCTGCAGTGGCTGGTCAAAGAAAATCAAAATATTCAGCACTCCACGTTAGTGACAGAATGGCCAGGAAGCAGCCCAAGCAGCAACACTGCTTTGCACTAGAGTCTTCAGAGAAAATAAAAGGAAAAGAAACCAAGTCGGAAAATGTCTCTATCGTTCCCAATTTGCCTATTATACCAATAGCCTCAAAATAATATTACTTCCACATGTGTGCGCTCTCGCTCCAAAATGAAAAAAAAATTAAAAAGATAATATTACTTTTCACCCCAAAAGAAGGGCACTGTCTTCAACAGACATGACATCTGTTCATGAATGGCCAGTACATGAAAAGAAGTTCAATACTGTCAGCCATCAGGGTGACACAGATTAAGACCACAACAAGAAACCACTTTACATCCCGTAAAATGGCACAGTTAAAAAGAACTGCTAAAATCAAATGTTGGTGAGAATGTAGGGGAAAAAGCGCTCTCCACCATGACCGGTTAGAGTGTAAAATGACACAACCACTTGAGAAAACTGTTTTTGCAGGAAGTTAAGCACTTGACCTAGCCATTCCCAGGGAAATGAAAACACTCACAAAAAGACTTTTCCACAAACATTCACAGCATCTTAATTCCGAGTATCTCCAAACTGAAAGTCGCCCGACTATCCATCAAGACATTTTTACTATATGTGTAGGAGACAGACGAATCACAGCGTATTTTTACAGTGAAAAAATGAGCCAGCAGTAAAAAGGGATGAACTACTGGTGCCATAACATGGATGAATCTCAAAAATACTATGTTGGTCAAAATACTACATACTGCATGATTCCATTTATATGAAACCAATAGGAGACAAGACTAAAGTATGGTGATAGAAATGAAAACAATAGGTGCCTATGGGGGTTGAATCTACCGGAAGATGGCGTGAGGTGATGGGAATGTTCTTGTTATTGAGGTCGTGGTTTTATGAGTAGAAGAAATTGATGAAGTTAAATTGAACACACGATCTATTTGTTTCCAGGGGCATCCTTCTACACTTCTTTACATGCTCGCTACAGTCATAGAGATCCAGAAAGCATGGGAAATAAATTACATGGCAACATCTCAATACTACTCAAAATACCCTGACAGCTTGAAATGAACTAAATCCAACAGGTTCAAATTTTTTATAGGAATCAATTCTTCTTGCCCTCCCAAATAAATCTTATTTCATCTTAGATATATTTTACTTCTATTAAGAAATAAGAACATGTCACTTTCAAGTACTTCTCTCTCCTCAAACACTATTCTAGCCACGTTATCGATGAAGATGTACGACAAATTTAAATTCGCTCTCTCTCACTTCACACAGTACCTGTACATATTTCTTATGCAAGATAAGAACTAAGACAGCCTCATTGGCAAACCTCAGTAATCTGCAGACAGAATTTATTTATTTATTTTTTTAAATGTTTTTATTTATTTTTGAGACAGAGAGAGACAGAGCATGAGCAGGGGAGAGGCAGAGAGAGAGGGAGACACAGAATCCGAAGCAGGATCCAGGCTCTGAGCTGCCAGCACAGAGCCCGACATGGGGCTCGAACCCACAGACCGTGAGATCATGACCTGAGCCGAAGTCAGACGCTCAACCGACTGAGCCACCCAGGCGCCCCTCTGCAGACAGAATTTAAAAGGGTTCAGAAGATTAGTCAGGCTACAGAGGTTTCATTTGGGCGATATAGAAGACAAGTAAAGTGGCATCCGTATTTTAGTAAAGTGTGTGCGGTGTGTGTGTGCGCACGCGCATGTGTGGGGTGTGGTATGTTTATTGGATTAAGAGGGGGGGAACATAGTGATCCCATGATCTTACATTCTGAGAGATAAAATGGCTCAAGAGGACTTTGAGGTTTTCAAAAAGAAAATTTCGACAACAAAATAGCAAGTGATCCCAATAAGTATTTTCTTAAAGGGTGGGGGTCATTTAACCAGATGCATGCCACAACACAGGGGATCCTCAAAGGAGCTCAGGCTCTACAAATGTACGAACATGAGATACCGTAAGAGACACATAACTGAGGGCAAATCTTAAAAAAGAATACAGAACTACTTAAAGAGTGAGGAAAAGCCAAGCCTGGAATTGAGACCTGATACAATGTTAAAAAACCACATCCAGGGCCTTTTCATTTCCTCCCGGAGAAAGAAGAACCGGAAAGACCTAGGTTCACTGACTGGGGCAGAAGGTTAGGGATAGAGATGACACAGAAAGCAAAACTGCTCAGGCCCTCTGCCTGTCTGCTCTGTCAAGGAGAATGTTCATCAGACTGGAAAAGGCATAACCGTACGAGGGAAATGAAGCCCAAAATAGGTGAGGGAATTTTAAGAGAGCACCTTGCGGCTCTAAATGAGCTAAAATCTCTGGCCCCAGACCAATTATATCCCAGGGAAATGAGAGAACCCGCTCAGTGCGGTCCTACCCTGCTGTCAGTGGTCTTTGAGGAACTCCGTTAACACAGGAGACGGGCAAATGTCATCCCAATTTGCACAAATGGGAAGAAGTGACTGCACTCCTTTCCACCTATTCCTGCTAAAGAGCATTTCTGGGTGAGGAGCCAAAGAATACTTGTTAATAAAAACAACTGAGTCAGCTAACTTGGGTTTGTGCGGTAACTGGTTCTTAGGGGAGACGCATGTGCCTGAGTCTGTGGCGTGATCTCTTTCGCAGTACGAAGACTCCATCTCAGATTTCTGAGCAACTTAAAATAACTTCTTTTCCAGTTAATAAAACCGTCCCCAGTTCCTAAAATGAAGTAACCGTGTAAGTATTTTGTTGTGTTTTACAAGGAATAACATCACGTCAAATTGCCCACCACCTGAACAAGTCCCAAGGCCTCTAACTAATGACGAACAGAGACAATGATGTGATGCGTGAACCACTTTGTGTATCTGACATGGAGAAAAAAGCGTTTCCTTCGCACAAGAGAACAAGAGGACCTAAGACTCAGAAGCACTGAAGAATCTACAAAGCAGGGAGATTCCTGAAGAAAAAAAAAAAAAAAAAAAAGGTGGGGGGGAGGGCATGTGAGAATTAGACTAGATGAATATCCACAAAAATGTGAAGTGTGATCTCTGGGAAATGAGGTTATTAGTAATTTGTATGCCTTTTTTTCATCATTTGAAATGTGTTTTTCCAATGAGAAGGTATACTTTTTTTTTTTTAATCAGAAAGAAATGCTATATTCATTTGGAATATAAATGGACATAATCTAACCCAAACAAAATATTTTATTTAGACTTATTACTTAAGGGTAAGAAGACAGACAAAATAGCCTTTCCTGGTGCTGTATTTTAATTATTCAAATTGCAGTATTTTTTTTTAATTTTTTTTTCAACGTTTATTTATTTTTGGGACAGAGAGAGAGCATGAACAGGCGAGGGGCAGAGAGAGAGGGAGACACAGAATCGGAAACAGGCTCCAGGCTCTGAGCCGTCAGCCCAGAGCCCGACGCGGGGCTCGAACTCACGGGCCGTGAGATCGTGACCTGGTTGAAGTCGGACGCTTAACCGACTGCGCCACCCAGGCGCCCCCAAATTGCAGTATTTTTAAGTAAGGTTATCTCATTTTATCTACTAAGATAGCAGCACCTGTAAAATATAATTCACTACATTATTTGCTCAAGTAGATAGTATTAAAGTTACTTATGGCTATTGCCATGCATAGTGAACAAAATACATCCAACATCAGAAGTAGTAATTCATCACTTCTCAAGTAATATTAAGCTCTGCTAATATTGTCATTTCATAGCTTTCTTTAATGGTATTTTTCTACATATTCGTTTTGAATACATCAATGTGTACCATGAAACTATCAAGGAAGAAAGGTTGTTAACAATTCCCCAGGTCCAGTTTACTTGATGCCCTATGGACATGCTGCCTTTTAGGTGGAAACTCAGAATTACTATAGCAAATGTACCTTAGGAAATAGCTGGAAACAGCACTAATTTTGTTTTCCCATCACCCCCCAAAAGGCTAATAAAGACCATCATGATATGGAGGCATTTTCTCAAAACTCCCACTCTCTACCATTCTTTTTTCATATTTATGATCTTTTTCTTCTCCTTGGCCTTAAAATAAAACTTTAGTCTGTATCCCCCACCTGCCATTTTTTCCCTTATTTCATTTTGTAGTTTGAAATTTTGTTAGGCACAGAATCAAATCCTTCGTGAATTAAAGAAGTGTATACATCAATAAAACCTAAAACTCAATTTGCACCTTTAAATAAGCACTTGAGATGTTTTTATCAGTAACAATAAATAAGGTTTTGTTTTCTACATTTAAAGCGAGTATCACGTTCTCAATGTGAAAAGAAAGTTATTTAAAAAAAAAAAAAAAGCCAGAAGGTCAATCTGTGACATTTGCAATACATTCTAGACTCAGCAACAACTGAAGTATCAACCTCGTCATCTGCCCTGGTGTGATCTGTTGTTCAACCCAGGAATGGCATTTGTCATAGAGAAAATCTGACTGTGTCCAACAGGCCAAGATATTATTAATACTACACTAAGAGAATTATTACAATGATATTATTGTGATAACATCTTATTCTTACATAACTTATAAAGTGCCATGATTATTTCATTTGGGACCCATAGGCATTCAGGAGATAAGCAAAAGTGATGTTATCCCCATGTTAAAGGTAAGACATTGGAGAGGATGGATATGTTCAGAGCATAGACTGTGGCGATAGTTTCGTGGATACGTACTTATCTCCAAAATCACCCACTGTATACATTAAATATATATAATTTTATATTTGTCAATCAGGCCTCAGTCTGCCTCTTTTCTGATTCATGTACTTAGTTTTTCCAGAGAGATGCAGACACAAGGAAAGTAGAAAATACACAAAATTGGGCAAATTGCATACATGCTGAAATAATTTTGAAAATAAAAAACCAAGTGTTTCATTATCATAGCTCTTTTTCTTGGGAGAAAAAACTTGTTACTGGTTTTCCTATTAAACAACTATTTGGTTTACTCTGACAGTGTCTGCATTTTCAATTACACGTCATCATTCTTAAGAAAACAAAATTCTCATTCCAAAATAATGAGAAATACCAGCCCTGGATATGTTTGAAGCTGATTTAGGGAGGACTACAGCATTCCTAGATTAGATTACATGTTGCTGTAAAGTCACTATATTATAATGTCATGCTGACATGATTCTCGATAATGTATTTAATGGTTAAAATATGCATAGTAAACATTTGTGAAGAGTTTACAGCATCTAATTTTCGGTTTTCCTTTGAAACAGGAAGGTGAGTGATGCAATTGTGGTACTTTTGCTGTTCAACTTAATGAAAATTCTGTCCGCTATCAATCAAATGGATGTTCTCTTTTTGTTGTCCAAACCAACATGCTCAAAAGTAATTTATTTTTATGGAAAGGTCCTGTATTAACATGATGAAAAAACACAAACAAGGCCCTAATTTCTTTCAGATGCACTTGGTGGCAAAATATATACTAGAGGGTGGGGGATGCTTTATTTTCATATTTGTATTCTTGAGGTTATGTGGCCAGACCAGGTGCTATACAGATGGGCAAGTGTTAAATTAGCATCTTTCAATAAATAATATTAGCCAATCTTCAGAAATGAAAATACGACCTTTAACTCTTTTCTATAAAAATAGAAGATTGGGGACATCTGAGTGGCTCAGTTGATTAAGTGACCAACTCTTGATTATGGCTCAAGTCATGAACTCACAGTTTATGAACTGGAGCCCCGTGTTGGGTTCTGGGTGGACAGTGCAAAGTGCGCTTGGGATTCTCTCTCCCTCTCTCTGCTCCTCCCCCACTTGTGTGAGCATGCTCTCTCTCTCTCAAAATAAATAAACTTAAAAACATCACAGATTGGGTCGCCTGGGTGGCTCAGTCGGTTGAGCATCCGAATTCGGCTCAGGTCATGTCCTTGTGGTTCGTGAGTTCCGGCCCTGCTTTGGATTCTGTGTCTCCATCTCTCTCTGCCTCTCTCTCTCTCTCTCTCTCCCTCTCTCTCAAAAATTAATAAACATTAAGAAAATAGAAGATTGATTGATGCTCGTCTGAGATGCTGCTTCAACAATACAACATCCACTAGGCCAACAGTAATGTGGGATGATTTGAGTTCTTGTAGAAATAAGTCATAATGTGGATAATCACAGATCAACAAACCACATGGCATACCGTAAAAACCAATGACATATGATAATTTCATTTCCTAAGTATTTAGAAATCTTTTAATTTTGAAGATCACCATAAGAGGTAGAAACAATGTAAAAGAATAGACATGGTGATAAGTTACTATTATTTCTATCGATGAGAATAATTCACAAAAGTGAAATTATTTAAAAATAAGCTCACGTGGACACAGAACTGAAACTTAGTAATCTCATATGTATGTTCGTGTAGAGAAAAATACTCAGTGAGACAAACTGTTTGAATACTGTTAACTATGGTAGAAATGGAGTGTCTACAGGTATGTGTGTAAAGGGGAAGAACATGCACCTGTACGAGTATATGTCCAAGTATCATGAGGCGAAAACATCTAAAATAATATTTGCTATGAAATCATTATCAAAAATCACCATTGAATCACTTGTGATGCTCATCACGATTGGCAAAACAATTAACACCTTTGTTTGTAGTCACGGCTATTAGAGGAGAAATCCTCAAATCCCTAGCTGATGATAAGATTTAACTGACCACAGCTCCTCAATCCATTGGCTTGCCTTCTCTTGTCATTGGGCAAGAATGACAATATCATAACCATATTCAAATCTCATCATCTTCTACTAAAAATATCTGTTGTCTATTTTCCATGATGCAAGAACATGTTTCTTTTTAATAGAGGTAACAATAATAGTAAAGTACTAAAGTATGTACCTTAAAAAAAGTGTTTCAGTAGTAGCTCTCACTGTTTGTTTCCTAGCGTGCATCTAAACAACTAACTTCTAAAAGTCGGATATTTACTGCCTTGTTTGAGAACATAGGCCCTTATGTAGAAAAATCGGACTAAAGGATTTATTACTTAGTTATCTAAATCCAAGAGAAATTTGTGTTTTATCACAGAATGGTAGGTGGGTGATTAGATACAAAGTCCAGAGGCATCAGAAGGCAAAACAGTTTGTGTTTTTATCAGTTATGTGACTTTGAGCAAATCACTTGATTGTCATTCATTTGTAAGATTTCACAAATAATAACACTGGCACCTACCACGTAGTGTTGTTATGAGGATAAAATGAGACCCAAGGAGTGAGCACCTGCTCCTGAACGTTTTAATTTCTTTTGTTTCCCTGCTCCGTTATGCACTGCTGATAAAAATTCTCTTCTAAAAATTGATTTATACATATGTTCTCAGGAGTTTTTATTTTGTAATGTGAGACAGTGGCAGAATTCGCCGGGAGTAGTAAATCGGTCTTAAATCACAAGTGATAATTCCCTCTTGTCCTTATAACTACTGAGGTAATGCCAGTGCACTCCAGTATGGCAATGTACCCGTTGTACCCAATGTACCCATTACCTTATAATCAGTTTTGAAAGATTTGGTTCCAGCAAGGAGAATGACAAATGTTGATATAGCCAGGTTTTATAAGCCTTCTTTCAAATAAAAAATGCTTGTTTTTTTTTAAAAAATATTTAATGTTTATTTTTGAGAGGGGGGAGGAGGGAGGGAAGGAGAGAGGGGAAGAGAGAGAGACAGAGAGACATGAGTGGGGGAGGGGCGCAGAGAGAGAGAGAGAGAGAGAGAGAGAGAGAGAGACACAGAATCCAAAGCAGGCTCCAGGCTCTGAGCTGTCAGCACAGAGCCTGATGTGGGGCTTGAACCCATGAACGCAAGATCATGATCTGAGCCGAAGTCCAACGCTCAACTGACTGAACCACCGGGGCACCCACCCAATGCTTGGTTTTGATTTGTCCAATAACACCTCAGACTAAATTGTTCCCCCCTCATCCACGTTTGCCATGGATCAGAAATGTTTGCGCATGCCTCTGCTATCAGTGAATGGGTTTTTGACAAGCCTAAGGAATATTTCTGAATCCTTTTCCTCCTCCTGTGTAATGGCAAAATATTTGCTCTATTATATAAAAAGGGAAACTCAGCCCTGCACCAAGGCAATTGCTTTGTGTCCTTAATAAAGAAAAGCAATGGTAACAAGAACTAGGCCAAACGCCAGAGCCTGCGTGTATTGACCCAGCTTCTGCTGTAGCAGATGATATATATTTATCCTGGGTAACATTCAACCCATTGAAAGTGGTTGCCTTGTTACAGCAAATTACTGTTATAGTCAGAGTAAGTTTCTCATCATAGGCTTTTGACTATGGAGATTCGAATATCAGTCAATCAACCCAACAAACAATAGCAGCCGAAAGAGTATCTGGAGTTTATTTAATCATGTCTAGCTTTGAAAGAACTCTATTGTAATGCACCCAACAAACACATTGGCGGCAACTTAGTGACTTTCAGGTACAAAAGGTTCTAGCGTCCTGCTCCTATTTTTTTTTCCTTTCTGCATTCCCCTAACATCTCCATATTCAATATGACCAGGTTCTCTGAGGTATTTTTTCAGTACAGGAATGGATCAAAACTATGGAGAGGTCTACGTATGCACTTTGGCTGGTAACTTTAGTTGAAAAATAGAGGATGTCAACAGGGTCCATATATTGAAGGTGGGAGAGCAAAGTGAGTATTATTTGTACGGATGTCCAGTGGGCAGAGAAAGCAGTGCTTAATGTTAATTTTCCTTTGTAGTTAATTTTAAGGCACCTGCAGTTTCCAGGATGTCTGTCTCAAGTTTTGGCTTACAGAACGTGATACTGTCTTTGGCTTAGAACATTAGCTACAATAAAATGGCAACAAGATCTGCATAAGCATAAAAAAATGATTTACTAAAAAAATGCTATTTAAAAATAACAACATTAAGAACGATAACGTCTTAAGTTTCTATGGTATTTTACAGCTTACAAAGCATATTAATTAGCTTGAAAAACTTCCACACATAAACCCTATGAAATATCTATCTATCAGAAACACCTTTTTCTAAAGAGTGACCAGTCGTGTTCAGAGAAATCGTATTAGGATTCTCGGCATTAACAGAATCAACAGAAGGAATATGTATGCACACACACGTATACATATGTACACAAGTGCATGTGTGTGTTCATATGTGTGCAAGTGTATATGCATGCATATAGGTGTGTGTGCACATATAGGTATGTGTGTACACACAATACACACACAAACACACACACTTCCAACCATGAACATCCTCATAGACATGCCCAGAATAACATTGGACCAAATGTCTGGGCACCCTATGGCTGAGTCAAATTGACACACAAAATTATGCATCACAGAAATTAAGTAATTCGTTTTAAGTTAAATCAGTAACGTTGAGACTGCCATTACCCAGGTATTTCAACCTCTAACCCAATGTAGTGTTTCTTTATACTATATTAAATTTCTTACACGAGTGGTCTTAAAGCAAACTGGCAAGACTGTAAGTTTCTTTAGTTCATATATCTCACCCTTATCAATGTATGAAGAAAGTTCAAATGCATCTTTCTGACAGACCTATAGCAGCTACTATCTCCATGAAGGTTCCCACTACAGATACAAGAAAAGTGACCTCATGATTTCTGTCTGATTGTGGCAGTAAACACTGACAGGGGGCATATAGGACAAAAACATGGTAATGTAGGGGAAAAACATGGAGAAGAAATATTCATAACTCAGACATAATCTTATCAACAAAGAAGAAGCTAATTTACTTCAAAAAATATGTATATTTGAGCCTTAAAAAACGAAACTCGAGAGGTATTTGTTAGGTATTTCATTGTTTCTCAATGAAAACTTGCTTTAATCTTGGGGATATACTTATAGGAAAAAGTATCTGAAGAGTTTCTCTACGAGTTTTCAATGATGAATGTTATTTTGACATCATGCTTTCATTAACAGACATGGACAAAAATGGTTTTTGAATATATGTTCTGGCATTGAATGTCTTCATAATTTAAGTCAAAGATGGGAAAATATACTGCAAAAAACCACTTGTATACAAATCTTTGCCATCTTTACTTTTTTGAACTAAACCCTTCACAGTCCTTTGGGGTAAGAATTTGACATTATTTAAAACGTTCTTTTATTAGACAGTTCATTCAAATAGTTCCTCCTGTAGTCAACCTTAAGGCATCGCTTTGAAATAACGCATTTTTCTCCTAAAGTGTGTCTTCTATTATCCACACATTATCCTAGAGCGGGAGGTGAACGTGGGCTAAGCAAGTACATTTTTCTGCTTGTCACTGCACATTATCATAGTCTCCATACTTCCTGAGGGACTATACTAGTGTTAAGGTCTCACTTTATATGTGATGCTAGGTGTTACTTTCATTTCTTTCAGATTTTGGCATTTCATAAGAAATAACACACGACAAGCACAAAATTAAGTTGTGATTATGGGAAAACCGTATAGTAAGTGAAGCAGTATATTTAAAAAAAATGAAAGGCTCAATTATTCCAGTCTTTGTGGTACAGTTTTAATAGCACCAATATTTCCTCGGATTAAATAGACAAAGACGTTAATAACTCAGGTCAGCAAGTGTTTACTGAATTCCCACCGTGTCCAAGGCTATCTACTAAATCTGAAGTAAACTAAATTTAAGACTAGTTCTTTACTCTCTAGAAGCTTAACACTATGGTAGGAAACAAGATATAATCACCTAAAAAGTTAAAGTTTTAAATAAAGGTTCATGACGAAATTTTAGAAATTAATTAATTAAACAGACAACAGTGTTTAGAGTTCAGAGGAGAGAGGGAGATCTTTTTAAGGACGGATGGCAAACCAAAGGTCTACAAGGAGTGATTTGTGAGTTTTCTTGAAAATCAGACATATAGTGCAAACTGACAGGACGTGCTTGACAACAAGTACAAGAACCAGGAAGTGGGAAAACACAGGTAGATTTATGAGAGCATCACTGTGAGAGCATATTCAAATGGGCCTTGAATACCAGGAACAGGGATTTTTATACCAGATCTTGCAAAGAAAGGGGAACTACTGAAGATGTGAGCAGACAAATGACACGATAAAAATGATTTTTATGACCTATCACAGTATTACAGATGGATTGGAAAGGAGAATGTAAAGGCAAAGGGACCAGGTTAGAGGCACTTATACTGTAAGGTACTGTGACTTTTTATCTAAGAAGAGCTTAGAAAAAATCCAGTGGTACTGCAAAGTAAAAGTGTGGCCTACGGAGAGGAATAAAGAGGGGTTTGAACCAAGAGAGGTGGGAAGAAACAGGGAAGTCAAGTGAGGGATGGCTTTAGAGGGGAAAGTAGAGATGATTTTGTTGGAAGGTATATGAAAACTACAGTACCGTCAGGATACCCAAACACGAGGCCCATCAGGAGTTTACAAATACAGAAAAGGTGGTAGAAATGGAGGTAGGGTTTGGAATAGAAATCAACTGATGGGAGAGCCAAAACCAAGAGACTGAAATAAAATCAAAGTCCGGATTAGCAAGATAAGGCAAAAACACCAAGCCTAAACCCAGTGGGGGCACATATTTAAGTTGAGGGACAAGAGAGTTGCCAGGAAATTTACAGCAGCTAAAGGGCTTCTGAATTAAAAAAAAAAAAAAAAGAGGAGGAGAAGGGGTGTTACAGAACAAGATCAAATGGTAAAGAGGTCAAAGGATTTGGCAATTAGATTTGCATTAATTTTGAAAGTTCCTTGGTCAGCTATTTAAAGAATATCTACTATGTACCAGGTAGTATTCTAGGTGCAGAGGTGAGAACAGTGAGCTTTCATGTGGCTTACATAAAGGAAGCAGACAATAAACAACTAAGGTAATAGACTTGTAATACTCCAACGTGACAAAGAACATGAAGAAACAGAACACTGTAAGGGGATGAGAAGTGGGGATTGGAGGGCATTATGGTGCTCATGGTAATGAGAGCTCATAGACCCTCCCACAGGAAGTGAGGGAGTGAGACCCGAGATATCTGAAGAAGGTTGAATTTCAATGGGAGGAGTCAAAACCAAATTCACAGAGAAAAGATGGTGAACAATTTACGCTGGAATCAATTAGAGTTTTGAATATCTACTCAAAAATAAAAAGTACTTTATTAAAAAAATAAATTAGTATGTCCTCTTAATAAAGAACCAGTAATGAAACAAGTTGAAGACATTTAAAAGGAACCAAAAGAAATCACAGTAGCAAAGAGATGTGCTAAATAAAGTGAGGGCAACTCCTCCAAGGCCAGGTCATTAAAAGTGTCTGTAAATGTCAAAAAGACCATGAAAAATTCTTAGACAATGGTGCTATCTTTCTAAATTTATCCTTCATCACTGCCTATAAATAGGCATTTTTATTTTAAATTTTATTTTATAGGATTCTTAAATACGTATCACAAAGTAGCTGTAAAAATATGATCTGATACACTCTATCTTTTGTCTTACTCTTCTGTAATTCTGTATTTCTGTATGTTTTACACTGAATATTCCCCCCAATTTATATGATCATATAAAACATACTTATACACATATGAAGGTACATATTTGCATAGGATTGTATTTTAAAATACAATTGTTAAGTTATGGTATTTACTTTCATGCATGTGATTTTTGTAATCTATGTTGTGCTGTGTTAACATTTCCTAGTCACTAAGTATACCTCAAACTCATCCACAGTTGCTTAAGGGTCTATGCTTAAAGGTTCTAAAATCTATTCGATGATTCTCCTATTGCAAGTTATTCTTTGTTTCTCTCAATGTTTTCTTTTTTTGCTTTCCATTATGGACAATGATGCAAGAGCTATCCTCGCACACATATCCCACAAATGTACTGGTAATTTAATTTTATAGGTGGGGTCACAGGAAGTAGTTTGTACACGGTACTTTTCCATCTCTACGTTGGTTTTCACTCTTACCCTGTATGAAAGGCCATCTTTTCATATTCCTAAACTCCAAGGTCAACCTAAATATCACACACTATGTTTAATAATAAAAAAATCTTCCTAGCATCAAGACTGTCAGTGTACTATATAATGATTATCTGCACACTGTATGCCCTATCACTTTTTTAGACAGCACTTTCTTGAGGAGAAAGCATGTCCAATAATTTTTTTCCTCATATAAGCTTAGAGAGTTTTTCTCATATGAGACAAAAACACACAAATTGACTTCTTGATACTGATTTTAAATAATATTGATTTTAAAATACCAATTTGATACATTTTTTAGGAAACCAACAGAAGAAAACAGTTCCACTTTTAGAAAATTCTTAAAAATTTCATATTTAAGATTTGGGTAGGTGTTAATCTGATACTGGTGATTAACAAAAGTACTCCAATAAGAGAAATGGAAAGAGATTGATACTTGAGTAGCTAGCCTTCATTGTATAGCCATAAAAAATTTATAACATTGAGATATGTATTATTAGAATGATTATAAGCTATCGTTATGCTTTCCCCCCGTCTTTTCTTAAATCCTATACTTTACTCAGGCAGAGAAGATGAGTATGAAGGCAAATCACACTGGAAATAAATTAAAATTCTTCACTGTTGTATAAAGAAATCTTACCAGGCACTGTCCTTCATGCTCACCAGAAGTTTACAATATAAAACCAGCCAATCCGTTGGGAGAATGTAGAAGGTTTGGGGGAATCTCATTATATTTTATTTGCAGAAGGAATCAATATGGTAGTACTTCTCAAGTTCAATTCAATCACAAATGTAGAGAACAGATTTGCATTTACATCCAAGCAGAAGCACAGTGGATTAAAAAGATTTCAATATAATTTAGCAATCCCTTTGTCAAAATAGGGCATTCATGGAACATAATGGCACTCAAGGCCATCCTTCCAATAAATTACCCCATAAAAGTTCCATAAAAAATTTAATATGGCACAGGTTGGGGAATATAGGTAATTAAATGTGTTGCAGAGGTAGAAAGAAGACCCTGGGAAAACTAAAAGATTGTAATTAAGAGTTGAAAGAATAATTCTGAAATAATTACATTATTTTAGAAAAATCTTATCAGTATGTTAATCACTTTAGTTCCCCTTATCATGGGGGAGAATCTTAAATAGGTGCTTGGGTCACTGGTAGCCAATCCCTTGGTGTTTTCAGATGCTAGTGTTTCATAACACACAGGCTCTAAACCTTGATTACTTTTCTAATAAGGACACTGTTGCTTGTCAATCTCCCATCTTTTTAAGACGCTAATGTCAGATGGAAACAAAATCGACTCCTGGATGGCCAAAGCAAGCTGCACTGGGATCGGGTAAGACTAGAAACCATCATCTGCAACACAGAGATAAGCAAGGCTAAATTCTCTGTGGTCTTTTGAGACTTTATTATGTGAAATGAAGAATTTACAAGCAGAAACAGTAGCTAAAAATCTCATTATTAATGACTTTTGCGTAGCCATGGTTGCTGGGTTTTCATTTGAGTCTGTAAGAGACTTCACAAAAGCAGGCATGTGGGCACAAAAAATTATAGCAAATAAACAGAATCTGGGACGAAAATAGGAAAATGTAACTGTGTCTCGCAAGTGTTTGTGATATTGGCTGAAGAGTGAACTGTACAGGGTTTGTTTAAACAAAAGCTATGTAAATCTTTGCTCAGCTGGTTTTTCGGGAGACTAAATGGAAGGAAGCAGAGGAAAACAGACCACAGGCTAGAAGAGTTTGTCAAGGATGGTAACGGGCATAGAAGCAACAGGATTTAAAATGATAGCCCGGCCTCTGTAAATAATGCAAAATCTTCAGGATGCACTAGAGACCCAACTCAACAGCATAATAATTTTAGCTAAAAACCTGCTATTACCACCATGAAACTCCATAAACTAAAGAAGAAAGCTGAGGAATTTTATACACGCAAACTGACAACTGTTAAACGCATGGGAAACCTGTCCCCTTTAAATCTCAGATTTTATCCCTCAGTTTCCCATGACATCGCCTGGGAGATTTTGCAGCACTTAAACTGGATAAGGAAGACAATGAAAGTGCTTCCGTTTTTGCCCAATCATGCTAAAAATAGGGGTGGACAGGTCTGAAGGAAAAATTTTGTGCCACTGTATGCAAACAAAATGCAGTTGAGAACACAAGAAGTAAAATGACTACCAAGTGAGCTAAAGATACAAAAGTAAGAGATGTAGAATTCCCACGAATGCTGTTCCTTTTCCCTGAAGTATTTTACTTTCCCATTAAAACCTTCTGTCATCGATAAAACACACTTAAGTTGGTAGGACAGTTGAGAAAAATCGTCTTACGGAGCCAAAACTAATAATAGCATGTATCATCTGGAGAAGAGTCTGGCAAGAGGCCTTCTTTTCTCATTAACCTTCTGTGGGCCCAGCACCTGACAAGGCATGGGGCTGCTCCCCCAGAGATGGGATTTCCACAGACAAAGACTAACTCGAGAAAAATGGACCTGAAGCGGTATATAAGTCATTTGCACAACAATGCTGGGACGTCATCAGCACTCAGAAACTGTTGGATTTCGAGACACACAGTAGCAGGCACTTGTTTTATATCTGACCTTGCTGCAGCAGACTAACTGCACACATACAGGAAAGTGAACTTCTCTCTGTTGATCTCTTCGTTGTCATCTTGTGCCCACAAGACTTCAGGGAAACTATTCTACCAGGTTCAAAAGGCAAAGTCAGGAAATTTACTTGGTACCTGGTTCTCAAAGTGAACTCAAGACAAGTTAAGGAATTCAAAGGGGTCATGGACATTTCTTCCAAATTCCAACTAGTTCTTTGGAAATGATGAGAAATTGTGAGCAATACCACTGGAAACTTTCCTTAGAGTGCTTCTCAACTCATTTGTGACGGTGGGGAGGGGATGGCAGTTTTGAAGCTCCAAAGTGCATGTGTAAGCTATGAAATTTGTTTTTATTAATTGAAATATTTGTGTGTTCATTTATGGCAGAGGGGCAAGAGTGGTTCAAGTCCAGAGAGTGGACAACAAACAGGAACATTTGAAAATTGCCTGTGAATACTCTCACAGCTGAAGAGATGCCTTAGTATAACAAATACACTAGAAACCAGAAAGAACCATATGAGAATCTAAGTACCTTTGTAGGGTTATGGCTAATTTTTTTTCTTTGGTAGGCTTTCCCATTTTTTCCAAGTTCTCCAGTGACAAAATATCTCATTTTCTAATTAAAAAAAATAAAAATGCAAGCAGAAATGGAAAAAAAAAAGGTATGCATTCTGTGGATAATTTCTAGCACTCTTTGGGGATTTTACATTAAAGTTCAACACTGGCTAACGAGAAAGTGCCATATATATTTTTCTATGTTGAATGGAAGGCAGGAGAAGAGGCAGAGAAGGAGGACCAATGGAAGAATAATAATGCAAATAACTACCTCTGTTCAAGCGCAAACTAAGTTTGCTTCATGGGTAGTCGCTCAGTAAATGTTAATTGATGATAATTAAGAAAAATGACTTTTCTTTTTTGTGCATCTCACAACACAGCTCCATATTTCCATATTAGCTAAAGGTTACAGCCAAACTGATAAAGTATGACTTTGCATTTATGTGTTAACTACCTTTTATAGAAGAGGCAGCACTCACAGTCAACCTAAAGATCTCATTTACTTTTTAAGTGCACCTATGCAACTATTTTCTACTTCTCCCCATCCCACTAATGACACCTACAGTAGTACACACAGTATTTGATTACTATTTCTTCTTTTGTCTAAATTTTCCTTGCTGAGAAGCTGGAAAACATGACGGACAAATAAAGAACTTCAAATCACATTAAAAAATTTACAAACATTACTGGCAGAGCTATTTAACAAAACTGAATTGACCATGGTTTTATGACTGCCAAATAACACAGTGATGGTATAAAAAGAATTGGAAAAAGGAAAATAATGTGAAATAGAATTTTGTCAAGAGTGCTTGTGCTAATGTAATCATTGCAGATTGAGTGTCAATGTTTGAAATACCAGTGCTTCTATGAGGTACAGTGAGTCTCCTGGACATCTTTCTACTCAAGTGATTAAAATCACTATCCAGAAACTTCTACAGGGAAAACAACTGTAGAGAATTTGAGAAAATCTTCCAGAAACAACTTAGTTCTCAAACATTCCTTATTTAGTGGTCATCACTCCACACTTTGAGGGAGAACTCCAAATGCCATTCAAAAGGGACAATACAGGGAACATCACACCTTTCCCAAGCTCTAAGTTGTGTAGATTTATATACTGAGAATTAGGAACAAAACCAGCAAGGTCAATGGAAACAAAGTTGCAGAACTTTCTTGAGCTGAATCAAAATTCCTTATTTCAAGTACTTAATTTTAAGCAATTACTAACAAAGATAATAAGTGAGCCTTCAATTTTCTATCAGCTGTGATAAAAGATGGTAATTAGAAGACCTGATTCCTTAAACTTCAGGACTTTTATGGTTCACTGCAGTACCCTTAGTAGCAAATACAGTTGTAGTATGTAGCAGACCCCAAACCATAAAAATGTGTTGAATCTGTGAGTCGGTGTCTAAATGAATATAGATAATGAGCCAGGATAATAAATAATGAACTGTCTCCAAGGCAGCATCAACACCAAGAAACCGACCCTAACTACATTAATAAAATGATGTCATCAATACCAAGGGAAAAAAGAGAGGGTAGTACACTCCCACGGATATTCATCATTTGTAACTTGTAAATTGTTCATCTTCCATTCCACAGTGTGGATTCAATTCTTTACAATTAGTCTTTTTTTTTTTTTTTTTTTTTTTTTTTTTTTTTTTTTTTTTTTTTTGCTCTTACGGTTATCCAATTCTACGAATCTCAATCAGGTACTGATACGAAGAAGTGCCTGCAATTCGGTGAACTCTGAAGATCATTCTAATGCCTGCATTGGCTCCAATCAACAAGCCTTCCTTTATACTGGATATTGCATCATTTGCACATTCATTCTTAGACTGGTCAGTTTGCCTTCCTAGGTCATACAGTTCTCATCCATAAAATCCAGGTATGGGATCAGGTGACTGTTGGTTCCTTCATGTTCTTAGGTTTAACTTAGGTCAACTGAGGCTGCACACTAGACTTACTATAGGAAAATTTAAAAACTTCTCATTCCCAGGTCTCACACCAACAAATTAAATCAGAATTTCTCCAAGTGGGCCCTCGGCATAATTAAAAAAAAAGTGCTTCCTAGGTGATTCCCAACACGTAGCTTAGATTGAGAACTACTTCTTTAAAGACTCATTGCTGTCCACCAGGTATACTAATAACGTATATTAAGTATACTTTAATTTGAGAGCCATTTGTACTTTCTTGTGCCTAAAGTTATACATCTCTGGAGTAAAGATATGTGCACCTCTTTTTAAAGAGCAGGTGTCTTTTTTTTTTTTTAATCACAACCTAGTGCAATGATTAATATTCCAAATTTGCCACCAGTTTTCAGTATTGCTTAGTATTTTCGGGCATGGATGGCTCCATAGTTCAAGATTTCTGCCTATTTAATAGCAGTTGCCTAAAGCAGATTTTAGCCTGTCAGTGGATGTATATTCTTCCTGCTTTTAATAATGAAAATTTCATTTTAAGCGATAATCCCTAAAAAGGATTTCTTGGCAGAATAGTTTATATCATAAGAGCATATGGGAGTTAAGAATAATTATTCAGAGACTATCTTTCTCCAAAGAGCTTAAAGCACTTTATGGAATTCATCTAATTAATGTTCACACTGTATCCATGAGAAGGCAGCGGACAGCGAGAAGATGAGAATAAACTCAGCACTACAATGCAAAATGCAGGGTTTATATTGTCTACCACTATTCAGTCTGTGCCAAAAATTACATTTTAATATGTCAAAACAAAGGGGAAGAAATTTGCTAAATCAGCTGTTATTCCCCACCCAGCATTGATTTCAAGTACTCCAGCACTTAAAATAAATAAATAAATAAATAAATAAATAAATAAATAAATAAAATAGTATCTGTGACTTAAAAAATTCCAGATGCTCTAGCATTATACAAATACAAATTTTAATTAAAACGTGGGACTTCCTTAGTAGAACAAACAATATTTACATTGCTGTTCATTCACGATTAATGGTAAACATTATCAGTAGGTGTGGGCATATTTACACAGACTTAACTGTTACCAAAATAGGACTATGTACTTTTATCCCAGACAGCCTGACAGATGAAGTTAATTTTAATATCATCACAAGGAAATTAATTAAATGCATACCTGTAAACACATTTTGAAGGAATGGAGAAGATATACAGATAGCATTGCACAGTAGTTAAAAAGAAAAAGGCTGATATAAAATTAAAGAAAAAAAGTCAGTATCTTTTTTCCTATTTTAAATCACACTCTGTACTTGAGCTTTCCTGCTGGGATCACGTCTTAACCTGACCTGA
Source organism: Herpailurus yagouaroundi (assembly GCF_014898765.1). NCBI lineage: Eukaryota > Metazoa > Chordata > Mammalia > Carnivora > Felidae > Herpailurus > Herpailurus yagouaroundi. The sequence goes on from NW_024420586.1 coordinate 10,247,631, forward strand.
TTTCCTTAACCTGGTCAGATTTCCTCCAGAATAAAATTAATAAAAGAATTCACAGAAGGCTTACAATTTCATTCAAATAGATAAAAAGTTCTGCCTTCATAAAACTTTCACTGGCAAACTGAAAGGCACAAAAGAATACTTATAAATTCTACAATGCACAAACTGTGAAGTCTCCTTTTATTTTAAAAAGAAATAATTTGGTAAATACATTATTTATCTTTCCACATAGTCATACTACACTAACAGAAGAGGAGTATAAGGACAATGGTTCTCCCTCAAAGACATTTTGTGTCCATTTTGACATTACGTGCACATTTGAGACATGCTCAATTCATCTCCTTGCTTTGCTCACGGGGGAATTACTGGTTAATATTTCCTGCCTCAAAGCAGGAGTTGACTGATGATTATCAATATAAATTAAAAAAAAATCAACTCTATTCAATGAAGTGCAGACAAAGACATCAACAAACCAATGGTAAGATGCTTTAATGTTTATCTTTCTAGGCAAACTCTAATACTAATTGCTGACTCCACACTTTCTCCGTTAAAGTAGTTTGTTAGATTTAGCATCAAATCTCTTGGAGTTTACAATGCCATCAAACAAATGGAAAATCTCTTAAATGTATCTTTATTTTTGTATAATGTGTTGTTTACCTATATTCAACAAACTTTTCCCTGAGAAATTTATCCTGACTGCAATTAATAGCAAGCAATACCATCTAATGTTTTCATGTAGTTTAAATATATAAAGCATTGCATAAAAATAAAAAATAGAATACCATTTGAATGTGGACTTACCCTTTTTAGGATGCCTAATCATAATAACTGAATGAACACTAGCTTCAAAATAGAAAAAAAGGTAAAAGAAAAAGCATCCATATCATTTTAAGGTAAACAACTGCTCATTTGTAAAAATGAAAGACAGGAAAAAGCTATGACCTTACTGTTAGCTCTATTTTTCTAGAGTAATTCTAGGGACGGACTAGACAATTTTAATGCAATCCTTTTTGCTGTATCCAGGAAAAGAAGGAATTTGTAAAGGCAAAGCTCTATCCCTAATCAGTTACTTCTTGAACTCCAATAGCGTTCTATATTCTATTGTGAGAGTGAACGGGCCAGTAAGTGGAATGAGTTTCTAATGGATAAAAAAGCAGCTCTGAGGGGCACCTGGGTGGCTCCATCAGTTAAGGGGCCAACTTTGGCTCAGGTCACGATCTTACGATTCCTGAGTTCAAGTCCTGCGTCAGGCTCTGGGCTGACAACTCAGAGCCTGGAGCCTGCTTTGGGATTCTGTGTCTCCCTCTCTCTCTGCCCCTCCTCTGCTTGTACTCTGTCTCTGTCTCTCTCAAAAATAAATAAACATTAAAAAAATTCGTTGTGAAACGCCTCAGGGATCACAGGAGATAGACTGCAATGATGGTTTCAACAGCAACAGGGCCTAAGGTAGAATTTGACTCAGAACCAAGTTCCTTTTCAATTGGTTCCTCCATAGAACATTTTCCTATCTGATGCAAATTCTCACCATAATTATACGGATAATGGGTGTTCAAAATCCAGAATTGCACATTTTTTCCCCTCAGAAAAAAAACTTACAAATTTAAAACAAATACTTGATGGCTTAAAGGTATCTTCACATTATGTGACCTCAAAATGACCAGATGGCTAAAACCTCTTTGAATAGATAACCAGAATGCAACTTCCAAATGGGTATCTAGAAAAACCCATGTGCAATTAGAAACAGACATAAAAATGGCTTTTCTTTGCATGATTAGTAGACTATGAGAACCAGAGTTGCACAATACTTCAGACCTGTTATAAAAGTGAACATTTATAACACTGAAAATGCCTTCTATACTATGAAGGCAAAACTCACTCTGACAGTTTAGAGGAATTCTACTTAATCTAGGACACAATAGGTTAAACTACATGAAGTGCTGAACCACATAAAACAGCAGTCTATGAGTTTACACCTAAAATTAGACATTTATGTACAGAGCATGCATGAGAAACCCAAAGGAAATTCTCAGGGATTTCCCTTAAAGGCCAGTTCTTACATCTTCTGAATTTAAGAGTCAACATGTATTCCCTTAAGAACGCTTTCTCAGGTCTCTATTTATAAAGCTATTTTTTTCTCTTATAAAATTACTTTATATAAGGTGAACCAATAACCCTGATGTTGTGCAAATTTTAGCCCTTGGCTAAATCCCTGCTTTAGAACCTATCGCGTTATCCCATTGGATAAAAACCTTGTTTCCCCAGAAATCACCCAATAGCCACTTGTGGCTCTATAAATTTAAATTAATTAAAATTAAATAAAGTTAAACGTTCAGTTCTTCATTCCCACTAGGCACATTGTGAGTGCTCGACAGCTGCATTAAAGAGCATTTCTAACTTGGCAGAATGTTTTATCAGACAGAGCTGGTATGACACTGCTCATTTGTGTAATCCACAAGTTTACCTCTTGAGGGGAGGGGCTCTGGGGGCTCTATTACACCCAGACTAGCACATGCACATACTTAAACCTAGAGAGCCAATCAGGAGATCTTGTTATTGTTTTCACTGATAACTATCAGGCACATCCAGTACACTATGCTTTTCAGATTAGAAGTGCTTTCACATGTTAGTGTTTGCCAGGGGCTGGGGAGGGAGGGGGCCCACTGCAACGGAGGTGTGGGGAAACTTTCTGAGGTGATAAAAAAATCTCTATCTCGATGGTGGCAGTGGTTACAGAAAACCGTGTTTGTCAAAGCTCCAAGCGTACATTTAAAAAGGGCGGGTTTTATTGCACACAAATCATACTTCAATAAAAAAAAAAATGGAGAGGGAGAAAAAGGTGCTTTTATTTGCATTTTCAAATTTGGTCCTTGAGTTTTGGAGTGAGCAGAGCAGAGCATACGGCGGAAAAAGCAACAGTGAAGTAGACTGGAAAAACAGAGTAGGAAGCATCAGGTGTGCCCCTAAATGTTAAGCCATTTAGGGGTCCAGATTTCTAAAATCGTCATGGGTTTCCATACTGCTCAGGAAAACCACCAGTGGGTCTCACTGGGCAGCCCCCTCCCCTGCCCCGATCTCACTGATTCTCTAAATCATTTTTCATTGTGCCATCTGTTACTCCTGGCACAACAAAGGTTCAGAAAGAACAGTGTTAACTTCAATAAGCTTGTCTTGGATGTTATTTCTGAAATCATCAGAGGGGGAAAAAAATCAATTCTGTTGATCTAATCCACTATTTATTAAGTACTTATTTGGGAAGCATAAACACAGAGCTATACTAGTAGGACACGGTTTTGGTGATATTATATGAATCTAAAACACTGGCTTGAGAAATATTATGTGATTGATTCTCATTTCCACAGTGTACAAAAGTGGAGAGTGCCGTGCACCTACCATTTTGAGAAATTCTGAGGCTCAATTAGGAGTTGAGATCATGATTTCTTGAAACTAAAGCTTGTGATAAAATATGGCAAGTAGCTTGACATGTGCAAAGAAAGAGGAGATTTCTGCAAGCTGTTCTTTATGGTGTACCGGCAACTTGACTGGGGATTTCCACTTGAAGAACCTCCTGCCCACCACGATGATCAAAGCCTGACCCTGCCTGTTAATCTCCAGAGCAGAATGCAAAGCACATCTGTTTACCCTGTCTATTCGCTGTAATAAATGTAGGTCACTGTTGCCTCTCTGGTGTCTTTTAATTCAATGTCATTACCTCCTGTTTGTTTTCCACAGTGATGTTTATCCGAAAGGGAACAATTTATGCACTAAAAGGTATGTCTCTGCCCATAAGAATAAATTATCCTTAGAAGGATCTGCAAAAACGACCCCATCTACTTTTCTTGGTGAATATTGAGTAAATTCTGAAAAGGGCATTGAGGGATTTGAGTCTCTTTCCAAAAGAATGGCGCTCTTCATGATCATCTACAGATTTTCTCTCATCAAGGTCACAGTAGGTAACATATCATCTTTCTAACTATTAGTGAACAACACTCAAGTTATTAAACTCCCCAATCTCAAAAAAAAAAAAAAAAAACAACACACAAAACCTCTCCTTTTGGTAAACGCATGATGAAAACCTGTGTCCTTTTCTTTCACATTCCAGGCTATAAGCAGCACAGGTATGTCTGGGGCCTGGGTGTTTTGGTTTTTGTTTTGAGAATGGGGATGATAATTCTGTTTGTCTTCCACAATGGACTGAGCCCTAGTCCTGTAGATATCAACGTTTCATGTGGTGGATATAATACACCTAAATTTAGTTTGCCCATGCATGTGCTTTCCATTCATTGACTTCTCAGGGAAGAGGTGATCTGTCCTAGAGGTGATTCAAACTGAGGATGGAATGAGAAAGCAGATATAAAGCACCTGGTCACTGTGCCCATAAAGAGCAATTAATAAGTGAGAGCTTTACTCTTAGCATTATTGTTACTATTAAGCTTTGCTCTCTTATAACCGGTTCAATCATCCAGCCTTCTCCATGCATACACTAAGCCCCTAAGGCAGTTTTAATCCTCTTCCTCATCCAACCTTTCTGACTATATACAATGCGTTATACTATTTTTACAGAAATTATTTATTTAGCTTGTTGTGGCCCATAGTTTGGAAGTTAAGTCTATTTTGGGGGTTCGTTTTTTTTCCCTCCAGGGCAAAGCAAAAATTTCAAGTTAACTTAGCAAACAGGCACTGTTTTCAATTCCAAAACAAAGTCATGCATAAACAAAAACTCTAACCCCAAGAGGTACTTGACTTTGCTCTGCTATCATGTATCTTCAACCAGATAACTGAATTGAAAAAATGGAGCTCAATGTCTTGGTTAAGTGAGGTGATCGACCTATAGGACACTTAATCTCTCCACTCTCTCTCAAGCTACTGTTTGCCCTATGACTAAGTACAATTGCTGAATAACAGTTTTTCAACCATTTTCGCAGTCCGGACAGATATACCCACAGAATCAGGATCTGGGCCAAGTATCTTAATGTTACAACGGACAGTGCTGGAAAACAGAGGCTCTTCAAAGCAAAACTTTGCCTTGACTAATCTAGTCATGGCTTCTGAAGGATCTACCTAGTATGTACTTGCTGAATGAATAATGGTGAATCCTTAGACTTGAAACAGAACGAGACTGCCTACCTTGTTTGCCTCAACAATTTTTAAGTTACCTAAACCCTTTTGCGAGGGGAAAAAAAAAAGTCAGATCAGTTGACCTCACATTTGCTTCCATTTTAAAGGTTTATAGTCCTATATTTAGATCAACTCCGTTCTTTCTCACCATCTTCGTTTTCCTCATGCCCACACTAAATCTTTCAGAGTATCAAAGTGACAAAACCTGCATGATGCAAACGGCAATTGTTTTACGATATCTGTGTAACTCAGAATATCTAACGACGAATGGTTTATCAGATGATGGTGAAAACAAACTTTCAGTCAGAAGAAGGACTCTGCTGTTTGATCCATGGATATGTGATTCTCCGCTGATCTCATTCATACATTTTTTTTTCATAAAAAAAGAGCTATGTTACAATCCTGGGATCAAACTAACTCTAAAGAATAGAACCTTAGGAAAAGAAATCCCTCTGTCAGCCTAAGGATGAATGTGTCCATCAGGTTTTTTTTCTTTTCATTTTAAACCCGTGTTGGACAGTTGACAACCATATTTCTATTTTCTGATCCCAGTTTTATTCCTTGTCATATTCCTTTTGTGCCAAACAAATACAGTAGGGTTCAACAGAAAGAGCGTTCCAAATCTTTAATCATTATGAAAAACACCATACCTTGACCTTGTATTTTAAAGTTAAATGAAAAAAAAAAAAGTTAAATGGAGTGGCATTATAAAAATTAAATTGGTTCCTGCTCATTTCCATAATATCCTCTAAAAAGCCTTGCCTAGCCTAGAGTGGATGTCCTATTTCTATGTCTTTCTTGATGACCTCTCATGCCTGCAAGTCAGCTCGTTTTTCTTTGCTGAAGACTGCACCCCACTGCTGCATGCACTCGAAAAGTTCCATTAAAATCTAGGGCATCATCACTCATTCTTATCTGAAGCAGGCTGCTGAGCAGGTGCCATACCAGCAACTGCATGCAAACTAGTCTCAAAGGACAATATTAGTTACATACATTGTCATCCCATAAGGAGAAGAATTCCACCTGGATCCTACCTTATCTCACAGAGCACATCTAGCCTTTCAAACATGGCTCCCAGAGTCAGGGCTCTGAAAGGGTCTCTTGCAACAGCAAGCATTACTTAAAAAGCAATTTAGCAGCAAGAAATTAGCTTTTTATAGGACACCCTTTATTAAACTCGGTGTGAGATGAGCTAGCATCCTCAATTTCTCCTTGCACCCACTGAGACCACACAGGCCAAAAGCAGTTTCATTTTAAATACTGTACTATACAAAAATTTTATGTACTCCCCCTCTGGTCTTGATGAATTCTTTCTTGGGATGGATGTGTTATTAGGATAATGAGGGTTGAGAATTAAACAGGCTAGGATTTAGCACGGCTCTTTTTGTCCTGAAATGCGAAGAAACATCGATACCGCTGATTCAAGGAGACATTCCCTGACTATTGCGGACCCCTCGTTGGTTGGATAGAGAGATGAGTAGGATTGATGACAGAACTGGGTAAAGTTTAAAAATTAACAACATTTGCCCCCTTTCCTTTTTATAGCACCAAATATCATGGTTCTAAAGCAAAAATGGCATTTTTGTAGATAGTGATACCAAAACTCACGGTCATATTCTGTGACTGACGTCTCCATTTGACTGGCTAGTGTGGAACGTCATCACTAAATGGTCTTAAATACTCATATACATCGTACTCCAGAAGATTTGCTAACAAGCGTGATACTCTCTATTTTAATGACGTGGTCGAGGTGCCAGACTCACAAACATTCTCAAGATTTTGATTACTTCAATCTTCCGATAAAACTTGGCTTTTGGGGAGGGGGCAGAGGTGGTTCAATTTTAACATAAATATATGAATCTTGCATAACTTTTCCAGAGACAGTAAGGCAAGTTCTGAATGATGTTACTATAAAGTCGGCTTGATAACACTCTACCATTTCTCTATCAGAGGATCTCTCCCTCCCTGTCAACTCCTAACAAATATATTTATCTGGAATCTACTCCACAATATTGTGTGTGTGGGGGGGGTACTTTTTCTAAGAGGATTTTGTTCCTATGGTTATTTCCTGAAGCCGTTAGAATGCTATTACCAAGATGAATTTCAGTCTAAATGATTTCCCCTCAAATATTTATTAAGTAGCATGGACATACTAAACAATGATAAATTTACATAAAATAGTCCTTCTAAGTCTAAAACTAATAATAAACAGAAAAACAAATGTTAGATTTGTAGTTTTAATCAAGTAAGTATTTCTTTTAGAAGTCCTTCTGTTTAAGGCCATGTGGTAACACTGTCTAGTAATCTATAAATGGGAATTCTCCCTACATTAATTCATCAGATGTCTTTGTTACTATGCTCTTCAGAATTGTCAAGGAAAGTATAACAGGTTGAATAATTTTTCTCCAGAAGTAACAGCTACCTAGAATCTCACAATGTTATCTTATGTGTAAACGGGGTCTTCATAGATATCGTTAGTTAAGGTTTTGGATGCAACCATCTCAGATTTAGGGTAACCTCTAAATCCATTGACTTGTGTCCTTATAAGACAAAGAAGATGCCCATGTGAAGAGGAAGGCAGATGTTGGAGTTATGCTGCTACAAGCCAAGGAATGCCTGGGGCCACTAGAATAGGGAGGAGGCAAGGGAAGTTCTTTCCTAGAGCCTTCAGAGAGCCTGTTGACCTTGGTCTTAAACTTCTAGCCTCCAGAATTGTGAGAGAATAAATTGCTGTTAATGGATCAAGTTTGTGGTAATTTGTTACAGCAGCCCTAGGAAACTACTATGGGGAACACAGTTGCTGCTATCCTAAATCGCAAGCATTTAAAAAGTTTGTTTTCAACACTGCTAGGAATTTACCCAAGGGATACAGGAGTGCTGGTGCATAGGGGCACTTGTACCCCAATGTTTAGAGCAGCATTTTCAACAATAGCCAAACTATGGAAAGAGCCTAAATGTCCATCAACTGATGAATGGATAAAGAAATTGTGGTTTATATCCACAACGGAATACTACTTGGCAATGAGAAAGAATGAAATACGGCCTTTTGTAGCAACGTGGAGGGAACTGGAGAGTGTTATGCTAAGTGAAATAAGTCATACACAGAAAGACAGATACCCTATCTTTTCACTCCTATGCAGATCCTGAGAAACTTAACAGAGGACCATGGGAGAGGGAGGGGAAGGAAGAAAAAAGGGTTAGAGAGGGAGGGAGCCAAAACATAAGAGACTCTCAAAAACTGAGAACAAACTGAGGGTTGATGGGGGGTAGGAGGGAGGGGAGGGTGGGTGAGGGGTATTGAGGAGGGCACCTGTTGGGAGGAGCACTGGGTGTTGTATGGAAACTAATTTGACAATAAATTTCATATTAAAAAATGGTAAAATGCTAAAAAAATTAAAAAATAAAAAGTTTGTTTTCGGCATCTATTCACGACTGAGGCGTATGTAAATTTGAGCCAAGGAAGCCAACAAAAGCTGGTGACCCTTAACTCCAAAGATTGACTAATGGTGAAGATTTCAGGCAGAAGACACGGCAACACAAGAGGAGGGGAGAGGTAGCTTTTTAAGACAAAGGAGAGGAGGTGGGAGGAGTTGAAATAGGATGCGTTTTTACAAAGGATAGAAACAGTAATATACATACATAACCATGGACCTTCAAAGAAAAAGACTAATAACTAGTGTTTCCCAAGTACCTACGATGTGCCAAATACAACCCCTTCTCGTACACATCCTTAATTCTAATAATTCTGTAAGGTAAGTGGTAGCATCCTATTTTACAGATGAAGCACTCAAGGCTCCTCGGGGTCAAATGACTTGCTTGGACTTACCCATTATGAGCAGATTTACTGTGCTCTTCCCCCCTCTTGTCCTCTCTGACCTAAAGGACCTTTTGGATTAGTTAAGGTAGTTAACTAGATGTTAATGTACCTAACAGAATTAGTTCATGTAGCTGTGCGAGATGAAGAGGCTTCAAAGCTTTGGTATGAACAAGAAAGGAAAATGTAATTTTTTAAAGTGTAGATTTAATTAAGTGCCAAACGTGATGTATGAAAACTAAGTGCTACAGGAGGTCAGAGATGGGGGGAGGAAAAAATCACAAGTTTTCGTAGAGGTGTGAGGCTTTGAGCTGGGTTTAGAGGACGAAAAGAAAGTCCAGGTATCACAGTTTTGTGTGGGGAAAGGGGCAGGAGGTCTTCTAGCATGAAGGAGAAAGGTGGAAACTGAAGGGTCTCCTAAGGGACTAGGAGGGGGAAGGCGCTTGAACCGAGAATGTGAAAATCAGATTACAAGGGTGAACATGAGTCTTTGAGGATTGGAAAGCCATCGATATTTTTGTGGTTGGTTAACCGATACAATGAACCTAATCTATATATCTATTTCTATATCTAGATCTATGTCTAGATCTATCTATCTTAGGAAGGTTCATAAAATAAGGTAGTCAGATTGGAAAGGTGGAGATGAGAAGCTAACTAACCTGATCATCAATCAAGAGGATGGATTCCTAAATACAGATAGGAACAGTGGAGGTGGAAAATAATGAATGAAAGGAAGAGATACCAACAAGATTTCAGATGGCTGGAAAAGCATCAGAAGGGGAAAAGAATGTCTTAAGGATGAGAGTTGAGATAATTTCGTCAAAGCTTTGGTTACTATTGTTGGGGGTTCTCTGGCAAACAAGGAGTTGTCCAGATTTTTGGCTTTTTAAGTACCTCCATTATAGTCAGTGTTTTTTTTTTTTTTTCCATAGCATACCATTTCATCATAATTTTCTTTTATAAGACACAGAGCAAAAAATAAATAAACATTTTTAAATCACTGGAATCTACACGTATGTTTAAATATTGAGATCATAAATGTTTGAAAGCTGTTTCATGATTGAGTTATTTCTGTTGACAACATATCCAGTGAAAAGGAGGTTATTATTCTCAAGAGAAAATTGCAAGGAATATTTTTCTTTCGGAGAAAGCAAGACACAAGTCTATGGGCCTCAAAGTGTTAATACAATTAATGTAATTTTAAACATCTATCTTACTCTTGGAGGATAACTAATTAGCTTGAAGAACTTAGTTTAATACATCTAGAGGCTCCTAGGAGTTCTTCGAAAGAAGTTGCTACAGAGTTCCAGGGTATTATAATCATTATTAATTGCAGCATTTTAAAGTTCACACCAGATAAGCTTCTAAAGAAAAGGACCTAAATTTATTTGAAAGGTCAGAGAAATTTATTTTACTTATCCAACTGCATGGCGATAAAAATACAGATGCTCTGATAAAATCCAGCTCAAGTGTGTGGGTAGCATGATATAGTAGAAATGACCTGCTGAATTTAGAATTAGGGGAATGATTTTCTCCTTTGGTTCCTCCACATACTAATAGTGTGATCTTAACCATGGTATTTAATCTTCATAAGCCAGTTCTCACCTATAAATTGGGCACAATAATGTTTACTTTAACCCAGCGAGGAGAAAGAGGTTGTTCCATTTCTTCCTCCGTGATGAACTGCCAACAACTGGAAACATGCTCGACAGATAGTAAGGGCTCAAAATATTTTCTGATGAATAAGTGGATGGATAAATGAATATTTATATTTCAAGTATTTGGTAAAATGAAGCACCTAGGTTTAGAAGTTTTATCTACTGTGCCTATGACGGAAAAAAAACTATTTAATGTTGTACTACTGCCCATCTCTTGCCAACTCTACCAAGATGTCACATTGGTAGCTCGAAATTGGCCATGTTGGAGTATGTGTGCCACCCAACTTGGCAAAAGCCACAAATCAGACCCTCACACCCAAGACCCAGTTGTTCAACACTGACCAGCATACCACTTTTTCCCATCTTTGTCATTTGGCCTATGCTGACTATGTCTCCTCTACAATTGAAATACTTGTAATCGCACCAACAATGCAGGCTCTCTGGGTCACTGCCCAACCACCATCTTGGCTTGAAGTACTTTCCTCCCAGAAATCACATCACATCACCCTGCAGCTAACTTTAACTCAGATGTTATACCCTTAAAAACGAACGCTGATTCCTCCAAGTCAGACTCAGGTACCTCTTCGAGGTGTTTATCATTCAGTAGTTACCACCACAATATTACCCCAACGTATTATAATAGTTGCTTATTTGTATAGAGCGCTCTTGGGAGCACAAGGACTCTCTTATTCACAGTTACAGTCTCTGGACCTTGCTCCCAGAGGAGGTACTCAATGAAGGAGAGTTCTATGAACAACTAAATAAACCCAATTTGGTTTTTCACATGCTAGCAATACAGGAAATTTAACTGGATTGTTAGCCCAAGAAATACAGTAAGTAGAGCATAACCACTCCTACACAGGCACTCTGCGCTTGACATAAATTTCTGAATGATAGTGGGGGAATCTACTACGCTCATCTAGACAATTAGTCCTGATGCTGCTGGCAGTTTTCACGGACATTTTCGTGGAAGATCACTGGTTTAAAAACAAATAGTTGATGACTGTGACAGATCAAGTCAATATTAATTCCTGTCTGGTAAATTTATTGTGACTATGTAACAGTGACATTTGAAGTCATCTGTTTGGTCTAAAAATCTTATTCATAGGACAGATGCCCACAGGGCCGGTCAGAACGGCTTACTAAGCAAACATTTTTTTTTTTTTTCTTTTGCGTCTTTGGGCATGAAGCATTCTAGGCAAAACTGTATTCTCCCTACTCGTCACTCTCGCCTCACACGGCTCAGATGTTGTACCAGTCATTATCTATGTCCCTTAAGATCCATTTCATGTCCTACTACCAACTACATTTCCCAGACTAATTTGCCAATTAACTTGTGGACGCATTCGGAAAATGTGAGGCACTGGCGAGGAAATTAAATGGTGGGAAAAAGGGAAGATTCGGAGTTTTTCTCTCTCTCCCTGCTCTGGAGGGTATTTTCTGGCAGCCACTGAATGTCCTTTGGTATTCCAGCTTCCTCGATCTCTACAGGACACACCCTCCTCCTTTTTTGTTTGCAGCACCTGCCAGGCAGTCCTCACCTGATTATAATTCCCTCCACATGACCTAGACTTGCAAAATCTAGTATTACCACCTGGTGTTTAAATATTCAGCCACAGAGGTGGGATAGGCTTTCTGCTATTCCTCATCTCTAGGTTGCTTTACCACTTTTTTGGCTTCTAAGGTCTTCTATCACCTGTGTAACTCGCTGCCACTATTAAGAACCCCCCCCCCCACCTTGGAATTATTTAGAGCAGTTTCCTTTATTATTGTTGTTGGTTCAGGATCATTTATTTTTCTTCACGGCATCGGTGTTTTATTAGGTGATGAAAATTTACAATTCTGAATCATCTTTGGCTTATTTCATCTCACCCCTTAGATCCGATCTGTTGCCAAGCTTCATACATTCCACTTCTATTATCCTCCCTCCTTTCCATTCCCATTCTTCAGACTGAAATACCATTGCTTCTTCCCAGAAATACTGCGGCATCCTGCATTTGGACCCTCTGCTCTCAGCCTCTTCCCCTTCTATTTCAGCAAGAACAAGGAGCCCAGGGCCTACCGGAGGTAGTTTGGATGGATGGAAACATAGACGGGATTACATTAAGGCTTCAGGTGAAACAATAAGGGAAATTAAGTAAGAGCAGCTGTCTTAAGGCTGGGCATCACGGAGACTGGATAGGAAGGTGGTCCGGGCTTCAAGGCATCAGTAGGAGCCCTACCAGTAATAGTTTGCACACTTTCACTGCAGTTTTTTTCTCATTATTGTGGCTCACCTACCCTCTAGGTGTTGGTCTCATTTGGTTCTATGTCTGACTGCTGTAGCTTATTCGGTTTCTGCTCCCTCATAATTGACTTATACATAACTTTCATGGCTACACCCTGCCATGTAATTGAAGCAATGTAGCTTCTGTACCTGTTGTGAGGTTCTTGGGTTTCCTATTTCTACAAAGAGATAGAGATCTGATTAAGCAACTTATCTTTTGAGGCCGAGCTCTGGGCCTCATCAAACAAAAAGCGGGCAGAGTTATGTGGGACCTGAACTCACCCTTGCACAGGGCCCAGACACAGGGCAGTTCCCTTAGAAATAGAGTGATCATTAAATTTATTGTCCGAACCAGGGAACTTTTGAGAGTGACAGAGGGCACAATAAATAATTACACAGGAAAGATGAACATAAACTGACATTTCTTTCTGAGCAAGCTGCAACTTACTGTCACCATATTTATAAAATACTCCAGGCAGACATTGTAAATTGGGTGCATTTCCACTGATTGATTTTTCTACTGTTCTTCAAATTGTTCCTGAATATCTCTTTTTAAGGTGGAAAGCCATTCACTCTGCCCCAACCCTGACTTGATCCTCTTGACACTTTACGTGTGCATTCGAATGTCTGTTTTGTCATGAAGCCTTCCCTGATTTGTCTACCAGAGAGTTAGTCTTTTTATTCACTTAAAATTGCATTGAAACTATACATTCTAGGACCTGTGTTTTCTATCCTACATTCTATTTATGCACGTGCCTTCTCTTGACTACCAGGTGTAAGCTCCTAGAAGGCATGAACTATGTTAGTACAATTTTTTTTTTATATTCCACATTGCCTAAGTAGTATTTTGCTCATAGTCAGTGGCCAATGAATATTCATTATATGAGTGATTGCTAGGTACTGAAATCATCACTCTTGCCGTTGTTGTCTCAAGTTCATCCAATTATTCTGAACCCAAATGCCTACAAAACGCAGAAAAGATCAGACATTGATCATGTCTAGATTAGAATAGTGGTAAGATAAACAGAAATAAGATTGAAGGTACCATATTCACATGGTCTGAAGAAGGTTTAACAGGAAACAAATCAGAGTGAGGACATTTTGTTCCTGAAGAGATAGACAAGAAATCACAGATAATTGAAAGGGAAAAGAATAAGTCTATTTTTCAATAGGTATTTGTTTGAACACACGCAATTTATTCTGACAGATATCTAAATTGAGTATCTCTTGGTTTCTATAATGTATTTTATAAAATCATTTACAAGTTCAATTTAATCTATACAGAAATCACAATGCGTATCAGTCTTGCTATTTTTTAAAGTGCCTCCTAATGAAAAGTTCTGATTTTTTAGAGAAGATTTTTAATTGTTATAGAAAGAGCAGCTCAAGAGTAAACTTTCATTTGTATTTGAGAAGCTTTATAGCCCTCTTCAACACTGGCCATTGGATATTACGTCAGATAATTTCAGTAAATAGGAAGTGCCATCTTTTTTTTTTTTTAATTTTATTTTCAACATTTATTTTTATTTTTGGGACAGAGAGAGAGACAGAGCATGAACGGGGCAGGGGCAGAGAGAGAGGGAGACACAGAATTTGAAACAGGCTCCAGGCTCTGAGCCATCAGCCCAGAGCCCGACGCGGGGCTCGAACTCACGGACCGCGAGATCGTGACCTGGCTGAAGTCGGACGCTCAACCGACTGCGCCACCCAGGCGCCCCAGGAAGTGCCATCTTAATTGTACTCTACCCAGGATTCTTTTCTCTCTCAAAATACAGATTAAGTGGGAAACTTGGGTGGCTAGGTCGGTGAAATGTCCGACTTCAGCTCAGGTCTCGATCTCACGGTTCACGAGTTTGAGCCCCGTTTGCTGTGCGCTGACAGCTCAGAGCCTGGAGCCTGCTTCTGATTCTGTGTCTCCATCGATCACTGCCCCTCCCCTCCTCATGATCTGTCTCTCTCTCTCTCTCTCAAAAATAAATAAAAATTAAAAAATTAAAAAAATACAAATTAAGTTACATAATACTTTAGGCGTAGGAGCCAGAGTAGATTTTCTTTGAGGGTAGTATTTTTAAAATAACTGTACATATCTAGGAATTCAAGCATTGAAAATTGACTCAATAGGTCTCCTCCAAATCAGGATACAAGGCAAATATGGACCTATTATTACAACTATAGTGGATTCATTTTTGTCCCTGAACGATGCCCCTTTAAGGTGCCACATATGACCTTAGTCCAGTTGCTTAAGCTCTATACAACACAATTTTCTCATTTGCTAATCAGGGAGGATCCTCACCTGCCTCCCAGAACCCACGTGATCATCAAAAGCCCATTGGAATATGATACATAGTAATTATTTAATAACAGTGGTTATTATTCTCATTGTAATACATGCAGCATACTGTATGATCTCATAGATCTCTTCAGTTTAATAGTCAAACCACAAACAACCTTATTAGTTAACAACTGTGCTAGTCATTACCTAGGCAAAGGAATCTGACGAGGCCTCAGCTCTTAAGGAATTTGGGTTGTGATTACAAATAAACACACTGAAACAATTAGCAAACTAAAATCAAAACTACACAGGGTTGCTAAATTAGATGCTGCCAACGATTTACTACACAGATTCAGAGATGGGGTAACTTATAATCGCCACATGGAATTGACAAGTTTTTGTAAGGAGGAAGTGTTTGAGATTTCCCTTACTGTAGTGGTTCTCATACTGCCTATTAAAATCACCCTGGAAGACTCAAAAAAAATGCCCACACCTTGACTTCATCACAGAACACCAGAACTTTCAAAGATGGGATTCAGGCATCAGTATTTTTCCAAGCTCCCCACATGAATCTGTTGTGTGGTCAAGGCTGAGGGCCATGGCTCTCAAGGAAGGAGGAGCCTCTCCCTAAATCAAAAGGGGGTCAAGGAGATCATTTCGGGGGAAAGAACTATCTGAAGAAAACATTCACGGGGTGATAATGTACACGCCAAGCCTGCCGAAAATAAGCAGCACAAGTGGGGATCAGAAGGCAAGGTAGGGGGAAGTATTAACAAAATGACGGGCAAAATTTCAGCGGGGCCAGAGAGTAAAGCACTGTGGAGGCCAGGATGAAGAGTTTAGAGCTCCTTAATGGAAAGGCAAAATTTAACATGGTAAATCAGTAATAAGACTCAATACTACTACTATGCACACTCAGAATGACAGAAATAAGAACACCGAAGCTGAAATCAAAGCACAGGGGCCAGCATACCTGATTTCTCTTTTCCTTTCCCGGAGTGGTTGTACTTCATGCATCCGTGGTTTGACTAAGCTCTTCAGGTAGCTTCAAATACCTTAACTACTTCAGGTCTAGATCAGTGTTTCTCAGCCTTATCTACCTCACTTGAAGAGTAAGTAGGGTGCAGGGGTCCCACCTCCACAGATTCTGATTTAATTGGTCCAGTATGTGACCTGGGCCTGGAGTAGTTAACACGTTCAAAGCCGCGCACGTCTAACAAGCTTTCAGGTGATACTGACCACGCGGGCTCATGAGGAGCGGTGGTCCGGTTCAGCAGTTCTCAGACGCCAGCCTGCATCACAATCCCCTGGCTTCCCGGTCCACATGTAACTGCTGGGTCCCACCCCCAGAGTTTCTAATTCAAATGACCTGGGAACGGAGGGTTTCATGCAGGTCCATTAAATTCCCAGGTGAAGCTAATGGTGATGATTCAGGGACCTTACTTCGAGAGTCGCTACTCGAGATATAAAGCAATTTATTTGCTTTATTTACAATTTACTCAAGATTTATTTACATTTTCGGGGCGCCTGGGTGGCTCAGTCGGTTGAGCATCTGACTTCGGCTCGGGACATGATCTCACAGTCTCTGAGTTCGAGCCCCGCATCGGCTCTGTGCTGACAGCTCGGAGCCTGGAGCCTGCTTCCGATTCTGTGTCTCCCTCTCTCTCTGCCCCTCCCCTGCTCCTGCTCTGTCTCTCTCTGTCTCAAAAATAAATAAAAACATTTAAAAAAAGATTTATTTACATTTTAAATACTTCCCTTTCATTCCCTACTGGATTTCAAGACATCTTCACCTACAAAGCCTTTTTTTTTAATAGTAGCTTATGTTATCACCCTTGGATTAGACACATGAGTACATAAGGGACAGGACATAAATATTCTGTCTACTTGGATGCACAGATGCCTCGAACCTAGAAACTATCTGACAACATTCATCCAGTTGATGGATTGTGTGTCGTCTGTTCTGTTCCTTACCTACTGGTTCTTTTATTTAACTGATGACTGTAATTCTCATTAGTTGCTGATGGACCATTAAGATTTTGTTTGTGGAACCTGGCAAAACCTACTTGTGGCAGGGCATCGGTTGGTAAGCATCACTTAGGCAGCAACACCCAACCATCCAGGTGGCCGAACAGCAGGTGCTGGTGCTGTGAGTAATGTTGGCATGAGGAGGCGGTGGTTCTTTTGACCATCGCGGGTATTTTGTGATTTAATTCACGAATGCCTTAAGTTTGAGATCCAATGAATGACCTTCTGTTACACAATCTGCGGCACTGAAGTTTTAGACGAAGGAGAGCACATTCCTTTTAGCCTAAGGAGTAGCAATAACTCAAGGTTATGGAGAATCTACCATGTTCTATCTCATCTAAACGTCTTTGGACTTGTTCTGAAAGAGTCTCTATTTCCCTCCTGCTTCTGGATCACCCTTACTCATCTATTTTCAGATCTTGATTGAGATATCACCACCTGAGTGAGGTCCTTCCTAACGTCCTGTGTCCAGTCACTGTGCCTGCCTCCGTGCTGCCTAGTTTGTGGTTTATATGTCTATTACTGTGCTTATTTCACCATATGAGACCTGGATATCACCCAGCTCTCCTCCCCAGATGGCAGAAACACTGACGACAGAGGCAGTGCCTCACCCACCTCTCTCTCTCCGGCACCTCCAGCAGTGTTTGGCAGAAGGGAGGTACTTAGTTAACAACTCTCATGAGAAGTTCTTGGAAGCACTGATCCTCACCTTCTGTTGTCTTGGGAGTCTCGTAGATGCTTCCCAATCTCTCTGTGCTCTTCCCAAATGCAGAGCTTATGCCTCTGATTTTCACGGATCTTTCACATGTCTGCGAGCTAGCCCTGACGGTGAGCCTGATGAGAATCTATTTTGTTTACAGTTCTACCATCAGCACTTT
Organism: Herpailurus yagouaroundi; assembly: GCF_014898765.1. Classification (NCBI taxonomy): domain Eukaryota; kingdom Metazoa; phylum Chordata; class Mammalia; order Carnivora; family Felidae; genus Herpailurus; species Herpailurus yagouaroundi. The sequence continues at coordinate 10,265,659 of NW_024420586.1, forward strand.
GTTCCAGTGTTTCTGTAAAACAGGCTGTTAAACTGGTTTATGGATAGTATTAGGCTAATTTTCTGAAGTTCAAATTCCATCTGTGTGGCTGAATAAATTTTGCTTATTCTTAACTAGAAAAAAATGAGCATTCCAATAGGTACTATTTAATAATATGGTCGGGATGTATTTTGCACCGTTTGTCTTCCGAAAACCCCTCCTACAGTCACTGTGCCGCTTTCAAGTATACTAAAATATACCGGGGACTGAGTCATCCATAACACGGGTATGATACAAATGGTACAGGAAGGGGCTTGGGATCATGTTCAGGCAACCTAGATTCAAATTCTAGATGTCACATCATCTTGCTGGGTGGCTCTAGACAAGTAAATTTAGTCTCTGGCCCTCAGTTTCCTTTCCTCTGAAATGAGGAGCTGGACTATGTGATTTCGCATGTTTTTCTCAAGTTACGTCAACTAATGGCTCCTTGATATCCTCGCCTGTAGCATAAGAATAATAATAGTATCTGTCATTTACGGCTGCCATGAGGGTTAAATGAGAAGCATTTGGACCGGTGCCTGACACACAATAAACACTCATTAAAGCCTCTGTTATTCATATTCTTATTTCCATTTCTGACTTTCTCTAGTTCTAAAATAGGCAAATTGCAATTATTGCCCGATGTGGTACAGCACCAAAGGAAGTAGCAAATCTCCAATGGCAGATGCAAAAGAACATTTTACTTTGCATCCATTCATCCGGCAAATATTTATTGAGTTCCTAGAAAAGTGGTGGGGCTGGCAATATGGCAGTGCGGGAGCCCTGGTCCCTGCACTAATACATTCACAATAAAAAATACAATAGAGCACACCTTCTTAGCTGGTGGTAACTGCACAGGTGAAAACAGTGCGGGTTAACAGGATAGACAGTTGAGAAAGGGAGAGAGCAAAGGGGAGGAGGAAAGACCATAACCCAGAAATGACATCCGGAAAATATCCTTGGAATCCTGAGATCACATATATTTTTGCATTTGAGCAGGAGAATGTGGGAAACCTTTCTGGAAAATCATTTTTTTTTAATCTTAAAAAATATTTATTTTGAGAGAGAGAGAGAGAGAAAGAGAGAGAGAGGGTGAGCAGGGGAGAGGCAGAGAGAGAGGGAGAGAGAGAATCCCAAGCAGGGGCTCAGTCCCATGAACTGGTGAGATCATGACCTGACCTGAAATCAAGAGCCAGACGCTTAACCGACTGAGCCACCCAGGTGGCCCTCGGGAAAATCATTTCTAAAAAGCTGTACTGAAAATGTTCACAAACCAAAGTGCCCTGCTAGGTGCTGGGATACAGTGAGATTTACGGCAACGCAGATACGGCGAGGAAGCTCATAATTTACTTGGTGATGAACGAAACTGCTGGTGACCGGTGACCTTTAGTATACAGCCAACTGTGAAACGTTTTCGATCCTTTGTAGAACAAAGGAGTGGAAACAGTAGGTGCGTAAGACTGAGATGAGTGGACAAGGGAACAAGCAGCTGTGAGACATGTTCCACCTTCAGATCCTCAGGGTTGACGGGGGCGGACATGTGTCCCTGCATTTATTTCAGGGAAGAAGGCTTCTGGCAGTTGTGGTGACTGTGACATACCAGCCACTATGTGAGGCACCAGAAACCATATGCGATTCAGTTTTCACAGTAGCCTTAAGAGATGAGATTGTTTTCCTCATTTTACATATGAGAATTTCAAAGATACAGAGAGGGTAGGATACTTGAACTAGATTACCCAGCTAATAAAGGGCAGAACCCGAGTCTGGATCTAATAGAGTGTGACTTTGAAACCTGTATTTATCTCAGTCAAGGAGCTCACAGACTTGTTCTATATAACAGCACCTGCCTCAGGCTGGGGGAAGCTGGCTCGGGACGCAGATCACTGCTTCCTGTCTGTTACATGCACGATGTAGTGGCCAGTGGCTAGGGTCCTCAGCCCTGGACTCAGAAGAAAACTGAATGCTTTCCAAAATTTTTCTTTCAGTATGGATGCCGAAAGAAAAAAAAAAAAAAACTCAACTCCTCAGTAAAATAAATAACAGGGATAAGTAGCTATAAATATTAACTTAGAGCCTGCCAAATATGTCAACAGAGTAAGTCACTGAAGGTATTGTTATAAAGTTTGGTGAGCAATGAGAATATTTTTGCATTTAGCAACCATTTAGTGTTTCCTTTGGAGTCTCTTTGGTTCGAATTCCAGGTCATTCACCTGCTTTCTGCAAAGAGTTTTCCCTCAGATATATCTGAATTCTTCTTCTTATCTTTCGACTGATTGTTGTTTAAGCAAACATCTACTGTAATTAGCAATGATGAGTAAAAGGGGGATGGGATGACTCATTTTTAAAGAACGTGGAAGCATCATAGAATGGACTAAAAGTATTGCACTGCCTTCAAAAAGGGACACAAGGAGATGGAAGAGACAACTAAGTTTAAAAGCACTGCTCAAAACCATATTGATGTTTTATGACATATTTCAGGTCAACAAACACTGTCACTGTTATTACATTGTACGGGAAAGGACGTAAATGGAGAGAGAAGTTTAGAGGCAAATTAAGATTTTAGAGACAGCTGAGGGGAGACCGGGGCTACGGGTCAAAAACACTTTGTCGAAACACCATTTACTTCCCTCTCATCCTTAAAACCTACATTCTGCTAAAATATGTTAACCGTGGCAAAGTGATTAAGTCAATCCCTAATTCTGTGCCTTTCGCCTCTTTAATGAAGCATACCCATACATGGTGCCAAAAAAAATGGAGAGGGGACATCCTCATGAATTTAAAACACTGTAAAATGAAAAAGGAGCTCGCATTTCAGTATCAATTGCCTACCACAGCACAATCTTGGCCATCTGTGTCTCTCAGATACTACCATTTTCCAGCTAGGTGAGGTCTAACACCGAGCGTGTCAGCATTTTAATGTTAACTCTTTTTGCAACACGAGGGCTCCTAAGAAACACATTACACATGGATCTAATTTCTTAAACAGAATATTCAGGTCAGTACTGAGTTCCGTCACAATCTGGATTCGAGTTATGAAGAGGTGTCACACATGAGCTATTGGACCCAATAGGAACTGGCCCCGAAGGGGTTGCCAGCACCATATTTCAAGAGGAGAGGCTCAAACAAACGTAGATTGACTTCCTGAAATAGTGTCTTCCAGAAAACCTTTGTTGTGTTGCATATGTCTTCTTGATCGCACTTGGCCCATTGTGTTGCCAGGGTAGAAACAGGCACCCTTCTTTCAGCATTTTTGGAAAGTGGCTGAATGTTTCTTTGCGTGGCTGGCTTTGCAAAATCTTTAAACTTTCTTCAGCCTCACTATCAAATGCCATTTTTGCTAACATAATACCACGCTTTTCTCCCCTTTCTAATTCTATACAATATTTGCTTTTATACAGAAATCCATCCATTCCACAAATATTTGTTTAGCATCCGTTCTGTGCGCTAAGGACTGAGAATACAACCATGAACATGGCAGTCTATCATCACAGAATTTCTAGTCTAGTAAGAATGACAGTTTGGCTTCTCATGTTGTCCCAGGTAGACATACTTGGCCCTGACTCGTCGCTCTCAGGGTGCGCAACTAAATAAATTGCGAGAAAGTCTACTACAGATCGAATCTTTCTAAGACCATCACTTTCTTTCCATCAGGGTCTTTACAGAAGCATTTAATGGCTCTTTTTTTGCCACTGATTCACATCCAAACTCTTCAGCAACCTGTCCCACTGCAACTTTGTCCTCATCCTTTCCTAACTGCACTCCCTTAACCCTCCACATGGACTTGCCCCTCTAGTCACTGCTTGGCCACCAAGCATACCACCTGTAGGCTTGGCATGGGTGGCATGGGAGCTCAAGGCATTTTGTTTCATTTCAGCTGAAGGCACATTTGGTAAGGGACTTACAGCTTGTATTTTTAAGGCCCTTGAGTGATTCTGGTATAACACTGCTTTCTCTGTCTTTAAACTCTGCCCGCAACCCAAGGCCAAATCAGATCCGGCACCTTCTAGAAAGCATTCCTCAACTATTGCTTCACACCATGATCTCTTCATCCTTTAAACTACGACAACACTATAATGCTTTCTGTCCTGTTTCTTTTCACATGGATAGCCCCAGAACTTTGGAGTGTTACCTGTTTTGTGGATGGAAACCTGATCTCTCCAACGAGAAAACGGGCTCTAAAGGAGACGAGTCTATTATCCAGGGACTTTGTGATTTAGATTTAACTTTTTTAGTCTCTCTAGTAATAACTTCATAATAGTAGCTTTAGGTCTGAATGAATACATGAAACCTCCGAGTGACTCTTTCTATTCAAAAGGAGGCTTGTCTGTTCTTGCAGGATCTAGTTTTTAATGTGCCATCTTGAAAAATATTAGCCTAAATGTAGGTAAGATAATTGTGAAACTGTATTAACATTGCTTCTGAAGACATAATAAATCATTTATTTCTGCTTTGTGGCATATTTACAGTGAAGGAAATTTTCTACTTATAAAATAAAGTGCAAAAATTACTATATAGATTCTCTTTTGATGAAAAAGCATATGAAAAAAATTTATTTAAGCAACGTGAACAGATACTAGGTTGCTCCCTTTGATGCAAAGAAACACTGACCGCTTTTTCTGGGCTCACTAGATTACCACGCATTGTATCAAAATGCATGTATTTCTAAAACCAAACATCTGAAAAACTGAGTATCGAGCTACATGATCTATTTTTCTTTAAGGTGACTTTTTGCATAATTTTATATTATTTCAATAAATCTACTTGATATTTGTCAAGATTTACAAGCTGATGTTTTATTTAATTTTTTTAATGTTTATTTATTTTTGAAGGAGAGAGGGACAGAGTATGAGCCCATAAGGATCAGAGAGAGAGGGAGACACAGAATCCGAAGCAGGCTCCAAGCTCTGAGCTGTCAGCATGCAGCCCGATGCGGGGCTCGAACTCACGAACTGTGAGATCATGACCTGAGCCGAAGTCGGACGCTTAACTGACTGAGCCACCCAGGTGCCCCCTGATGTTTTATTTTAAAAAGAAATATATTATTTTTTAAAAGACAGTGTTAAAATTCTAATTCTAAAATGTTAAAATGTTCTCCCAAAGCATTATTCTAAATATTCGAAATTATGTAATTGTAATGTAACTGCTTTCCAATTTTTACAGTATTTCTCATATTTTGGTCTATTATGATTATAATCTTTTTCATATTCTTCTTACATGTTTAACATCTTTTTTGATAATTATTTTATTTAAAATTTCTTTGGGGCGCCTGGGTGGCGCAGTCGGTTAAGCGTCCGACTTCAGCCAGGTCACGATCTCGCGGTCTGTGAGTTCGAGCCCCGCGTCAGGCTCTGGGTTGATGGCTCGGAGCCTGGAGCCTGTTTCCGATTCTGTGTCTCCCTCTCTCTCTGCCCCTCCCCCGTTCATGCTCTGTCTCTCTCTGTCCCAAAAAAATAAATAAACGTTAAAAAATAAATAAATAAATAAAATTTCTTTATGTAACACGCAGCAATTTGTCTCACCTCAGTGAAATTCTATACATCAGCGTTTTCCAAGGTCGTATTTTCAACACTAACTCCTCAAATTTTAATTTTACTGTAAAAAATTTCATTAATATAGACTATTTCCAGTTTTTCTACTTGTCTGTATTTGTAGAAATTATTTAAGAATGCTTATCTGACACACGGTGTCAGTTTGACTCACATCGTAAGCTGTGATGGTTTGGAGAAATTATAGACACGAAAGGCTTGGCACTAATTCTGAAACACAGTGGTATTTTCGTGTGTGTGCAAGTTGGTTTTCTCTATTGACCCACCTCAAATGTGGGCAAAGAAAGGGCTCGTAGTTCTAATGGGTAAGCCGTTGAGATTTTCCAGTAGGTCGTGATAATGGTGGATGGAGTCTGCTGCCTTGTTATTTGTCTTGCTGGCATGTCAACAAAGCCCGGTTTTCTTTTAATTAAGAGTTGCTGTTACAACTTGTTTTCTTTTAAACCTCCTCTCCTAGTGATTCAACCTACTTGTCCCCAAAGAGCATTTGATTGAAAATCATGCTGGGCCAGACCAATTTCACACTTGAGAGAAAATCACCAGCCCCTTCCATATCCTTTGTTTATTTCCCCCCTACAAAAGACATTCTCAGTAAATTGGAATTAATTAATTAACTAATTAAGGTCTATCTTTAGAATACAAACACTTAGGGGCTGAATTGTGCCCCTCGTCCCTTGCAAATTCATATGTTGAAACCCAAGCTCCCAATATGACTGTATGTGGAGACAGGGCCTTTAAAGAGATAATTGAAGTTAAATGAGGTCATAAAAGTAGGGCTCTAATCCAATATGACTAGCGTCCTTATAAGAAGAGGAAGAGATACCGGGTATGTGTGTGCACAGAGGAAAGGCTATGCGAGGACAAAGCAAGAAGATGGACGTCTGCAAGCTAAGGAGAGGGGCCTCAGGAAAAACCAAACTTGCCAACTTGTGAGAAAAAATTTCTGTTGTTTAAGCCACTCGGTTTGTGTTATTTTGTACGGTGGCGTTAGAAAACTCACACGAACACTCTCGCCTCTTCTCAGGACACTTACAACGCACCTGGGAAGGTATACCCTCCAAACAAATATTTAAGCAACAGAGAGAAATACCTAGGTTGGAGAAAATATAATTAGGTTAATTATTTTTATATATTAACTATAATTATTTTTATATATTAATAAATAATTAAATCAATTAACCACATAAAAGATGAGGATACAGAAAGAGTGAGTTGTTAAAAGGGGAACATGTCTTTGAGTGGGTAAGCATTGATAGATTTCTACAAGTAAACAAGAGGTTCCTTTAAAACAAGGTTGGAAGAGACCCAAAGCCACATGCGTAACTCATTGTCTCATGACATTTCAGAGCCTGCTCCAAAGGTCATCTTCTTTTCCAAACCAGGACTTGGCACACATGGCCTGACACATGAATGCACAAGAAAACAAAATATATGGGATTGGCACTGTCCTCGTAGTCCTAAAACATATGATCAACTTCAGTATTCTATCTTTCGTCCCTTCAATTCATAGCACCTACATGTTATCTTGCTGAACTTCCTCTCAAGAGAAATATGACTTGATGAGCACAATTTATAATGTAATTAAGGAACATTATAAGGGCAAAGGAAATTTTATAATAACGACACTGAATCAATAATAAAAGCAGCAAAAAATATAGTCATCAACTACTGAATCACGTACTAGATTTAGAGCTTTCATAGGAATTATTGAATTCTCACAACAACCCTATCAGTTTGGCAGTATTCTTATCCCACTTCCTAAGTGAGGCGAGTTCCATGGTTAAAGGAACTTGCTCTAAGTGACACAGCTGGTATTTGATGTAGCTGTGATTTCAAAACATCCAGACTAGTACCAGAAGTCAATTTCAAAATCAAAGTCTTTACCACCACTTACAGAATACATGTATAACAGACACACACACACACACACACACACACACACACACGTATAATACCTATTGTGTGTGTGTGTATGTACACACACAAATGTACTGTGCGGATGCATATACTGTAAAAATATGCATGAAGTACTGGCATAAAAGTAGACAAAGATCAATGGGATAGAATTGAGAGTCTGGAGAGAAATGAGATAAAAGAGATGGTCAACTAATGTCTGACAAGAGTTCCAAGAAAATTTAATGAGGAAAGAATAATATTTTTGACAAATGGTGTGGGGACAATTGGATATTCACATGCAAAAGAATTAAATTGGATCCTTTCCTCAAGCCGTACACAAAAATTAACCTCAAATGGATAGCAGAAGAAAATGTGAGAATTTCAATTTTATTTATTTTTTTAATTAAATTTAATAATTATTTATTTATTTATTTTATATATTAAACTACAATTTTAATAGTGAAACTCTTAAAAGAAAACATAGGAGTAAATCTTTATAATCTTGGATCAGGTTAAGCCTTCTTGGATATGACATCAAAAGCACAATAGATAAAGGCACAAAGGGAGAAACTGAACTTCCTCAAAATGAAAAACTTTTGTGTTTTAAAAGACTCCACGAAGGCAGTGAAAAGACAACCCCAGAATGGGAGAAAATGCCTGCAAATCATATACCTGATAAGGGACTTGTATCTAGAATACACAAAAACCCCTCATAAATCAAAAATAAAATGCAATAACCCAGTTAAAAACGGGCAATGTTTTTGAATAGACCTTTCTCCAAAGAAGATATATAAATAAATAGCCAATAAGAACATGAAGAGACACTCAACATCATTAATCACCAGGGAAATGAAAATTAAAACCACAATGAGGAACCACTTCACACACGGTAGAATGGCTATAAGAAATTTAAAGCCTCGTAAAATAACAAGAGTTGGTGAGCATTTGGAGAAATTAGAATTCTCATACATTGCTGGTGGGAATATAAAACGGCGAATTGTTTTTGAAAACAATTTGGTACGCAGTTCCCAAGACAGTTAAACATAAAGTTATCATACAGCCCAGCGATTCCACACATACTAAATAAAAACATATTTCCCCACAAAAGCTTATACACAAATGCTCATGACAGTATTATGTAGTGGAAACTACCCGAATGTCCATCAACTGATGAAGGGCTAAACAGAAGGTGGCATGTCCACAGCATGGAATATAATTTGGCCATGAAAAGGAATTCGGTATTGCTGTATGGTATAATATGGATGAACTATAAAAACATTATGCTAAGTGAAAGAAGTCAATCATAAGAGACCAAATACTGTGTGATTCCATTTACACGAAATGTCCAGAACAGGCAAATCTATATGGATGGAAATTAGATGTATTTTTGCCTTAAGAAGGTGAGAGGGGTAAATGAGGAGTAACCTTTAATGGGTATAGGATTTCTCTGGTGTGGGGGGGGGGAGATGAAATATTCTAAAATTGTTTGTTAGTGACGATTGCACAGCTCTGAATATACTAAAAAGCACTGAGTTGTACACTTTAAATGGGTGATACACCTCAATAAAACTATTGACAATATATGAAGTTCATTCCAAAATGTGTCAGTTGCTTTGAATTTCTCTAGTCTTTATATACTGAAGTCAATATGAGGGGAAGTTTATTGGAACACCAAGAGGTTTGGAGACAAAATTCCTTTTCTTTTTTTACTTTGAAAACCCTCATGCCATAGTGTATCAAGTTAAAACTGATTTAATTCTCCTGAACAATTAATAGAATTCTTTTTTGGTATGATTGAGTTGTAAAACCAAAATCAATATACTGAATATTAACACTTGCTTTTTTTTACACTTGTCTTATAAATAAACGACCAGCCAACAAATAACTCAGTTACTTCTTGCCTGTTCAGCAGCTAGGCATAGCGATGTTGTAAATACCCCGAGACTCATTAATCCAAAACTAAGTTTCAAAATACTACATGATATGATGATTAACACCACACATTAAGGCTAATATGATGTAAAATAGAATTGTTACGTAGGACATGCAGAGCTACTCTTTGATTCAGCTAGGAAATGTGACCCTTTGCCTTCACACATTTTTAGGTCGGCAATGTAATATAGACTTGCATGGGGAAATAGGTTCTACTTACATAAATGGGTCAGCAAGAAGCTTTAGGGCAGAAAACTGCCACCATGGGGTGAAAGTGCCTGAGGTTAGCTAGCCCGATATTGTAATGGGATCATGAGCAACTTGTTATATCACCTGCAGGAAGTTACTTTCCATCTGACTTCAATATACTATTGTACTTTGATCACACATTCCACTTGCCCCCCTCCCACCAGAACCCTTTGCTTCTTCACACACAAGTTAACAATTACTGTCTGATTGTTTTCATCACGTTCACCACGTGTGTAACATCTTGTTCGCTTCACGTTCACCACGTGTGTAACATCTTTTGCGTTTAATAAATACAGAGATGAAAGCTGTGTTTGGGGCTCTTGTCTCTTCCCGGACATTAACCTGTCTCGTATTCAATTCTGTGTCCTCTCTCTTGCTAGACAAAAGAGAACTCTAGACTTAGTCTGTGACAGACCTGATGACAAGAACTCTGGAAAGTATCTTGGAATATGAGGTAAATTTCAGGAGGGAAGCTATGGGCCAAGACTGAAGAGTAGAAGGATCAAATAGATCCGTTCCCTTGAGTGCTCACTATGACCTCTTTTTCCTGAGTATTATAAACTTGTATCTTGTTTAAGCCTTGGATGGTTTGAATTTTTTATATACAGACAACACTTAACTATAATTAATAACTATATTTAATGACTAGCTACAGATATGCTTCTATATAACATTACAAGCTTGCTGTAAAGTTAACCAACTGAATTGGTCCGGGAAAGCAGACTTACTTTGTTTGTGCTGTGTTTAAACAAACACAAACTCAGCTCACTTTAATTGGCTCCAAAAAACTGTTTTTAATTCAATCAGTCTTAAATGTGATTTAGTGAAAAGAGCAAATGTGTGTGCACTACAAATTGCAGTAAATCAATCTATTTCTGTGTGTATACCCTATGACCTGGCAATTCTATTAACAAGTGCGTGTGTGTGTATATATATATATATATATATATGTTTAATATAAATATAATTTTATAATAAACATAAGATAAATAATATATATTATATAAATATAAATAAATATAAATTTAATATAAATATATTTATATTTCTATATTATATATATATAATCCCCTTGAGAAATGCTTACAAATACACCAGAAAACATATATAAGAAGCACATGTAGTATGACTTGTGATTAAGAAAAAAAAAGCAATAAAAATCCCAAATGTCTATCATCATGTGAAATACATAGATTCTGTTATATTTCTACAATGGGATGCGCATTGATCAACATAAATTCAGAAATATAATGTTGAGAGAAAAAAGTTATGGAGAAGACTACAAAGAGATTCTACTAATAAAAAGTTCAAATCCATGCAAAACTATCTGTTGAAAAATGGAAATGTAGGTATTAAAAATATATAAGCAAACAAATAGACATGAGAATGACTTACTCAAAAATCAAAATAGTGATTACTTTTAGAATGGGAGAAAAGGTGGTGATTAGGAGAGGGAAACAGGGGGCTTCCAAGATACTGATAATGTTCTATTTTTCGAACCCAGGAGGTTGGAACCCAGACATGTCTGTTTTTAAACCTATGTTGTCCAGTATGTAAGCCACTGGCACTCGTGACTCCTGCAAATTGAAATGGCTTGGAGGTGTAAAATACACACTAGATTTCAGAGACTTAGGTCATGAAAATGTTAAGCATATAGTTAGTAGTTTTTATGTAGATGGCATGTTTAAATGATCATATTTTGAAATAGGCTGGATTAAACAAAGATACTATTAAGTTAGTTTCTCTGCTTCTTTTTCTAATGCATCTAAGAACATACATGGCTCACATTATGTGTCTGTTGGCCAACATTGCTTTGGATCCTCTCTGTAAATTTTACATTCAAGTGTATATAATATATTTCATGGTAAACATTTTAACTATATGTCGGTGTTAGTTATATAATAATATCCACTTTTTCATCATTAAGGACATAAGAACAAGTGGTTTTACTTTCCAAACACAATGTAAAGAAGTTCAAGGTAGCATATCCAATTAATCTTCTAAGTCTTTCTTTGGAGGTAGTAGCTATACATTACTTCAACGATCCCCAAATAATGGAATGTTATTAAATTGAACACACACACACACACACACAGACACACACAGAGTTCTTGATAATATGCTTTAAAAATCTAAAAATAAATAAATAAAATAAATAAATCTAGAAAAATTGCCCAGGATTTTCACCAAACTAAATTTGCATGATTAGTTGATATATTGAATTATTGGCCAGTTGCTGAGAAAGAAACGGAAATTCAATAAAATCCTATACGGATCAGTATAAAAAAGTTGACTGTAGCAACTACAAAACTTAGAGAATTCTTCTAAATTAAGTTGATTATTTGAGAAGCTACAGAATGCCAATACTTTAAGTATCTCTCCTTTGTGGAACTCGATCTGACCACTCAGTTTACCAAGAAGAAATATCATCTTACTGTTCAAATACTTCATCTGAAGAGATGAGGTGTGAATATCTACCAGCTTCTCTGTTTTCTAATTTCTACTAGCAGCAGAACGTCACGTATAAGCCAAACAGGATTTGTAAGAGGAAAAGGAAATTACAAGGCGGTTGGTACAGTGAATTAAAATTTTACTTGAATTAGTTGTTACTAGTATAGAAACATGTACACACATAAGACACATATATTACATATTATTTAATATATATAACATTTTATAACACATATGTGTGTATGCGTATTTCCTCCATATTTATCAATTATATAGATTGAGTAAGAAAGGAAGTTCAGAATCGGACAGGGAATTCTGATCAGCCCACAGAATGGGGGATACACAGAATGTTTGGGACAAATACTGAAAGAGTGTGCTCTATTGCAAAAAAAGAAGTGGGACTGGAGTCAATGAAACCTTGGTTTACCTCCCTCCATTCGTTCTCTTTGCAACTTTGAGGAAATTGCTACAATCCTTCCTTTGCTCAACTACTGTATACTGACAATCTTACCACTTTTAACGATTCCCAGGAATATTTGAACTGCATGGTGCCTGGCATATTGCAAATGGCCACTACCTCTGCAGTATTATCCTCTTTCCCTATCACCAAGGAGGGTCAAAGAGGAGAAGCAGCATTAGTTCTACTGTTCTGTCCCCCTCACTAACAGTGTTTGATAATCCACATTTGAGTGAATTAATACAAGACTTTAATCCAGCAGTAATATCAGTATCTGCATATCCCTCTCAGTTAACAAAACTACACGGATTAAAACAGAAAAACAAAAGCCATTTTATTCAACATGCTAAAGGAAGAGAATGGTGGACCTGAAAAGCGGAGGAAGCTAAATTTCAGGAAACCTGACATGAACATCTTCTCAAAATAGCATTGGGGAAATACTCTTCGTCTTTGAATATACAAAAGGAATATACAGTTCTAATATTCAGAAAGAGAAAAACATTTAAACTCTAGGTTCAGCTCTAGATGGGCAGTAGAGTATATGGTTAGGAGCGGTGACACTGGCTATACAGCCCTGTCCTGGCTATATAACGTTGGCAGGTAATTTAGTATATGTGCTGCTGAAGTGAGCACAACCTTGGGCAAGTAATTTAACTTAGTTTCTTCATTTGCTGAATCACCATATTAATAGAACCTACCTTATAGGACTGTTGTGATGATTGCTTAAATTAATGTATAGGAAGTGTTTAGTGTCTGACACCTAAGAAACATTACCGTAATTCTTAGGTATCGATGATATCATCATCAGCATCATCATCATCATCATCATTAGTGTTCCTGAAGAGCATGTGAACAGAAATTAGGTCGCTATGTAGAAAATCCCCACTTATTTAGTGATCAGATGTCCAACAAATGCAATTTCTCTCAATCGCCTTTTTTTTTGGTTGCAAAATTCCTTTTTCTTCCTCTAATAAATGTCATAGGGGACCCCAATATTGAAGTGAAATCAGAATAGATTGGGTTGAACCAGATTGGGAGCCTCAAGTCCTGATTCTGCGTATTTCTATTTACCCTACTTAGTCGTGTCTGCAGTGAGTCAAAGCCAAGTGGAATATGGGCATTTAGAGTGGTAAAAAAATAAGGGCACCTGCGTGGTTCAGTCGATTAAGCGGCTAGAGGCACCTGGGTGGTTCAGTCGGTTAAGCGGCCAACTCTTGATTTTGGCTCAAGTCATGACCTCACGGTTTGTGAGTTCCAGCCTTACATTGGGCTCTGTGCTCAAAGAGCAGAGCCTGCTTGGGATTCTCTCTCTCTCTCCCTCTCTCCATGACCCTTCCCTGTTGATGCACACACTCTTGCTCTCTCAAACGTAAATAAATAAATAAATAAATAAATAAATAAAGCAGTTAAAAAAACAAACCATAATAAAGCAACAAAGAAAATGTATAAGGACACTTGAAGACTATCTCTGGATTTTAAGTACTGATAGCAATAGAAATCTTACATTTGACTTAAATAATACCAGATAAAAGCACTTTGAAAGACATATTTTTAAAGTTTACTTATTTATTTTGGGAGCCCGAAGCAGGGCTCAAACTCATGAACCATGAGATCATGACCTGAGCCCAAACCAAGAGTTGGATGCTCCACTGAGCCACCCAGGTGCCCCTGAAATATATATTTTAACCAGAAAATTAACACTTAAAAATAGATGTAACATTTAAATAATGTCAATTTTCAGTAACTACACTCCAATATGGTAACCACTAGTCACATGTGGCTCTTGAAATTTAAATTTGAACTAAAATAAAACTCAAATTTCTTAGCTTCCCTGGTGATATTACCAGTGTTCAACAGCCACGCATGGCTTGTGGCTACGGTACTGGACAGCACAGCGACAGAAAATCTCCATCATCAGGCAAACTTCTATTGGATGGCACTGATTTAGAACATGTCACTATGTGGAAAATTATACTCCCAATATTTGGTGTATAAAACATTACTATAAGCAATAGTAAAATACTACACAGGTTGGGGAATACTTTTCCTTTCATTAAATTCACTGCAGATAATGAAACAATTCAAATTTAATTTTCTGGAGGATTTTATTTTCTTAAGTCCTTCTCTTAAATTTCCTACAGTATGGTTTTTATATGATAAATACAGAAGAGTAGGAAAAACAACTGTCATGCGTTAGCATCTGCATGACCTTGAGGAGATCGGGCAGTCTTAGGTCTCAGGGCATCCAGTAACACAGGTGTAATGATAGTTATCTACCTAAACGGTTTATGAGGGACAAGTGAGAATGTGAATACAAAAGCCCTCTGTAAACTTTGGAACCCAAAACAAATGCTAGTTATCATTATAATCATTTCTACATTTTCGCTTGGCTGAATGTGAATGAAGTGTATAATTTCTGTAGAAACAGTTGAGCTAGTCTGAAGGAAAATGTCACAGTTAAAACATTTGAGAAAAAAAAAAAAACGTATTTATGGTCCAAAGACTCCAGGGCTACTGATTAGAGAAAAAATGCATTTCTGGGTAAATACATTTATATGGGAATTATCTGGTAATGTGTATTTTCTAGATGTGAAGCAGAATATTTTGTTAAATTTGATAAAATGATGCCTCATCTCCATTTTATCAACTGAAAGACATTGATTTTGACTTTAGCTTGAGAGATAATAAGCTCAGAGCTGCCACTTAAGAGCATATTAAAACTTCAGGAAGTTTTACAACATGCTAATTTAATGGTTTATTAGCTTACTTCATTTAAGGTTACAAAGAACTGAAATGATCTTTGTGAAGTGTTGATTTAATCTCATTCTACGATGGGACTTAATTTCTGCCTAGAAGGCAAACTTACACATTTAAATTTGGAAATTAAAAGAAACAAATAAGCTGGTATATATCAGCGATACTAAAGCTTGAAGACATATATATACATATATATATATGTATAATTGAAAATTAATGTAATTCAGCTGCTCAAGATTTTAACATTCTTCTAAAACATACAGTATCACTCATTACACACTGTTTTAAAACTGAACAGAGAATCTGAAAAGCTTCCTCCTCTATATGTTTTTTCCTCCTCTTTCTACTATTAAAGAATGCACACATTTCTCTTTGGAGCACACAGAAGTATGCATGTGTGTTAGTGAGGCTAATGCTAGTTGCTGTAACAAACAGATCTGACAATTTCAGTGACCCAAGGAGAAAAAAAAGCACACTCTAAAGTGAGCATTCCTGTCTGTACACAGCTCTTCTCCACAGACTGACTCAGGGACTCTGGGTCCTTCCACCTCATGCTTCTTCATCTCCTCGGGCTTTGGAGTCTTTTCCATAAGGTCAGCAGCTGGAGAGAGGGAGGTGGAGAAGGCACGCCTGCAACGGTAACCCCCACTCGGATTCCACTGGTAAGAACTAGTTACGTGGCTCTAACGAGAAAAGCAAGAGGGACTGGGAAATGTAGTTGTTGGCCTGATGGCTGATCCTCACAAGAACTCTGCACTATGAAAGCTGGAGCACAAATTTTGATAGACAGTTAGTTGCCCGCGCCATGGTGTAGGTTTGAGAGACCAGAGATGTGAAGAGCTGAATGCTATTGAAACAAAAAGGAAACCACTTGACATCTTGCCTATCTTTGGTTCTGTTCTCTAACTCCTCAGTGAAAAGAGAAAGGCGGTACCTCTCTTCCTTTTAACTCCACCCCCTCCCGGAAACAAGTAAAAGATGGAAGGAATCCCAGCAGAGAAAGAAAGCTTGGCGTAAAGAAGGCAGGGAGTCCCTAAGATGGGAAAATTGGAGATCTTTACACATTCAGTTTTTATTGCTCTCCGTGACACTTGTGGACTCTTTCTTAACACCCTAGGCTGTAGTCCTTATTCTCGACATGAAGTAAAGCAGGATGTCACTCAGAGTTACAACCCAGTACAGGCACCCTGTACTACGATCTGAAAAAAAAAATTCCAAGACTGAACCCGTTAGACTGTTAGCTTTGGAAGAAGACTGTGGAGCCCCTTGTCCTTAGGCTATTCCTTGGATGACTGTGACAGCCCCTGATGTCACAAAAACTGAGTCACCTCGAGTAGAGAATAGAAACATCTATCATGTCACAAAGACTATCAAATGCCTACGAAAGACCAAATGCCCCATCTTCCCTGACTGCAAGAGATCCTGCTTGACCCAAGAAGGTGTGTGGCAGATCCTCCAGTATTTACACAGTTCATTCATTCATTCATTCATTCCACATGGACTTACCGAGCACCTGCTATGTTCAACCTCTGGGTTTGAAATTGGAAGCACAAAGGCAAACATGAAAGGGTCCTTAAGCAAGAAAGTTCCAAGGTCATGTTTGCATTTATAAAAACCACTCTGCCGAGTGGACAAGAAACCGGAGGGGCAAGAGTAGAGGCTGGGAGGACACACAGTACACAGGCTGCTGCATCCGTGCAGGTGGGAGATACATCCTACCCAGGTAAAGCCGTGACTGAGAATGGAAAGAAGCAGATATTCAAGACATGACTGATTGTAGATATGGCAGGACCTGAGGAATGAATGTGCTTGGCTGGGGGACAGTGGCACCAGTGTCTGAAATAAGCAAACAAAAGGAGGAACATGCTTAATGGTAGAGGGGGAAATTATGAACTCAGGCTTTGAATATGTACAATTTAAAAGGTACACGAAGACTCTGAATGGGAGCAGCTGGATACACAAGTCTAGAAGGAAGAAGAGTCAGGCTGGAATGCAAAATGGTGGTTGAAACCATGGAATGGATAAGAATGACCAAAAGAGACTCTATAGCATAAAGAGTCTGAAATAAACCTCGAGGAACAGCAACTTAAGGATGTCTACAGGGAGAGATTCCAGCAAATGGGATCAAAAAGTAGGGATTTCTAAGGCCAAAGTATTACAAGGACAAGGAAAATGTGTTGTCACGTAAGTTAAATTCTCTAAAGGAGAGCATTTCCATCCACAGACTCTGCTAAAGAATGCTCAAAAATAAATATTTTTTCCAGGTTTGGCAACAAAGAGGTTGCTGCTGGACCTCCCCGAACTGAACTGAAAGAAAGAAAGGAACTGAAATTTACTGAGCACTAAAGTTTCTGAAGAAGTATCTTCTTAATGAGATCCCAAAGTTGCATTATAAGCAAGCAATGGTAGTTACTACGCATACCAATTACGTTGCCGTGTGATGCTATAATGTTGTATTATCAGACAAAACACCATTTGTTTTCTTTTCCCCACGCTCATGTATGCGTTTTTTCTTTCAGAAAGTCAACATGGATTTTAGTTAGTACTCCTAAATATGTCTTGCCAAAAAGCAAGGAGGTATAAGTAATCTAAAGAATATAATGATGTGAATAATTAATGCTCTTTATTGAACGCATTAAGGTCTAGGAACTGCCTTATTTCTCGCCACAAACCTGCATTCTTTTTGGAAGAGAAAACAAGCTGAAGTTCAAGGATCATAAGTTATATGCCAGCGATCAAACAGGTGGGAAACTGATTTGGAGTAGCTTTTCTCCACTTCTCCTAGCTCTTTCCTCCTCATTTAACATTCCATTTCCTTCTTCCTTCAAGCTCCAAAAGTACCAATCTACAGATTTTTATTATTTCCTAATGTCTGATTAAACCTGACTTGTCTCAGACAAAGTTCTCAGAGAATATTCAATAAGTCAATTCAAGAAACACTTTAAACTGTACTTTACTTAGGTAAAGGTCAAACTTAAGAAAAAAAACTGAGGCAAATAATAAACGCCAGAGACATTAATGTAGACACCTTCTTGCCTCCAATTCTGCGGGGGGGGGGAGCCCGGGAGATACTAGGAAATAAGGAAGCCATTGGAATCAGAAATGAGGTAGAGAGACAGAAATAAATTAATCTAGAAGACAGCAGTCAGTTCCTAGAAGGAAGCCCTCATAGGATACAATTCAGCTTATAGAAATCATGCAAAAATTGTTGGAATTGAACTCAGGGTAGTATAACAAGAACTTGGTTAGTGCTGACACACAAAAAATGGATTCTCTTATTCTAGACAATTCTTACACTGAGTGAATTTAATTTCTCTTGGTTCTGGCATAGTTTGGATAAATGTTCCTTATAACCATCTGCTTGCCTTCCTCCTATTCTATGCTGCCAAACAAACTTCTGTTCTTTAATTTGTTTTGCTAAGTGAACTTAGTCATGGGGAAAAGGTTAGTCCTTGGGGATGATAGCATACTATTTTTAGGTCACCTTTCTTCCATTATAAATAACCACAGTGACATTATCATCATTGTCCACCAGTTTGGTGGCTGTAGATTGGGTTCAGTTGATGAAATTCATTTCTGTGCCTACAGGGTTAGCAACCTGATCTTGGTCCCAGAGATACAAATGCCACGAGGAAACTACTTGGCTACAAATTCAAGTATCAGAACTTTTTCTAATGCCTAAGAGAACATGATAGATGCTACAATGCTAGGGGTTGAAATGTATGCTTGCAGACTTCATAATCCTGGCAGCTAAAATGCAAAAATACAGAGAAAATAAAAGTCAAAGACATAGGATATCGGGAAGTCAAACACCTGACATGGGACTTTGAGAAATGTTTATGCCAAACACCCACCCTCCCCTTTCCCAACAGCCCATTAACTAACTGTTATTTGTTTTGTGATCTACACTTACTGCTTTCATGGGTGGTTCAGTGGTAGAATTCTCACCTACCACGTACCATAGTCCTCAAACCACAGACAAGACTTACTACAATAGCCATAGCATTTCTCTGAGGGAGACGCATCCACCCCTCCGACCTATACACGACTTTGTTAAACATAATTGGCAGAATTCTTTTAATGTTTATTTATATATTTATTGAGAGAGGGAGAGAGAGAGAGAGAGAGAGACCTGAGCCCAAATCAAGAGTTGGATATTTAACCAAATGAGCCACCCAGGCACCCCTAATCTGCAGAATTCTTAAATACTTTTCTTACGCATCTGTCTCCTTTACCAGATTGTGGAGTCTGTGAGGGAAATTATTGACTCTAATAATATCTATTCAACATACACTATGGACCATAGACTGTTCTACGTGATGGGGAGTTAGCAGTGTTCAGTGAAACACTCCTCCTCATGTGAATCTTGCATTTCAAGTGAGGGGAGATGAAAAAAATTTGCAATTAAAGAGCTTTGGCTTGAAACTGGGCACCATTATTTCCTAGCTATATGACCTTGGGAAAGCCACTCAGCCAAAACTTTGGCTGTGTTATCCACAGATCGAGGATGATACTACTTTACAACATGGTTATAAGATTTGAATGAAATGACACAGTGCAATCTAATAAAAATAGTAGCTAAGCTTTACTGTGCACTTGTTTTATGGCAGCACTGTTGTACTTTAATTGTCACAACAAATCTGCAAGGTAGCTGTCATTACAGGGAGGTTAAATGACTTAAGTAGTTACAAAGTTAGCAAGTGGAAGAGACAGACTTCAAACCCAGGTAGTCTAATCGCGGGGCCCGCCCTCTTCCCTCTGCTCTCCTGTGTGGGCTGCTTTATTCTACATCACACGGCGCCTGCCACAGAGAGGGTATCTGTGACAGTGAGGACGCTAGCAGTTTCCCAGTACAGAAAACTGAAGTCAAATTAACAAAACACAAAGGGGATGCCCTGGCCCACTTCAGTGAAAAGTGCAGAGGCGGGCTGCAGGTGAAGTGCAATCAAGAATCCTGCTCCACATCTCGGTTTTCTCAGACTCCTTCTGGTGTGTCAAGTTTATTTCACGTTACCTTCTCTCAGGGTGCTGGAATGGCTGCAGAAGCTCCAAGTAAGACATCTGTATATAACTTAGTCCAGAGCAAGACACAAAGAATTCCTCAGAAGCCTTCGCAGCATGTCGAACCTCATACTTGAACCTCATTCACTCTTGATAGGTCACGTGCTCATCCTTGAGCCTATTTGGATTAGATTGATCTGTCCAGACCTGGGCTATATGTGTGTCGCTAGAGCAATCAAAGCTGGTCTCCGGAGGAGAGTTCTCACCAGAACAATGATCCGCATATTCACCAAAGGAATGTCTGCCACACGACCGATACATTTCTGTTAAATTAGTTAATTAATGTCTCCAAAGCACATTAAGCAGCTCTCACATATTTGTCCATAATATTTTCTGACTGCAGTGAAATGACAAAAGAACAAACACATGGTAAAAGAAGAAACACTTTTTAAACAATTCCAAGTAGTAACACTCACTCCCATAATTGTTCCTGGCATATTTCTCTTTGAAATTCAGTCATCTACATGGAAACAGCAGAAGGGGAGCTCGGGACAATATGCCATTAATATTTCATACACAATCTGTTTAACACTATACAGTTCATTTTTACGGGAACCTTATTCATCTCCCCCAAATCAAATATTGTTTCTGACTTCCTCATTTTTTTGCCCTTTAAAATTTACTTTTCAGCTACCATCCATTCACCAAAAATCTTTACACATCTAATACTTCGAGCATAAGTCAGTACAGAATTATCTTATTATTGCTACTAGAAAGAAGTGATATTTTGAACATTCTGTTGTCAATTTGGTGGAGGTCTTTTTTTAACCTAGTGTTATCTGTGTTCAGTGCATAATCTCTTATGAACTGCATCCTCCTTAGGGGGAATATACAAATGTGTATTTATACACACACATATATTTAATGTTTCTATCCAGTGTTCCAGTAAGGTTAAGGTAGACAGAGATTTTTATACAAGTGAAATGAAAATAAATTGATTTAGGATGTATTTTATTCTTATTTTAAGTAATACTTCCCAAGTGCTACGGTTTCAGATCTATACTGCCTCTATTTCACACATGTTGAGTTGGGATGGGCACTCTCATTTTTAGACTATTTTATTGTTATTTGGTCACCAAATATTTTCAATGTCCTTCATACATTCGGTCTGAAATGTGCATGGTAACTATTTATTAATATGTAAATTTAAAGTAGATTTAAAAAATTAGTAACAGAAATAGGGAAAGAAGTATGTGGAAAATATGTAAATATAAGCTACCTTATTGCTACTGCCTCTGGGTTATCCCAGTTTAGGCCACTAGCACAAAAGCTCAATGTTGTTAGGCTGGGAAAAGTTTAGACCCTGACTAGAGGGGCCCCTACCCTTTCGCTTTAAAGGCCCCACTTGTGATGATTCTCTAGACATGAGATGTTTGCAAGGCAAAGCCAACGCGCCCATCAGGACCTCACATTCTCATGTTCTGGGCACCCAGGACCCCTGAATTCCCTAGCCAACTGGCTCCAAGTCAGCTTCTAAGTATGGCCAAGGGTTAAGTCTCTCCCTGGAGTTAGAGGGCAGAACTTGAACGTTTGGGCGTGGGTTGGGGTGGCCACACCTGTGTGCACAAGTTTCTTCACAGCACAGGATGGAGGGAAGGAGGTGGGTACAAAAAGGCAGTAGGTTCCTGGCAAAATGCTTACAGTCAGCTCTTCTCAAGCTGCTTCATTCCAGCACAGAACTTGAAGGATTCTAAGAGTTCTAAGTTGAATCTTGACTTCCAGGTCACCATGATGGTATGTTTGTTAAACAAGGTGTAACTTTTACAGTTTAGTGCCTCTCAGAGGCACTAACATTTTCTTGGGGGAGGGAAGCCAGACACAACATGAACCATAAGCAAAGCCACAAACACATTCAAAAGCATTTCCCTGGTATACATTCCTATTGTGTGAATCTTTTGGGATCCATTTCCTTCTTTATCTGTGGCTCTATAATTAAGATTCTCCGAGCTCAATAATTAAATCGATAGTTCATTAGCATTTTAGAAGGAAAAAAGCTCTAAACAACAAATATAGCTCTTTAAAAGGAGAGGTAGGATTTGTTAATTTGGTCACATTTTCTAAATGAATTATTTTAAATGCAAGTGAATAGCCTCAAGTCCTGTAAATATAAATTTGACAGTAGGATTATAAGTCTTTAAACACTGAGTCTCATTAGAAATTATCTACTAGCTTCTGTTTTCTGACAAATTAAAAATATGTTATTTTATCTAAAATTTATAATTTTCAGGCCAAAAATATATACTATACTTTTTATGTTCCTGAGATTGTTTGTCCTATGGAAAATGTATATGCTGAAAGCAGCCATTAAAATAATTATGGCTCTAAATCTGCTAACCATCTTTAACATGCTAAGATCTAATACAGTTTCGTGGGGTCAAAAATAGCATATTTCAAAGAAGACTTAAAATGGAAATTTAATACATGGAAATAAACACTGAAATAAGCTCAACCATGAATTTCACACTTATTTTTGCTTTTTAAACACAAATCCAGACTCAGTTCTCAAAATGTAAATGTTCTGCTAGGGGAAGAGATGTAGGCTATTTTTCAGAAATTAATTTTCATGGGGAAAAACCATGAAAATCGGACATAAAAATAAACGCCTAACATTTACAAACTAAAAATTAACTCTCTTCTTAAGGAACTATAATGGAAAAAACGTGATTTCTTGCTTTGCAGGTGAAAATAATTTATTTTCTACCTACTTTTCAATACCGTTCAACAAATATTTACTGATAGGTGCCTGTCAGCCAGACGCTGTGTTAGAATTGGGTACACAAACGAATGAGATATTATTGCTAACCATTAGCCCTAAGTTAGGAGGTACTTCATCTCAAGACTAAAGCTACCATCTCAATCAAGAATTCAAGATACAGTTGTTTTCCAAAAGATGAGAAAAGCATCTTTCTATTCAACCGAACCTGAGTTCTAAGGAACATTTGATTTAAAAATTTAAAACAAATGAGTGGAAGAGGGAAAGGGAAATTGCCAGTGATGTAAACATTACTCAGTTCAGACTCTAATAAAGACACATGAAGTACCGAAACACAGTTACTTCTTATTTAACCTTCCTGGTTTGTTAAAACTATTTGGAAAGAACAATGATCAAACACTTGCTATATGTCAGGGCACTAGGTCCCAGGCATGAACGTGTGATGTCATAGAGGAACACAGTCCTCACTCTCTCTCTTATGACTTACATCCTATGGGCTATTGTATGACACTGTAGGAAGATCTGCGATGGTGGAAGTCCAGGCTTTTTTATTTTATTTTTTTATTTTTTTAAATTTTTTTTTAACGTTTATTTATTTTTGAGACAGAGAGAGACAGAGCATGAATGGGGGAGGGTCAGAGAGAGAGGGAGACACAGAATCCGAAACAGGCTCCAGGCTCTGAGCCGTCAGCCCAGAGCCCGACGCGGGGCTCGAACTCACGAACCGCGAGATCGTGACCTGAGCCGAAGTCGGACGCTTAACCGACTGAGCCACCCAGGCGCCCCGGAAGTCCAGGCTTTTAAAGAATACAAAGAAATACACCTAATCAGAGGTGGGGGACAGGTGGTGCGATGGTAAGGCCAGTAAAGATTTCTGGTCAGAAAAAATATTTTACCGAAGTCTTGAAGAATATGTACAAGCTAATGAGGGAAAGCAGAAATGGGAGAAGTGGGCAGTGGTAAAGGTTAGGGCCCCTGGGAGTGAGTTCCAGTCCCCACAGGGGAAAAAGAAATGTGAAATGTGAGGGTCGCTGGCCCTGGGAATTTGTGCAGACATTCTTCCTTTTGTAAACCTCACTAGTTTTGGGGACCCCCAGAAAAAGTGACAAAAGAGACTAGAGGAGGAAGCATTTGGGGAGCTAAAAGGACTGGACTCTATCTGGGAGGGGAAGGGGGAGGGGAGAAATGTGGAGGTGATGGTGAAGTGTGGTAGGGGAGGACAACGAAGGAAGTTATCTGCAGTTACATTAAGACATGGTTAATAGACCACATCTCAAAGTTCTGACTTTACCCGTGGAAGAACAGAAGGATTACTGAAAGCTTTTCGGCAGAAAATGAGCATAATCAGATTTTTGTTTTAGGAGAATTACTTTAGGTTGTGTGTAGAAATAGACTGGAGAACAGCAAGGGTGGGATTCCAGAATCTAGGCAAGGAACGTTTTAATACCTAAGCACGAGATCAGGGTCAGTGGGATGCCATGAGCTCAGGTTTGAGTATTTTAAGCTTAAGTATCTGTGGGAAATCCAAATAGAGAAATCTAGTAGACTCCTGTTTATTCTTCTCGAGTACTCTGGAAAAGTATCTGGGCTGGAGTTAACAGCTGAAGGGTCATCAGTTTAAGAATGGTAATTCTATTCACAGAGGAGATTACCCAGAAAAAGAACTTCAAGTAAGAGAAAAAGAAGTCCCGGGGAAAAAATGTTGAAACACATTACTACTTAAACAAAGGGCAGACGAGAGACGCACACAGAAGATAAGAGTGTGAAGTCGTATTAATTAGGAATAAAGTGTTTAGGCAGGATAGAGTTGACAATGGTCCCTAATGAGGGGAAATAAGATAAAGACTGCAAAGGAGCCACCAAATTTAGCAACAGAAGGACCATCAGTGTCCTTGGTGAGAGCCCCTCTCATGAAGCATCACTGGTAGAAGTCAGTGTGCGTTGTGTTCAAGCATGGTTAGGAGCATGAAGTGGAGAGAGCAAATGCAGATACATTTTTCACAAGATCTGTCTGTAAAGGAGAGTCGAAGAGAAATAACTAGTGCAGGACATAGAATTGAAGGGTTGTTTTAATGTTGGAAAATACTATAGGGATGTGTACGTGCTCATAGAATATGTGATCTATTTTCAAAATGCTGATAGGATGCCATTAACATAGACCAACTGCATATATCACATGTCTTCATGAGCCAGCAACGTGGTGACAGTATATTCCCACAGAACATATTCACTGAAGTGTTAACATAAAATATTTTACAAATTAATTACCATCTCTAAAATTACATTTGTAAAACCGGTATGCTTTACTAAATCTCCATGGGAAAGATAGACTGATAGAGACAGAGCATTTATTTGTATAAATGTTGGGAGTTATAAATCGAGGAGTAATTATATCTAATGATAGATTCTTGAAGCTCTTATTATCAAAGATATAATGCACTAACGAAAATAATTTTCAGTTAGAGCCCCCTTCCATTGATTCAAACAAATGACACCGACAGTGTTAACAGTGCATAAATAACGCCAAGCTTTGAGGAATATCAGTCTCTGGAAATGCTCCATTTTATTGGCACTGTTAGATTTTTCCATAGAAAATCTCATTAGACACCTCTCTTTGTAAGTATCCATAATACCCTTAATAGTGCCATACACACAGTCAATATCTAGTAAATTAAGGAGCACCTACACTAGATCCTGTTTTTTATTCACTTTGCTTCAAGGAGGCTACTCTTGAATCTTCAGATTTCTAGAAATTCTTTAGTTCTGGCTTATGTTCATATATGGAATAAACTACTCCTCATTTATTTTTTAAATTAAATTAATTTTATTTTATTTCTTATTTTTTAAATATAATTTGTTGTCAAGTTAGTTAACATACAGTGTATACAGTGTGCTCTTGGCTTCAGGAGTAGATTCCCATGATTCATCGCTTACATACAACACCCAGTGTTCATCCCAACAAGTTTCCTCCCCAATTCCCATCACTCATTTTCCCCTCCCCCTCTACCCCCCATCAACCCTCAGTTTGTTCTCTGTATTTATGAGTCTCCTATGGTTTGCCTCCCTCTCTGTTTCATCATTTATCTTAAACTACTATAATTTCATGAGGAGATAATTATTCAAATTTTCCTTGTCCTGTAGGCATTTTCTAACTGTGTTTCTTAGGCTACAGTTTTAGTTTGGCAACCGCATGTCCAAATCAAGGCAGAACTGAGCGTATCATGGTAGAGCACAGGGTCATTTGTTGAGTTACTTGTTTATTCGACAAACATCTTCTCATTACCTAGGACATATGCCAGGGTCTACACCGGATCTGAGAGATACAAAGGGGAGTAAGTAATAAATAGCCATTGCCCTTTAGGGTTAGTCTGGGAAAGAATTCAGACAGAAATAAAACATTATATAATAACGTTATAAAACTCAACAAGGTCATGGGGGTAGATGTATCAATTGCCTGGTTTGGCCAGCACAGACTTCCTAAGGCCATGATGTCGGACTAGGGAGATCATGCATCAGGGTTTGTCGGGGACGGTTCTGATGTGCATGTACCTGTTGTCTCAGTACGTATCTTGTCCCTCTCACTCTCCAAGTAAATTAACTAATAAAGATCCTGTAAAATGGGGCAAAAGACTGTTAGGAAAGAACTGCTGTTTGGGTGTGGGAAATGGATTCTTAGGAAGAGAACAAAGGAAATGCCAGGATGGGGTATAAGAGAAACACAAGCAGCTGAGCAGGGGTGTGATGCAGGACACCTCTGAGTAGCGTGGTCATCAGAGACAAAATCAATTAGAGGGGTAGACAGGGCTCCAAGTGTCAGGGCTCTTGTTGTTCAGGCTAAGGCATCTGAACTATTTGGAAAGTAAAGAGGTGCCCTTGGAGGATTCCTGAATCTCAATCCAGATGACATACCGCTACACAGAGAACAATACCAATGGAAAAATCAAATTCGATCGTTAAATATCTACTTTGTCCAGCATTTGAAATATGCACAGCAAGTCAAACTCACTTGTAGTCACTGCATAGTCACAGGATGACTAGAATTTTTTTTTTCAACGTTTATTTATTTATTTTTGGGACAGAGAGAGACAGAGCATGAACGGGGGAGGGGCAGAGAGAGAGGGAGACACAGAATCGGAAACAGGCTCCAGGCTCTGAGCCATCGGCCCAGAGCCTGATGTGGGGCTCGAACTCACGGACCGCGAGATCGTGACCTGGCTGAAGTCGGCCGCTTAACCGACTGCGCCACCCAGGCGCCCCAAGGATGACCAGAATTAAAGCAAATTAAAGGAAAACTTTAGACACTGATAGAGAGCCTCTGCCCCTAGAGGGTTTACAATCTGCCTGTAACCATGTCACGTGGATTGTTTTACCCAGAATGTCATAATCAGAAAAGGAGGCAGTACAGGGAACTCCCGAATGGAGGAAATACATAAAGCCCAATATGCATAGATGTGTGTATGTGTATTGTGTGGGCATGTGCATGTATGTGTGTGTGTTTTACATGAGTTATTGATCCCGTCCAAGTGTCCTATTTCTCAGCTGAAAATGAGAACCACAGAGCATTCCTAGCAGCATGAATTAGAGTCATCCAGAAGACAGGAGGAGGGAAATCCATTCCAGGTGAAATGAACGAGGGAAACAGAAACAGCACATACAGTGCCAAGAAAGTATGTAATAGACCTTCAAGAATTGAGAATTACTATGGCTGTTGTTGCTGTAATGCATGGTAAGTCAACCCTCTGCCCTTCTATTTATCTTGAAAGGAAAGGCCCTTTGAATTTTTGCAGGACATTCTGGAGTGGAAAAACCAGAAACAAGTAGCACATGAAAATCTGGTATGTGCCAAATATCAAGATATTTTCGAATCCGTATCAACAGTGTGTGTTAAAATTTTCAAAGCTGTTTCAAAGTCTTATCCCATTAGATCCTCACAAAAATCTTTTGAGAAGAATTGGATCCTCACTTCCCCATTTTATGGGTATAGACACAGAGACACAGGAAAGTCAATTTCTTGCTTCAAATCACACAGCTAGTAATTAGCAAAGCCTGAGCTCAAAAATATCTCCTGATTCCAAGTCTTTCCACTTTCTAAAATGCACGCTGTGTTCATGAAACAAGTCAAACCCATTACGCTGTCACGAAGATAAACTCAACGATAGATCTGTGTCCTAAGATCTCATTCTCTCAACTCGTGAGTACCCGAAGTCCAAGAATCCAGAGCATCTGTCTATAAGCAGGATATCTATAATAAGTAGAAAAGTAATGCCATAAATCTAGATATGGATTAGCAGGATCTAAATAAAGATTTGGCAGATCACAACTCATATTCAAATATGTAAGAGAAAGAAATGATTACCTTTTACCTACAGTGAGGGTCTCAAAACATTCCTGTACCTCATCAGTAAAACATCTTAAGCCTGTACCCTATATAAATATGTACTCACCAACATAGGAAATTTGAAATTACACCGACACAATTTATTCATGTAGCTATAACTAACATAGTATGTATATAATAACACAATACTCAAAACAGTTATTTTTAAAGAATAAAATGGATAAATATAAATCAAAATATTATTATTTTTTTCTCACAACCCAACTGTTCAGCACACATCCTCCTGGGGCATATATGCCCTACTTTTATGGAAACTGACCTAGAGAATCAACTCCAATGTCATTGGAATGACAAAGTCTTCCACAACCTGGCCCGTTTGTGTGTGTGTGTATGTGTGGATGTGTGTGTGGCATGTTTGTCTTCCTCCCCACTAGATTGTAATCTTGTGGGGGAACCAACAATTATTTATTCCTTTTTTTCTATCTCTCTTCACTCCTGTTCCTTTAGACACTTCTCTAGTGGGATCACTAGACCTTTTGCTCCAAAGGGGTGTTTGCTCTGCGGAAGAAGGAATTCATTTCATCAAAATTTGGGGCTTTGGTTGTTTTTATTTATTTATTTTTAATTTATTTACATATTTATTAAATGTTTATTAATTTTTGAGAGAGAGAGAGGGTGAGAGAGCAAGTAGAGGAGGGGCAGAGAGAGGGGGACAGAGGATCTGAAGCGGGCTCTGTGCTGACAACACAGCCTGATGGGGGGGCTCAAACTCATGAACCACAAGATCATGACCTGACCCGAAATCAGACCCTCAGCTGACTGAAACACGCAGGTGCCTCCCTTTGGTTGTTTTTTAAAAATGCCTCAGTTTAGGGGCGCCTGGGTGGCGCAGTCGGTTAAGCGTCCGACTTCAACCAGGTCACGATCTCACGGTCCGTGAGTTCGAGCCCCGCGTCGGGCTCTGGGCTGATGGCTCAGAGCCTGGAGCCTGTTTCCGATTCTGTGTCTCCCTCTCTCTCTGCCCCTCGCCCGTTCATGCTCTGTGTCTCTCTGTCCCAAAAATAAATAAACGTTGAAAAAAAAATTTTAAAAATGCCTCAGTTTAAGTAAAAGCCAAGGAAATATTTGGAAAATGAAGATTTTAAGAATGAGTTTTCCTCATCACAGTAAAGATAAGAACTCTTTGGGAAAGGCAAGTAAAAGAGACTTGGAGAGGAAGCAAGAAAATTAGATGCTGGTGGATTTCTGAGGAGAGGTCCTGGTGTGGCAGTGTTTCATGAAATGGAATTGCAGAGGCAGTCTCATCAAATCTCTTGATGCCCTGAAGTACAGCAAGACAATGGCCAAAATTTTCTTGTCCCTGATAGGAGTGTGAGAGTTAGTGGACAAAGAGTGCCAGTCATGAGTCAGTGAGTGAAAAGGAGCATGGACCATATGGCCTTAAAATAGACTGGGAAGTGGATATATCAGCAGATAGCCAAGAGGAAAGACATCCAGACCCAAGGTAGAGACAAGGTTGTGCATCCAAAGTTAATAGTGTATATAGACATATCCTCTGAAGACCATGCATGCTTCATGGACGCTTGGGAACATAGATGCTAGCAATGGAAGGAGAAAAGGAGAAAGAATCTTAATCTGAAATTGATGTGGAAAACCAGGGATTGACATGGTTAAGTTTTCTACCCTCAAGTAAAAAGGGGCACAACCCATCTGTTCAAAAGAATGACTAAGAGATGAGGCTTGTATTCCCTGGAAGCATTCTCCCAAATTAGAGTGTAAGCCAGTCCTTTTGAGCTTTAAAACTAGCATAATCTTCTCTTCCTTGCTGACATATGTTCTATTGAACATCTTTTCTCAAAATAGACCAGTTTCACCCACGTTGAAAATCTGTCAAGGCAGGTCTCTCCCCCTTTCCTAGTGATCTCCACAGTATTGGAAGGGATGCCCTGGCAGTCCTGGACCTCCCCACCTACTGCCAGGTGGTGCAGATTCAAATGGGCCCAGAGCCCATGAGGCATCTGTGGCTTAAAACCTAAGTGACATCAGCCACATGGTTCCCCAAATTCTTGAAGAACAACTCTTCTGCCTCCTCCTGAGTTAATGTTGGGCTTTTTGACATCCAGTACTGTTGGTTTTCAAATTTTTGAGTTTTGGTTTTTTGTGTGTGTTGATTTTTGACTCTTTAGCATTTTCTCAGTTTTCCTCCTGACCTGTGTATCACTGTAAGTGCAGCACATTCTCCACACATTGATGTATCTTGTCTGTCCTTGAGCATCACCTCTAGTGTCAAATGATGCCCATCATATGCAGCTACGACATTCATCACTGTCTCATCATTTACATGTTTTATATCTATCTTTCAATATTATGATAGGCCTCTAGTTTCTAACACTTGCAAACTTGCAGTCTTTACATTAGCCACAATTAAGTTAACAGTCTTGATAAAATGTTTTATAACTAAGGAAGAACACATCAGTTCACATAACAAATCAGTGCCCAACTGTTAACATCATCTCTTCATCTCTGTGGCTGGGTGGTGTTGGTGATAGAAGAGTGGCAAAAAGTCTATGGTGGGAGCCAGTCTTATTTTTACCTACGGAAACAAAAACCCACACTAAATTAATAATAATAATAATAATAATAATAATAATAATAATATGGGGTCGCTATCTATTGGGTTTGTGCTATATGTTAAGCAATGTGCTAAGTGCTTACATTAATTATCTTGATGGATCTTTGTAATAATTTTTTAAATAATTTTGTGGCAAAGATATTAACATTCTCTTTTTGAAAATTAAGAAATGGAGTCACAGAGAACCAAGTAATTGGCAAAATGTCACGATGATGGTAGGTACTGGGACCAGGAATTAGAAAGCCAACTCTGTCTCAACGCACATACTCTGAATTGCTGCACACCACTTATTCTAACAAGTTCTAATTAAAGACTTAATTACTTTATAGAATGAAAGTGTTTCCGCTGTGGTTTTTTGGTACAGAACACATTGTTTAATTCATAAGAAATTAATTATTTGTAAATAATTTTATATACCCATAATATCTAATATCTGAATAGGTCAATGGTTATAATATAGAATGCATGATAATTACATATAATTATAAATTTAAGTATAAATTATAATTTTACATAATCAAAATTATATAATATATAATTATCATGTATTATTATTTGTAAGCATTGTATTAAAAAGAGAGAATATGTGTGTTATATTTGATAGATGATCACATTCACCAAAACCAACTATATAATCTCAATATTACCTGAAATACGTGATATTTAAGAAGTTTAAATATTTTAGAGGTTGCCTACGGCTACACAAGTACACAAATTGATACAGCACAATCTTTTAAATATAAAATGGGAGGAAATGGCCTCAATTAGATTACTACATTTTCCCCATAGATGTGTCATAGTACATTCTAGAGGAAAAAAGAAATTTCTCATACCAAGACTAGAATGGGTATATTTAGCACACAGATATTGTTTGCCGAAATGCCCTTAGAGATGAAAATGACAGGTAATATATTTCTTAGTACACTTATTCATGTGTTTATTTTTGCAAGAGATAGACATAACTGTCAGCCTCTGGATACAGCTCAGTGGATAGTGACTTCTGCTAACGCTTAATGGTTTCCGTATGTTCAATAAAAAATCACTAGGAGAAAGTTCATTGAACTTTTACACAAACTAACCATGCAGTGCCCTACTCTAAAAGGGACCTAGAAGGTGAATGAAATATCCGCCTATTTCCTTTTGAAATGAACACAGAAGCATTTTATTTTAGCTGATTTAATGTGTGACCGTTCCTCTTCCATAAACTATTATAATAGAAAGAAAAAATAATAAAGACATTTACTAGATGTCAGACACTGTGCTAAGTGTGCTGTATACACTGAATTATCTAATCATCAAAATAAGCTTAGAGGGTACCTGGATGGCTCAGTCAGTTAAGGGTCTGACTCTTGAATTAGGCTCAGGTCATCATCTCACAGTCCTAATCCTAAGGATAATTATTAGAGCCATTTTAGAGGAAAAAAAACCCTGGGGTATAAATATGTTAACTATCCCTAAGTCATACTGACAGTGATGATCCCAGATGTTTACCTAGGCAGTGTGCCCAAAGCCCAAGTATTTAAATCACAATATCAGATTTCTACATCTACCTACCGCTGGTATGAATTTTGAAAGAGATTAATATTTTTCTAGAAAATGTTGCTTGATATTCTTGTGGTTCTTATACAAATGTTAACAACTTATAATAAAAGTGTTAAACAAGTCAGTGAGTAATAATACGACATTGTCACAGGTAGAGTATTTTAGCAGACTGGATGAGTAGGCTTCCTGTGAAATGCCTACATTAAAGTTCACACTAACCAACATAGTATTTAACTTTGCAGAATTTGGAGATAATATTGGCCAGCTTAATGAAACAAATATGAAGAATCTAAAAATGATCAAAGGGGCAATTTTGCTTAACATTAAGTTTTCAACATTAAAGAAGTACATAAAGGAACATGGGAATAGTTCCAAAGTTACAGAAGTTTCAGTTCACCAAACGCGTAGGTGGCTATTATGCCCTGCAAATACAATAAGAAAATGATGGTCCTACGAAGTTTAACTTAAGACTTTTGCTTTCAGTAGGAGATGGTTGAGGACCAGGATGTTTAGGGATTTGCCTGAAGTCACACGGTCGGTTAGCAGCTTACTCAAAAACAAACAAACAAAAACCCCCAAAAAACAAACAAACAAACAAAAAACCAAATCCAGAAACAACAACAACAACACACACCAAAAAACTAAAAACAAAAAAAGCCTTAGATGTCTTTTACTATTGCAATTATTGTTACTGTTATTATTACTATCACTGTTATTTCAAGGCTAATATGCCATCCACTGGCTTTCAGGTAGAAACGGTATTCTTTCATCTTCTTGTGTTCCTATTTTTAAAAAAAAGGTAGAGATGATATGAAAAGTCAGTAACTTGGGCAGGATGTTTTGAATGTGGGCAGGTTGATGTGCACCTGGAAATGGGCTCACTCATCCCATCTATCTTTGCTATTCTTGTTTCTCCAACTGCTTTCATTCCAACTGCATCTACTCTGTGTTTTACCTTCGTGTTAAGAAAGAGAAATGATCTTTGCTTCAAAAATTCAAATCACAGCCCTCTAAGCTCTTCGATATAAGTGTTCAAGTAAATTTAAAAGGAAAACTCAAAATAAGGCTACACATAAGAAAATGATATGATGAGGAACCTGGTGCTAAACCATTTGTAGAGATGATCTGCTTCTGGGTCAGGATTTTGTACATGGCAGAGTAGCTCCCTCGCTGTGACCTATTGGAAGTCAGCCCTTGACACAAGGGTCTGAAAACAAAACAAAACAAAAAACAAAACAAAATAAAAAAATAAGATAAATATTAAAAAAAACAAAAAAGATGAAAATGAAGTGCTTTTTTTTTGTCCTCAGTTACCAGAGTGACATATATAAAGATTTTAAAGATTTTCCAAAAATAATTTCTAAACTATACCCTCTGCGTAATCTTACAGAAGTGATAAAATTATTGGCAACGGACTGAACACTTGGATGAATTGAGTGACAATTAATTCCTTGTATTCATTTATTCATTCATTCATGGCTCCTCAGAAATGTATGGATCTCAACTCGTCTCTGTTCATGCTGTAGGAGAGGCAAGCAAAATAAACAGAAGCTACCCACAAACTGTGAAAGCTGTGTACTCTAGGGTGGATAATGAAAGGCCTGTGGGTCATTTCTCTCGCTAATGACAGAATAATTTACCTAAACGAGAATTAAGTGAATAGAATCTTTTCCTGATAAATGGCAGCATACATAGGAGAGTGTTTACCTACGTTTATGCCTTGGAAACCAGCGTCAGATAGGATGTCCGTTGGCCACTTAAGACTAATATAATGGAATGGGTAGAAAGTGATCATTTCCTTGTCAGTTTAACCCTTGACATTGCTGGAGGAGCGTGAATCCCATTAATGTGCTCCCATTCATCACCCTTCTCCTCCCACGGAAAGTTAAAAACGTTGAAAAGTCTCTTTGTAGAGAGTTTTGTTTCATTTTGTCCTGTTCTTCTTTTGCATTAGAAGTTCAACACTATCTTCTTGAGTTAATTGCATTCTGTATATTTGGCCTCTAAGTTTTAAATCTACCTTTCCAAAAAACAAATAAGGGAAAAAGTAAGAAAAAAGCTGCTAAACTCCTTGAAGAGTTTCATATTTACGATTTCCCTATTTTAGTTATATTACTGTAAGAAGCCAAAACAAAAATCCCAATGCTTGGGGTTTGATGCAAGAGGTGAAAGGGAAGGCAGTTGTTGATAAGAGAGGCAAGAAAGGTAGACTTAATGGCAGAAGTTTTTCTTTTAAATAATATTTAGATAAAAAAGAAAAATTAGGTTTGTTATATTCAGTATCTTTCCCTGTGGAAAAAGAACCTTTTCTCTTCCTCTGTCTGAAACTCAGTCTCTGTCACATTACCTGTGGGAAATTGACTTGAACAGATGTTTTGGTTTCATATTAAATTTACAAATTATTTTGCATAATTCCCTACTGCCCATCTACTACAATTATCATAATAACTCCAGTCTTTGTTTTTTACATACTGAGAAAAATGAGTCCATAAGATAGTGCTTGCTTAACCAATAGCTGGCATACTGAAATGCTTAAAGTTCATATATTTGTAAGACCATACAAATTTTTTCTACTACAATTTTCTACTACAATTACCATGATTTGTTGAATAGGAGTCTACATAGATAGATAGGTTGATACACGGATGCATGCAAAGATAGATGATAGGTAGGAAGATAGAGAGATACATAAATAGATAAATAGATTTTTACCTTGAGTGTAATAAATTCTCTCACCCTAACAAACACCTTATTATTAGAGGTAATATTTAGGCTTAGAAATGACATGTGACTGAATTTAAAATATATAGGTGCATAGGTATTAAGACATTCCTAAAATATTCATTGATATTGGAAATAGTCTAGCAAACATTACCTAGAATAAAACAAATAAGTGTATTTAATTTTGGAATATGCTTTAGTTTTGTGGTATTTTGTGGGCCATTTTGTTCTTTGTCCCTTGCACGTGGTTAGTAAATACAGATTGTTCATCGACTGGCACTTTAATCCACTACCTCTGGAGGACAGACGTGAGATAGTTACCAAGACCCTACATTAGGCAGTTCTGCAGACCTTTAAAATGGAAGTTTAAAGATTATGCACTTCTATGGGATGCAATAAGAAATTGGAAGGCTGAGGGCTAATTTTACATACAATTTTTCATATCAGTGGTTAAGAATGAGTATGCAATTTATTCACTTACATTCTGATATGTCATCAGTTTATAAAAACAAGTAAAATGGAAGAATGTACTGAAATTTAATTACTGGTATCCTCACACATTTGCTGATTGCATTAAAGCAAATACATTGAATCGAGTGATCCCAACTCCTGATAACATCTTCAGTTTGGGCCTCATTCATCTTAAGAACATGTCCACGCATGTAAATGATGATAAAAACAATAATGAGTAAGTCAACATAACTATCATTTATTAAGGGTATTATATAATGCCAGACATCTCACATATACTCCTCACAACAAATCTAGGAGGTAGATGTTATTACACTCATTTTCCAAGTGAGGAAGATGAGGTTTAGAAAAAGCTAACACGTTGCCCAAGATCACACAGGAAACTAAATACATGAGCAAATATTTGAACTCTGTCTTTTCATACTGAGGCGTCTGCTGTCATATATGCTTTTTTTCCTCTAATGACAGATTTTACTTGTTATCATAAGATTCCTTCTCATTTACCATATCACACCAACCAATGCTCAAGTTCCGGTGAGGAGAGCACTCTCCTTGCTATTCTTGGAATAGCATATTTCCATCTCAGGGCCTTGGCACTTACTGGTCCCTCATCGTGTTTTGCTTCCTCTAGATACTAGCATGTTTCTTCACTTCATTATATCTCTGCTTAGATGCCACACTCTCAGCCTCCTTCCCTAACCACTTTGTCTAAAATATCACTTCCTTTTCTCCTTTACCCCAGTTATTTGTTTTTAATGTTTTAATGTTTATTTATTTTTGAGAGAGACAGAATGTGAGCGAGGGAGGGGCAGAGAGACAGAGGGAGACACAGAATCTGAAGCGGGCTCCAGGCTCTGAGCTGTCAGCACAGAGCCCGACGCGGGGCTCCAACTCACGAACGTGAAATTATGACCTGAGCCGAAACCAAGAGTCAGACGTCTAACTGATTGAGCCACCCAGTCACCTCATACCCCAATTATTTTTAAATCATTTTTAATATATATTTCATCATGTATTTGTTTGGTTATTGTTTGCTTTCCCTGTTAAAATGTAAATTCCACAAGAAAGCGACATTGTTTTGCTCAAGGTTACAACAAAACCTAGCACAGAGCAGGTCAACGAATACTGGTAAAATGAGAACCAAAATGAATGACCGTTGAGATTTACCTTAAAGATTTCAAATCTTGAGATATTTAACACAGGTCCATAAATGCGGGGAACCATATGGACAGAGGCTGATGGGGGTCTCAGGGAGTATTGTAAAAAAAAAATAATAATAATACTTTTTTTCTTTGGTGAAATGTAGACACTTTAGAAAAAAAAAAAAAAAAAAACCACAAAACTACCTAAGCTGGATTTTGAAGTTCTGAAAGAAGAGTGATCAAGAAAATAAAGAGTCATCTATGAGATACTTGGGCGCAAGCATGACTGGTGGTGAAGGGATCTCAAAGCCAGATCTAATTGGGACTTGAGACAAACAGTAAAGCATTGACTTTGAATTCTCACAAAGAGGAATACTATGTTCAACTGACTCCCGCCCCTATGTTTAAAATTCTTACCCTTACTGGAAATAAATACAGAAAGTTTTCTGAACCATTTTTTTTTCCCTATTGGAGACAAAAGACGGGATAAGTTGGTATGCATGCACAGCCATAACTCCAAAGAAATGGGCATAAAGAGGCAAGCAGGGATACATGCTAGTACATATATAATTTCCAAATGGAAATGGTTGGACAAGCTTGACAGGAAAAGGCTTTCTGACTCCCAAGGTAAAACAAAAGCCCTGAAGCGATATATCATTTCCTTATTCCTCCAGATTCTCCATTTTCTGTAAATGATCCCCCTCCGCAAGCACACATCTTGAACACAGATGACCCCCCATAGCAGTCGGAATATATGCAAGGTCCAGAAGTAAAACTGATGGGTGAAAGTGATCCACAGTTCACATCAGACACCGTTAAGAGTTTTCACAGCTGTTTACATCTTCCAGCCTAAGGACCCCAAAATGCTACTTGAATGAACTGTAAACCGGAAGGCGCTGGGCTTTAGTAATCATTGAGAATTAATCGGGTGAGATTTGGCACTTGGACAACACTCAGGTTTCCAGAAAGAAAAAATATTTTTCAGT
Organism: Herpailurus yagouaroundi; assembly: GCF_014898765.1. NCBI lineage: Eukaryota > Metazoa > Chordata > Mammalia > Carnivora > Felidae > Herpailurus > Herpailurus yagouaroundi. Next base: position 10,303,571 of record NW_024420586.1, read on the forward strand.
AATGTTTGTATTCTTACCAAGGAATTCCATACAATATGCTATTCACTCACTCAGAGATATACTCGGTACCTTGCCATGAACTGGCAATACACCACGTTTCTCTATTAAACTCTTCTTCAAATAGGTAATTACCAAAAAAAATAGGTAATTACTTTCCTACTTAAGTGTATTTCCCCAAATCAGATTCTGCTAGTTTATTAATAAAAGAAGAGCATTTCCACTTTTAGTTAAAATCATTACAGGATGAACAAAAAGACACACAACAAATAGGTGATGGGGATCAAGGAGTGCACTTGTCACGATGAGTACAAGGTGATGTATGCAAGTGTTTAATTACTATATTGTACACCTGAAACTAATGAAACACTGTATGTTAACTAACTGGAATTAAAACAGAAGCTTAAAAAAATAAAAACACTGGGGGCGCCTGGGTGGCGCAGTCGGTTAAGCGTCCGACTTCAGCCAGGTCACGATCTCGCGGTCCGGGAGTTCGAGCCCTGCGTCAGGCTCTGGGCTGATGGCTCAGAGCCTGGAGCCTGTTTCCGATTCTGTGTCTCCCTCTCTCTCTGCCCCTCCCCCGTTCATGCTCTGTCTCTCTCTATCCCAAAAATAAATAAACGTTGAAAAAAAAATTAAAAAAAAATAATAAAAACACTGAACAGATACATGACAAAAATTATACATTTTAATAAAACAAAGGTGTGGGTCCAAAAATATCTCTGGAATCTTGATTATATTTAACCTTTAGTATAGTACCAAAAGTGACCAGTCATTTTCAAACTTGAATACGACATGTGCATTTTTTTCTGCTTAAACCAAATATTCAGAGTCCAAAACAGGCTTCTAAAGAGCTACTTCAGTTTATAGAAAATTCTACTTTCTCTTTATGCCAAGTGAGTGGAAGTCTATTATGATAAGAAAAGACAAATTTTACAAAGTACCGTGCCTAAGTTCCGGAATTACTACACAATTGAAAATAAAAGGTAACCACCACATATGCCATTTATCCAAATGAACGTTACCTGTGCTTCATTTAAAATCATTCTAATAATGTTAATATATTAGAGCTTTAAACTTGCTGCGATATTAAAACGTACAATTAGGCCTACTAAATGTGCAACTGTATTATTCATATGTGAATGTTTTATATAGTAAGAATAGAAATTACTGACTATAAGAGCAAATCTTATATTCTATAAGGAATGACTTTTTTTAAGGAGAGAATCTGTTAGAATCAACAGTATCAAAAAATGTTAAAGATAAATTAGATGTTTTTAAGCCTGTCAAAAATGCTTCACCACCTGGACTTTTTCAATCTACTTTTTAAAACCTTTGTGTCTATTAGGAAAAGTACAGATTAGGTAGGTTCTCTAAATTACCTCAAATAAAAACACTCTGATTTTTTTGGTATCCTGGTAAAATAGTGTAATAGAACGTACCTACAGTTTCTGACACATCTTCATGTGAATAATATGAGCCATGATACAGCTTTTGTCTACATGGCCGTGGGCTGCCTTCTTGATCACACAATCACTGATACTCTTTTTTTAAATGGAGAAGTAGTTTTAAAACTAAAGTGTAGGTTAGACACATTCACACATAATGAAATATCTGAAAGTGGTCATTCACATCCCCTTCTATGTTTATTATCTGTCTCTATCATCATGAAGAGACACAAACTTGATACTATGAAAGGTAATGAAGAAACAAACCCATCGTTTATGGATGTACATTCTTACAGCAAAAATGCCTCTTGGGAACTTAGACATAATTTTTATCTCAATTATATATTTCACATAAGGGAAAAAAAGCACAAAATAGATCTCCTGTTGTAGAATGATATGATTTTATTTTAATGTAGATTAATTTTTAAATTTTTTTTTCAACATTTATTTATTTTTGGGACAGAGAGAGACAGAGCATGAACAGGGGAGGGGCAGAGAGAGAGGAAGACACAGAATGTGAAACAGGCTCCAGGCTCTGAGCCATCAGCCCAGAGCCTGACGCGGGGCTCGAACTCACGGACCGCGAGATCGTGACCTGGCTGAAGTCGGACGCTTAACCGACTGTGTCACCCAGGCGCCCCTAGATTAATTTTTAAATAAATAATTTTGAAAACCAAAAGAAATGTCCTATTTTCTTATGATTTCAAGTACACAGAGTGTTGAATTTATAGAATAATTAATTTTTTTCTTGGCACACAGCAGATACACAGAATGCTTGGGATGAATGAACATACAGAAGATCAGTTCCTTCCAAACTGTTCAATATTGACATTGAGAGGCTACTGACATTTAAAGCCTAGTTTTCAAGTGAACTAGGATAGTTAAAATCTATCTAAAATATTTTCACATGCTCGTTTGCATAATCAAGGGATTAGGAACTAGGGGGAGAAGTTAGGAGACGCAAGTATAAGTAAGAATTGTATTGATATCTGGCATTTGGGGCAGCAGACTGATTTTCCCAAGTAAACCAGATCTCCCTCTGCCACAAGGGAATCCTAGCTGGAAGGTGTGAGCACTCCTTACTCTTAAAACTCAAGGTCTTTGTATTCACAAGACAAAATCCATTGTGATTATAGGCTTATTGTAATGGTAGTTATGAAATAACCTAAGCATGCTTTTTGAAATGGTTTGGGACAAGTAGAAAAAAAACTGTTCTTGGGGGGCGCCTGGGTGGCTCAGTCGGTTGAGCATCTGACTTCAGCTCAGGTCATGATCTCACGGTTCTGAGTTCGAGCCGCACATTGGGCTCTGTGCTGACAGCTCAGAGCCTGGAGCCTGCTTTGGATTCTGTGTCGCCCTGTCTCTCTGTCCCTCTCCCCCTCACTCTCTGTCTCTTTCTCTCAAAAATAAATAAATGTTAAAAAAATTAAAAAAAAAAAAAACACTGTTCTTGGGACTTTCAGCCGCAGGAAGCAGTATTTTCTTTTCTGCACGTGTAGCACAAAAGTATGAAACACAGGATGAGGGGCCAGCAAAATAAAGTTTCTTCTTACCTAGGTAGCCATCGAGGCGTCTAAACTAAGCAGATAAATTCCCACTATAACTCATCCTTAGATACACTTCGCTCATCGAAGTTAAACTCCAGAAGGATATACTCTTTCTCCTATAGCTGTTAGGTGGACCAACCAAGGCTCATAATCTTTTCTTTTCCTTCTTTTTTTTTATTGAGGTAAAACTGACATAGATTATATTGGTTCCAGGTGTAGAACACGACGTATACACTGTGACATGACACCACAAGTGTACTCACTATACATCACCATACAAAGTTACAAAATTTTTTTTTCTTTGCGATGAAAACCTTCAAGATCCACTCTCTCGGCAACCAAATATGTGACGCAACACTCATGACCATAGTTACCATGCTGCACACCACATCCCCCTGACCTCTTCATTTCAAACTGGAAGTCTATATCTCCTGAGTCCCTTCACCCATTTCACCCGTCCCCCGCAACCCCCTCCCCCTAGCAACCACCACTGTGTTCTCCATTTCCATGAGTTTTCTTTTGTTAATTCATTTGTTTTGTTTTCTAAATTCCACATATAAGTGGGATCATACATTATTTGTCTCTGTCTGATTTATTTCACTTAGCCTAATTTTCTTCTTCTTAAATAAGATCCCTAAACCCAGAGGTATGACATTTAGGTCCTTGATCCTAATTCAATCACAATAAATGAATGGAACACTTCAAAAACCATAGTATCTCCCTTGTATCACAACCATCTGCCCAAATCTCCTTGTTATGGTGGAGTACAAAATTTATTGATGTATTTGATCCAGATCTCAAGTTGTCTACCTCTTTGGAGCCGTATTTCCTTCTATTTATCAGCCTACTCTACTGTTCTTCTTATTTAGATATTCAAAATCAATGAAAAGGATCCAAAGAGGAATGTTTCCTGTGGTATTATATGAAAATTGTGGCATCAGTGTGACTTGGCTAACATAAAAAATCTGTAGCATTATACTACAGTCTAACGATATTTTCATTTAGCTTTCCATTGGTTTTACCAGGTCATCAAGAATCCTGCTGGAAATTAAGTGGGAAGGTGGGATCAACAACAATCAAGTTTTATAACATAGCATATTGGAATAAATCCAAGGCAGACATTAATTGGAAATGGATGATAGCAGTAGACCCAACTATCTGCAGTACCTTGAGCAGCAGCGGATAAACTGTAATTGAAATGGGTTCTTTAATTATGCACTGAAGCATGTCTCCACCAACACATTACTGCTGCAGAATAAAAACAAACCCCAAAAGGAGAGTTAAAATGTCTCTTTCTGGATGAAACACTTTGGGAAGCCTTAGGCAATGAGTCCTAAATTGTGACTTCAGCTTCCTAGAGCCTTTCCCCCTTCTCTCTTAGCATCTCCACACCACTGACAGAGTTGCACTCATAAACCATTTTAGGAACATGCCTAATTGAAAAGAAGAAATGGAGAATTAAACTGCAAGAAGGTATAATAGTCGGAATCACAGACTCATGTATCTTAGAGTAGATAGGAACAACGTGGCCAATGAATCAAACCAGCTATCAAATGAAGAATTTCCATCTAGGCAACCTTGACAGATGGCAAGTGACTTTTGGCTGGGAGGGTTTCAGCTCACTGCTTTGTTATGCTTGAAACGCTAAGGAGAATAACTATGGGGAAGTTATGCCATAAAGCGTGGTGTAACAAGACTACCTGTAAGTTTTTATCATCTGGTCCTACTGTAACTGACTAGATTAATACTGAATAAATTTTCCCTCAAAAGGTATGTGAATAAGAGAAAGAAATACATAAGAGAAGGTATATTTCTCCCTCTCTTGGCTCCTTTCACCACTTCTTAGCATGGATGCCAAAAGCTCTCAAAACACTACTGTCCCATTACAAAGGCATTGTTGTCCCTGCCCTCTGTTGAAGTCACACAAAGCACTCTCCATTCCTGAACGTGACCTTGACTTTTGGCACTGTGACTCTGTTCCATCTGCCAGTGATCCCCTGTGTTCTAACCTTCATTAAGTCCTCATCTTTTAAGCCTTGGTTCTAATGGCATCTCTCCAGTGATTATCATCCTAAATAGCACCTTTTCTGCCATCTACACATCAGTATATGATTCTTTCATAACTTGCATTTTATCCTGCCTAAAATGGTTAGTTGTTTACATCTCTGTCCATGCTCAGCTTCCCAGCTCTGTGAACACCCTGAAGGCAAGGGCTATACCTTATTCTCCCTTAATCATTTGCTATTCTTTTTTTTAAATACTATATACCCAAGTCAAACAGAGGATTAAATGCACCAAGGGAATAAAATACTTTTGGCGTCAGACTCATAAACCCATGCGTAGCAAGCTATCAATATTCACACACATCCATAATGAAGTTGTTTGTGTGTATGTTCATGGGTGTGCGTGTGTGTGTGTGAGAATGAATGAATGAATGAATGGTGGGGATAAGGACCTGAGCAGACAGACAGACAAAGAGACACATTATGGAGGGACAAAGAAAATGAGCCAGAGCCATAGAAGACATATTTCCTTTTTCTATTTAAAAGATCCAGTTGCCTGTGCACATTTTTTTTTTCCTTTGGGGAAGTGGTTTTTCCACAAAGAATTCATGAAAAGTGTTTGCTAAAGCTAGAATTAGCTGACTACTCACTGATTTGCTTACACATCCCTGAGGCCCCATATAGGACATTGCTGAGACTATGGAAATGGCCTATAGAATGGTGGACACTTGGAGAGGAGCATTTTTCACTTTGCCCACTCCTTTCTCTATGTAAAGGGAATGCGACAGTGTAATGTAATGCTCTAATAGCCAACCCTCTCTGCAGTGCCATTAAGAGAGAGACAGAGACAGAGACACCAGAAAGATAGACAACAGAGGAACCAAAGGACAAAGAAAATGAGCCAGACACTAAGGCATATTTCCTTCTTCTACTAAAATCTAGTTGACCTGTGCAAAAAAAAGGGGGGGGGGGGGCGAGCGGGG
>NW_024420586.1:10309648-10339645 GCF_014898765.1 Herpailurus yagouaroundi
AGAGGGCGGGGGAAGAACTGTGGAAGAAAATGAAGCATGGGGAAAATGGTATTTTCGAACCACACTAAAGGCAGCTGCAGAGTAGAAAAAAATACTGGCCTGAGAGCCCAACTGTGTATGTTTTAGTCTCAGAGCTAATGTTAACAAGCTGCTCACAGGAAAGAATCACTTAACTTATATCAGACTCAATTTCCTATCTGTAAAATAAGTTTGGACTAAGTGATCACTAAAATCCCTTCTAACTTGAAAAAGACTAGGGTTCCACATTCCGGGAAATGAACCAAAGTAACTTTTTATTTAAATTGATGACATTACACAGATCTATGATGGTGCCTGCTCACCAAAAATTAAGGATATTTTCAAAACAATGATGACATTCAGTTTAACTGAAAACCTGTATTCGAAAAGTAAATACTGTAAAAACAGTCTACCTTGAAACAAGCTATCAGGAAATCTTCCCAATCACTTTTGGAACATCAAATTTCATTATTGAGGCAAAGGAAGAGCTTAAAATTTTATAGGATTTCTTTGCCAGTTTCTGGAGGACTCATTGCTTTTCTGAAAAATGCAAACCTCACAGGCAGCACAATTCTTTGAAACCTAGGCGGCTGCCACACTGGGCTTTAGTTTTGTGTATAACTCTCAAGGAAGTCTTTCCTAGTCTCTGGGCCCAAGTTTCTCCATCTTAACAAAAAAGAATGTTGGGTGTAATGACGGAGTGAGTTCTATTAGCTGCTAATTCTCTTTCTTGTGGAACCTGAAAGAGTGTCTTCTCTTCAACCAAAGAGTCTGTTTAGTGACTTGCTAAATCAAATACGAAATTTACATTGCTTGGAAAAGTGTTTTTGTACTTTATTTGTATTCATTTGCTACAACGCTAAAAAAATCATTAGTTTTTGATTGTTTACAACCTTGCCCTTGTAACTATTAAAGAGAATTGTGTCCTTACCGTTTTCTGGGGCTGTTTTTTTTTTTTTTTTTTTGGAAGCAGAATTTGAGCAAGTGGCAGAGAGTCAGAAATGGAAAGGAAGTGGAATGTGCTTACAAAAATGACAATTTCTACTGCTAGAAAGAAGAAGAAACAGAGGCATAATTATAAGTGGAATCAGAAAAAGAAAACAAAGTAAAAGTCTAGGCAAGATCTTTCTGGATGTGTATGTCTGTATTGGGGGTGGGGGGAGATGCATGTGTATATTTTCAAGGCCCAAACAATTTCTTTTCCATTTCACTACATTGGTCTATCATAAATATGAGCTCAGAGAATGGATTAATTTAAGGGAAGTGAAAGTCAAATGGTCACACAGGAAGAGAAACCATGGAATGGTTGGTTATTACTATGTGTATGATGCTATGATATCCTTAAGTCTGATCTTTCTTCCAACTTCAACAGACCCCATAGGTCCTATCCTTTAATCTGTGAGACTAGCCTTTGGTAGCCTCTTTACTTCCCACACCTCTCTGAAGTTATGGAATTTACAACTAAACAGCACATTTCCTGATTTCTGAAAGGCACCAGGTAAATTAGTCATATTCTGCATAGAGCTCACTTGATGTCCCTGAAAGAGTTGGAAATGATTTTGTTTTTATGGCAGTGGTTTTCTTTTATAGTTCTCAACTTTACATTAATGATATTTACTTGGTTTTGTCACTTTTCCATTGCGTTATTATCATTTGTGACAGTTAATAGTTTAACAGTGATAATCATTCTCTCTGATTTTGTGATGTATCATCAGATCTTTGGTGGGTAGTGTGATCTTTATTTCATATTGAAAGGGGAAGGCCAAAGGGGGAAAAAAAAGCATACACATTTATGGAAATTCAACAATCTGGTGATTTGGCAAGGATTTCCAAAGACAACGATGTTATATATAAAGTTGATTTAGTGTAAGAAGATATACCTTAATTTTAAAGAAGGATTCTAAAATTGGATCTTGAATATTAAAAGTGTATCTAATTATTCTTCTAATATTAATCTAGTCTCTGTCTAAATTACATCCTGTCTAAACCTTAACTAATCCTTCCTTCCTTCTTTCCTTCCTTCCTTCCTTCCTTCCTTCCTTCCATATGTGAAACCCAGTATTTTATTCTGAAGATAAATTAGTAAACAAAACAAAACAGTTTCTACATTTATAAAGCTTTCACTTAAGTAGAGGAAATAATAATAATAATAAGAAGAAGAAGAAGAGGAAGAAGAAGAAAAAGAAGAAGAGGAGGAGGAGGAGGAAAAGGAGAAGGAGAAGAATTATAAACTGTGAGGAGTGCTATAAAGGAAACATGATAGAAGAGAAAAGCTCCAAGGAACGGAGGGTATTTAGCAATAAAACAAAGATTAGCTTATGATTAGAATGGATTTGTTGCTTGTCCCTTATACTAGAGAAACAGTAACACTATATATAAATGAACGAAAAGGTGTTCAACATCCCTAAACATCACTAGGATACTGTAGCTTGTGTCTTGAATTAAGGTAGGTTGTGCTGGGTTTTAAATATCCAGAGAGGGGCGCCTGGGTGGCGCAGTCGGTTAAGCGTCCGACTTCAGCCAGGTCACGATCTCGCGGTCCGTGAGTTCGAGCCCCGCGTCGGGCTCTGGGCTGATGGCTGGGAGCCTGGAGCCTGTTTCCGATTCTGTGTCTCCCTCTCTCTCTGCCCCTCCCCCATTCATGCTCTGTCTCTCTCTGTCCCCCAAAAAATAAATAAAAGTTGAAAAAAAACTTTTAAATATCCAGAGATATGAAGAGAAGGAAGGGAAGAGAGAGGCCATTCAGACATTTGCAACAAAAGCAAAACCAGACATAATAAAGAGACTAGCCTGTGTAGGGACAGAACAGGAATAGGTCAAAGGGTTCACTCAAGGGCAAGGGGGGTGATAATAGTAGGTATGCAAATTGGTATGGGATGCTGAGACTTTAACTATAAATCTGATATTTACTTTTTCAAAGACTTCCCATAAAAATTTTTTTAACAATTTTTCCAAATTAAAAAAAAATGCTTATTTACTTTTTTTTTTTTTTGAGAGGGAGAGAGGCAGAGAGAGAAAGAGGCAGAGAGAGAGGGAGAGAGAATCCTCACTGTCAGCCCAGAGCCCGAACGCGGTGCTCGAACTCACGAACCGTGAGACCATGACCTGAGCCGCAACCAAGAGTCAGAGGCTTAACCGACTGAGCCACCTAGGCACCCCTAAAATGTTCTGTTAAATAGCCACAGATAGTCAAAAGGGAACCTAGGCAGTTATTCTCCAAAGTAGGAAAACAAAGAACTCTGGATGGTGTTACATTATAATTTTATACATACTCTATAAGGGTGATGCCATGGAGTGGGGAATAACTAATTTGATGTTTGTGCTCAAGCTGTTATTTTTTCTTTGTTTGAAAGAGTTCACCTGCCTGCTCAAAAGTCATATATACCAGATCCAGTGATTAACTGAATGCTAACATAATTTGAGAGTCCATTATATTCATAGGCTAGTTTCTTTTCATTGGGTTCACTGACGACCCTAGAAAATTCAGATGGTGACACAGGAATGCAAATGCTTTGTAGAATCATAAAGCTCCTTTAAGAAATTGAAATGCTTAAGGGAGACTAATAATAAATTCAACTTCAGGTGGTTACTCTATGCTTTTTAAGTGATCATTTTCTACAAAGACCTCTAGAAAAACCTAAGTGAATCCTCCACCTGGTGATCTTTTTAAAAAAACCAGTACTTTCTAGGACTATTGAAAATTTAGTGACCAGTTTACAAGAAACTTCATCGAAACAATCTCTCCTCCAACCTTACCATAGCCATTCTTTACCCTCATTTGAAGCACAGGAGAGTGAAAGATGAATCGTGAGAGGGATCCTGGTTTGCTACTTTTTTCAGTGTTATTCTTAATCTTGGAGATATACTATAAGGTCCCAGTTAATCTGAAAGAAAGAACACCCTTCCAGAGTCACACGATAATCAATGGCTAAGTTAATGGGAATTTAGTTCTTTTAACAATTCTATCTCAGCAGTTCTGCAGTGTTCAGAGTGAAAGACGACTTTAATCAGAGCTTGGAGTATTTGAGAAAGAGACAAAGAAGAGGAGAAGGAAGAGAATTCGTAATTGACCAAAATCTAGTCTTGTCATTTAGAATTTCCTTCCCTATAATGTTGTAGGTTCAGAGTTGAAACACTTTTTGAATAGTGAAGAAACAGGGTTGGATGGAGGTTAAAGGAAGCTAGTTTGGGCACAAATCCCAACTGCACTGTGTATTAGCTGAGACAACCTACACACAATAAATATTTAGTCTCTCTGTGCTCCAGTTTCTTCACATATAAAATGAGGATAATAATAAATGCAACTTAGCACTGGGCCCGGCACATAGGAATCCATCAACAAAAACTCACTATTATCTTTATGAAGACAGTCAAAGAATTCTTTTTGATACACTTTTCTACAACTTCCCCAAAAGGTCTGGAGCCAATAGCCAGTCATAACCCCAGGCGAGAGGCAGAATAAGGCAAGATATGTAATTCTCCACATCTGTTTGCTTGTTTTCAGACACCTTAAAATGGGTGCCACATTATCAAAGTGTCTAAAAGGAGAGATAGGCAAATCAGGCTAGTGCTTGTTTACCTGTCGACTTCCCACCCTGAGAGTGTTTTGACTAATGCTGTCCTGACTCTTCCAATTTCTGTAAGGTTAATTGAGGTATAATTTGTATAGAAGAACTGCACATGAGCAACTTATATAGTTTGGTCAGTTTAGACATAGGCCTACACCCATGATACTATCATCGCCATCAAGGTACTAAAGATATTTGTCACTCACAAAATTTTTCTTATGTCCTTTTGTGTCTCTTTTCGTGTATGTATGTATGCGTGTGTATTAAAAGCACTTTAACGCGAGATCTATCCCTCTTAACATATGTTAGTGCTCAATAGCATATTTTAGTGCTCAATAGCATATTGTTAACTATAAACACTATGTTGTACAGCAGATCTCTAGAATTTATTCCAAATTTTAATGACTTCTGTTTACCGATTTAATCTGCACGCTGGGATCCTATTCCTCATCTCAGCTGGTAAAAAGGAAAAATTTTAAATGTTCAGTACAATGACAAGCACCTACCGAGTAGGCCAACCCATAGTTCTGAAAATGGTGTGAAACAGCCATTATCATGCCTCTATAAATTAAATGTTATTTCCTTTCTATAGTTTACTCTAGCTACAGGCATATCATCTATACCTGGTGGGGTCTGATTCATGATTTCAGTAGTGGTAAATAATTCTTAGTACAGGGTTTGAAATTATAAGACAATTCAGCATATAGAATTGAGACTTGCCTGGACCACTGTTCACAACCTTGGAATTAGGGAACTGGAGGTGTCATTGTTCCCTGAGACCATCCAGTCATTCTTAGTGGGTCTTTTGTCTTTGTCGGGACTGTTGCATTTGTCACACCTGGTTGAACAACTCATAGAATCTGAAATAATTCTATAGCCACAATACCATGAAAGAGTATTTTGTCTGTAAAATGATGAGCTAGAAAGGAAGGAAACCCATGGGGAAAACTGGGTTGGGCCTCCCATATTTCAGAAACCAAACCAAAGTATACAGGCCAATAGGTTAGCTTGAATCCTTCAGATACTTATTAGACTTTTACACTAATGAAATACAAAGTCCACATGAGGGGGATGCCTTACGGCCGTTGAGTACAATTACTCCACTAAATAATATATACCACTGTTACTCATGGGTTTACAAATTTGAAATTCTGATTTTAAAATCTTCTAAAAAATTTGTACACATACTCTGGGTGATTCGGCTCAACTGAAACTGACAGCTAAGGTTTCCCTTGATTTGTTGATAAGGACTGGTTTAGTATCAAACAATTAAAATGTGGAAAGTTGATGAGGATGAACATTGTACCTTCTCAAAGAAGAACATGAAATGACAACGCACAGTATTGTATGAAGAAACGTCAAACCCAAGTTAGAGTAAAGAGGGGAGTTATGAGTCATCACATGATACACGGAGTATAGGTTTTAACCTAGAGATACATTCTAGAATTACTGTTCAGTGACAAAAGGCAGATGCAGAGTAAATATATAGTTTAATCTCATTTCCATTTTAAAAATGAAGGACTATAGATGTATACGACTATGCATATATGATATATATACGTATATATAATACATACTCATTTATAATATGCATATTCATATACACATATCTGTACATGTTTAAATGAGCACAGATAATATTGGTGTGAATGAATGATTCCCACCAACATATAACAGCATTAGATGAGAGCGAGGCAGAAATTTATTAGCTCCTTATACAAGTTTGTATATTTTAAATTTGTTGTAATAAGTATGTATTACTTATACAACTCAGAAATACGTTCCTTAAGAAGTTTAAATAAGAAGAATTTTAGAATAAATGGATCATTTTAAACAAGCAGCTTGTCATGTGAATTCATACTAATCCTTCTGGATAGATATTTTAAATAGGTTAAAACATTCAGTAGAGTTCAACCTGCACACTAATGGCTTTATGTTACAAAAATAGGTGTTAAGTGGGATACAGAACAAAAGCAGTCAAAAAATAAATAAATGAGAAACTCAATGTAGAGCTGCACGTGATATTTACCTTCTGGATTAGAAAGTGGTGACTTAAAGGAACAAAAAAGTCAGTAAAATCAAATCTGTTGTTTTAGTAAACCCAACACTAAGCTGAGTTTGTTTTTTAACTCAAAGTTTGAGAAGGTTGTTTTAATAGTGAGTCACTACTAAGTAACTATGCAGCATTCAACATTCAATTAAGTTGATTACATTTTGATCTTTAAACCAGGTAAACGCCCAACAAGTGTAGACACAGCATGTTATACTTTTCCATTTCACTTGCCTGTAGGATTTTCTATTCAAACAATGTTTTAATTATGACTAACAACTCACACATACACACACAGCTGTATATCCATATCCTTCAACAAAATCCAAATATGCCTTCATTATAATTTTTTTTCATTGAATTTAACAAAGACATAATCTATCCTTTGGAGTGATGAACTCCTGGGAGTTTTATCCTCTCTCGACTGCAGCATGGTCAATAAACCGGACCTGCCAAGTTCTGCTGGAAGGGAAAGTAGAGCTCCTTTTTTTTTTTTTTTTTAATGTTTATTTATTTTTGAGAGAAAGAGATAGCGTGCAAGCAGAGGAGGATAGAGAGAGAGGGAGACACAGAATCGGAAGCAGGCTGCAGGCTCCCAGCTGTCAGCAAAGAGCCCGACGTGGGGCTCAAACCCACAAACCATGGGATCATGACCTGAACTGAGGTTGGACACTTAACCAACTGAGCCACCCAGGTGCCCCAAGTTGACCGCCTTCTATAATGAAGTTACTGCCAAGACTTTAGGCCCAGTCGCTGAGACAAACTGAAAATATTATCTCTGCTTTAGGCAGTAAAATGATAACCTAAAGACTGGAGTCTTAGTTATTTCTGTGTTGTTTATTCCCTTCCTCTAAAAAGTCTAGACCCTCAAAGTGAAAACTCAGGATTCCAAGGATGAAGGGGTACGACCACAAATTACTACTCCTCTCATATTTTCCAGATATTCATGAATAGTTGATAACTATCAGCTAGTTTTGGAAAGATGTTGACCTACTTTCTTACTTAGAGTCCGTTCAACAAATATACAAAGACCGTGGCTATTAAAACTAAAAAAAAAAGACTACCTAGAAGTTAAAATGTTTGACATTAAGAGTTACTAAATATGATATCTGCAAAATTTTGCAAACCATATTATGTAAATTCTTTTCATGTGATGGATGTTTCTGGATGGATAATAAAGAAATTAAATTACTTAAGTTGACATTTTCATTTTGTGAGATGTCTGGACTAAATAGAGATATAAATAAAAATAATTAAGGGAATTTCATAAATAATATGAAACCAGCTAATAGTAGTTCCAAGTCCCTAGCAGATGTTAAGAGTTTTGATCCACAGAATTTATCTATCACTATTAACAAATCAAAAATCAATCATCGACCACTTTGATGTATAGGAGATAAACATTTACCTTTATACCAGAATGATACCAGTTCATTGTTTGATATAAAGGATAAATTGTTTTTAAGTTATGAAAACCTGAAGGATTTTTTTTAGAAAAGACCAACTTACTTATTTATTAATAGATTAAACGTAACATAAAGTGCATTTTTAGACAAGCTATGTATAAATTTGCTACATTTTAAGAAGTATTAAAGAAAAAATGTGTGTGCGTGTGCGGAGTCAATCCTGACTACTTATAATTTCTCTCTTCTGTGTGAGAAATGCACACATTTACCTGAATTCTTACATGCTGTCAGCTGCTAGGTTTTCTAGGTGCAAAATACTATTAAACATCTCCAAATCATTCCAAATTGCCAGGTCATTCATTCTGGCCATAAAACCCTTACATTAACTTAATCCGTGGCAAACATTAAACCAGTAACTCATTTAAGCACAGGCCATCATGTCCTGACCCTCTTCCCTTTTAACCCAGCATCTTTAAGGATTTTGCTTATATTGTTATTCCTCAAATAAATTTCTTCAGACCATCTCAAATTCCTTAATGACTGTGTGTGTGTTTCTATCTTGGTCTGTGTATGCTCACTTGTGTGTGTAAGTGCCTGGTGTGCTAAAGAGGCAGAGTCAACATTAGCTAACTATGAGTTTTCTACCAAATTCTCCCACAGTGCAGTCAACCCGCTTGTAAAATGCCATTTAGGCATTCATCTTCTCCTTCAGGCTAACGGGGGAAAAGCTTATGCTTTTTATTTGCTTCTTGTAGATAATTACAATTTTATTATTCACACTAGCAAGCTATTGATGCTTTGGCTGATCCTTTAAACATCTGGCTTACTGTTTAAAATGCATGGAGTGCACTGATGTCAACCCATGCTGATAATCAGAGGACCTTCAATTAAGTACCTACAAAGCAACCAATGATAAATGGGAGAAAAGACGGTACAAGTTTGCCAAAGAATTCTTTCAGAGTCTGGTTCTCAAAAGCAATTAGAATCACTTCTTTTGGCCTTGGAATTAACGAATTTTCATTAAAATTTAAATTTCAAATGATTCCAAAGATATCAAACTTGAGAAGTTGAGCTGATTGTCTACATAATAAATCACACCACAGGAACACGTCAAAAAGACTAATGCAAGTTCTTTGCCATCCAAAGTTGTGTTTCTCCTTGTCAGTGCTATGTGAACATATATAATTGCTTTCTTTTTCTCAAAGAAGCTATAGCCAAAGACACACTGTTATTAAACTCTCTATGTCTCTATGCTTAGAATTTGCCATATTAGAATTCCAAGGCTGTGACCGAAACTAATTCTAATCTATAAAAAAAGGTTTGTTCTAATAATTGCGTGTGATGTAAATTAAAAAATTGCTACATTTACTTTGTTCACACTAAGCTAATTTGCTTAAATGAGGGAATAAAATCAGGTGTAACATTCTAATGTCAACCTCTGCTAATGTTTGAAAGTAATGTTTAATTTGATAACACATATATTCTTTCCTTGATAGAATACTAAACACATGGTGTGTGTGTGTGTGTGTGTGTGTGTGTGTGTATGTGTGTGTGTGTGTGTGTGTGTGTGTGTGTGTGTAAAGCAAATATCGCATTAAGGAAAAATGTGAAAAGCTAAAATTCCTTGGACACAGAAGTCAACATAGGTGTTTTTAAAGTGAACAGTAAGGTAAGTGGAAAACAGTACTCATATAAAAATGTTGAACATTTGAATCATGAATTAAAACAGTGAAACAGAATATATGGCAAATTCTAGTCTGCTTCTTGTTTGCAGTGTTTTACTCATCCTCACAAAAGTTCTTTTCTACGACAATTATCAAGATATCTTTTTGTCTCCATAACAGAGTGAATCTTCTTTTTTAAAAAAATCTACACAGTCTAAGAACTGTCCCAATTATGACATATACATACATATCAAGCACCCGTGAAGGAGTCTCTTCAATTCCCATTTTCATATTTTTCTTCCTAAGTTCCCCTTGATACATGTGGTTTGAAACAAACTCGTGGAGGGGCGCCTGGGTGGCGCAGTCGGTTAAGCGTCCGACTTCAGCCAGGTCACGATCTCACGGTCCGTGAGTTCGAGCCCCGCGCCGGGCTCTGGGCTGACGGCTCAGAGCCTGGAGCCTGCTTCCGATTCTGTGTCTCCCTCTCTCTCTGCCCCTCCCCCGTTCATGCTCTGTCTCTCTCTGTCCCAAAAATAAATAAACGTTGAAAAAAAAATTAAAAAAAAAAAGAAACAAACTCGTGGAAACATCAATGGTTTGTTTAGTTTACTAGCTGCTTCATGTGGTCAAATTTTATACAAGATTTGAACCGAGGGCAACCGCACTATACAAACTTTCTCCCAACAACCCATCTTTTCCAAACCACCATCTCTACAGAAATTCCATCAGAGGGACATTAGCTTAGAGATAAATACACAACAACAAATACAAATAGATAACTGTGGCCTCAAATGTGCTCAGAGACCAGGAGGGGGATCAAAAAACTCAAACTGGCAACCGAACTGTTCTAAGGGCCATTTTTTTTTGCCCCACATAGTGTTTAAATATTCGGTACAGGGGTAGCTTAGCACTCATTGCTTAGTTAGCCCTTTACGACTCCATGCTTTTCTGTTACCTGCCTCGCGCATGCGTACACTGCAGTTTGTGATGCCTGCCTTACGTGCCGACACATCAACAGTTTTGTATTACATTCATGTGGCATCCAATCCTCATGTCATCCACACTTGCATAACTGAGACCTGGAGCTCAGCTGCAGAGACATCTTCATTTCTGTAGCCGTGAGCAGGCTCCCTTACCTTCTGCTTCCACTGTACATGTCACTACGAGTCCCCCAGGTATCCGGTTGCATGATGGACACCCAGCAGGAACAAATGCACTTAAAGAATAAATAACTCAGCGTATGAAATAGTAACAGAAATTGCTTCTGTGGGCACAAGATCATGCTAACATCTTTTTGTTTGTTTGATTTACAATATGGCAGTACCAACGGTGGATGGTACGGATAGTGGATGGTTAGCAACACAATCTTAAGAAAGTTCGAGCTCTAAAACAAAACTAGATGAGAGAAGGAAAGTTCCTGAACTGACATAAACTGTCTGTGATGGAAAATGGAGCATGTAATTTTAAAATAAGTTATATTTCATATTTATTAAGATGATTAAATACAACCCATAGATCGAGATAAATTTTTAGAGTCCACAACTTATAATTATCAGCATTAGCATGCTTTTCTCACGGAAAAAAAAAAAACCCAGAAAAAAAACAGGTGAAAAACTTTTGATAGTTGGAGATTCAGCAGGCATGTTTTTATCTTTATGAAATATTATCAGAATATGTAATTATTAGTTCAATAAATACTGAAGCCTCTTGGACTGCTTATTTAACTCAGGTCACAAAAATGGAAAATAATTCATATTGTGAGTGAACAGGAAATGATGTCTGACATGACCTGCAACAAAGAGTACTCTTCTCACTCGTTCAATTTTTATTTTTACCTACATTACATTTGATACATTTAGTAACTGAAAGTATTCACGTGCCATCTTGATAAGATTTTAAACCTGTTCAACGTCCTAATGAAATAGAAGTTTTAAGAGAGTTGAAAAAAAAATTACTGAATCTAAAATTGAAAACTTCCTACTGAATTCTATGATAAGCAGGGCAACTTCGGCATGAACTTGAAAACCTAGGTTACACGCCATATCTACACGAAAAGCAAACATTAGCTTAAATATGACTTGACATAAGCCATCATAATGTAGAAATAGAGTAGGTGAGACTGGGTGGGAATCACAATTTTACAAACCCCAGGTTAGGACACATTGACCTGAAAACAAGAAGAATATTTACAATCAGTACTATTATGAGAGATTTTAGTCATTTGGTCTTTCTATTACCAAGTAAGGACCCAGTCCTTATCATAAAATAATTGGGAGAGAGTATCTGAACATTATGCTTTGTAGTGACCTCAGATCTATGTATATAAAATTATGACTGCTCTTATAATTTGAAATTGAATTTATTTCATTTTGATATGATGGCATAAAAAAGCATACTGGGTTGTTTTTTTTAAGTCAATGATGATCGTTTTATATTTAAAGGACTTTTTGTCACATACATGGTCATGGTAGAGTTGAGCATTGAATGGATACAAAAACAAAAAAACATTTTCTAATAGCAATATACTTGTGGACAACATACTTACTAAAAGCATGGGAGAAAGTTCTACAACTCTCCACACCAAGTTTCATCTATGTTATATATGGGTTTTGAATGCTTTTCTCTATATATTTTTGGATCTTTTTTCATTTGAAACAGTAAAAACAATTTCAATGAAGCATTTTAAGTAGTGGTGTGATAGATTAATGACTGCATACAATTTCACTCATTCAGTTTTATTTCATCAAATTAGCCTCCAAATCCTACAGACCATCTGTGAAAATCCGGTTGACTTGTCAGGGTACATTTTGCCTATGTTCAAGGGAGCTATGAATTTTTTACTCTGGCTTAAATTTAGGACCTCTAAACACTGTTTCTCTGAGTTTGACATCTGATAGGATGTCTTTAATAAGCAAAAACACATTCATTACCTGGATTTCATAAATTAAACCATCAGTAAAATGTTGCTACATTTTCACCCTAAATTGCTGAGGAGGGCAATATGCCAAGATGGGGAAAAACATGTAAGCGTGTTAATTGGGAGCTATTTGCTTAGTGTATCAGTCAGCAGCAGGGTAGTAGGTAACCACAAGGGGTACAGACACAGAATGTAAAGGGGAAACTGGAAAGCAGACCCAAAGTCAGACCTACGAATGCAATCCAATGGGTATGATCTGGAACAAAATTTGTTTCATGAATGCAATTATAATTATCTAGACCAACATTAGATGTCTAGGAACCAGTCAGACCCCCCAAAAAACTATAGGATTATGTAAATCATGCAATTTATCAGAGGACCTTTGAAGTGGGGTCAAGAAGTTAGCATAACATATGCGCATCCTGGACACACAAAACCAAATGGGTTCCGGATATAAACAAGGGTATTGTAGCCCCTGAGGGAAGTCTTAGTAGAAATGGCAAATTCTCAGATATATATAGGGTTTCTTAGCCATGTAACCCCAAGCTGGTAAAGACTTGGAGTGCCTAGACAAATAAATGGGTGCAGTCTAAAAAGTAAATCTCTGTGTCATTTATATCATGCTTCCCAAACAGATCGCTGACTAGGAAGAAGAATAAAACTTAACCTTGAAGACTGTAAAAATCCTGTAGGAGAAAGCAATTATATTACCTCATCTTTTATTTTCTGCCTCCACTTTCTCTTCAATGAGAAGTATGAAGAGAAATATGTAAAGTTAGAAAAGTAATCCAAAACTTGTTCCTGGTTGCTCTGAAATTGATTTCTCCATTCTCTTGGCATTTACTAGCATTATTTAAATTTCACAGCACCATCTAAAAACTCCATGAGATAAATCGCATTGTAAATGAATTATATTACCATGGGCTAGCCCATTATTTGTGCAAGTGGCCTTATCTTTCTTGCTTGCTATATTAAATATAGTTTATGGACAAGGTGGCATTATATTTTCCCTCAACTTGATTTTTATAAATTACTCTGTATCTTGAAAGGTTGAGGCCTGATATTTGTGATAAATGTAATATTAAAAACCCTTTGCCCTCCAATGAAATACTTTTCTTATTTTAAATTCAATAGATTCACATTTTCCCAAAATACTTTAAAATTCTCCTCTTTTATTTGAGATTTTAAAATTGCTATTCTATATAACAGTATTTCATATAGATTAATTTCCCCTTTAGGAGGAAATGATCTAGTGAATAAGAAGTATTTTTTCCCTTTAATAATAACAATGCCTTCTAGTTAGAAAATAAGGTGTCCTAGAGAAGAAATTCCAAAATCCAGAGAGGCCCACATTCACTGCGATTTTGACTAATAATTTCCTTGAATGTTACTTCAAGTAAAGTTCTAAGTAATTCTTAATTTATTACTCATTTTTTTCTAAGTTAATGCTTCAAATATGCCTTATCACTGTAAAATAACCCAGGATGTGGTCACTAATTATCATGTATACATTAGGACTCCAGACAAACTATCCTCTGATGAAGTTTCCCAGGGTGCTCAATACTCTGGTAATTGCTTACTAGAAATGTAAGAACAATTAGCCTTTTTTTTTTTTTTCCAAAATCTTACATGGCTTGGAGAAAGAAAGAATCTCTGCAAACAACTGAGCCACCCAGGCGCCCCCATTTCCTACCTTTTAGTATCATATATTCCTATCATTTTTTTAGCTTTATAGTTTACCAAGTACCAACATGACAGTCTTTAAAATAGGCAGGAGTGCTATTATTGACGTTGACTGCTAAAAAGGTTTCAGAATTAGCCCAAGACCAACCACAAATAAATGACATGGTTAAAGCTAAATTTGATGGTTATGACAATATGAGATCACAAGGCCAGTCTGCTAAATTCAGGTTTTACAAAAGGGTACTCATGACTTCACTTAGTATTTCTTCAACAAAGATTCAGGATAGATGGGATTTTTGAAGTAAGGATAAAAAAAAGCAACCCTCTTATCTGCCTTTTCCAGCACTCCGGACTCCGAGATGTAGATTGTTTCCTTTCTTAACTGGCAAAAAGCTGCAGACTTTCTCAGTTCCTCAGTGAAAGTAATGTAGGAAGAGGCATTAATTCTTTTGGTTCACCAGGACGTCACTTGGCAAATTATTATATGTGAGCAATAAATCACAGAGTTGGAACCTGCCCTGAGAGAGTCTCCAGTGTTATTCTTTTGCTTTCTGGTAAATTAGAAACTTCTTACATTCAGTAACAAGTAGATGTATATTGTTATATTATAAATATTGTGACTACAAAATCATGAATGCTAGTATTTCACAAGTCCATATTTTTGAAAGTTTGCCTAAGGATATATGGTATATTTCAATTTGTGGCTAAAATTCCTGAAGGACTACAAAGGAAACTCAACCATTCCACTTGTGAACAGATCTGATTCATTGCTCTTACTCAATAGTATGTTAAGTTCTCAAACAATGACAATCAAAATGTTAAAAAAATACAACGAAGATATTTTACTTTGTAATTTACAGCATAACAGAATGGAATTAGTTGTGAACATTTATGCTGAGATGATAAACTAGTATTGTTTTGAGTTGGCACATATATAAAATTCTGGTGGAGACATGTTTTCATATCTCCCAAGAAAGAGTATAGCATTAACTCGAAAAATAAAGAAAAAAAAGAGAGAGAGAGACAAAATAAAACCCTTTCCAACTATAAACTGGCATAATTAATGTCTTATAATACAAAGTTACTAAATATGAGAACATTTCTAAAACTATTTTTAGTAATTAATTACATAAAATAATGTCATAATCATACTCCATAAGGAAAGACAAAGGACATTTTTAAAATAAAAGCCTATAGAGTAACTTTTTTTCTCCAAATAACGCAAGAAATAAGCACATAAAAATTCTCATACTTTTTCTATTTATAAATCAGAAAAATGTTACGTAACCTATCATGCAAAAACCATGTCATTTAAAAGAACTGTGGTTCTGGGGCACCTGAGTGGCTCAGTCAGTTAAACGCCTGACGTCAGCTCAAGTCATGATCCACGGTCTGTGAGTTTAAGACCCACATTGGGTTCTTTGCTGACCGCTCAGAGCCTGGAACCTGCTTCAGATTCTGTCTCTCCTTCTCTCTCTGATCCTTCCCTGCTCATGCTCTCTCTCTCTCTCTCTCAAAAATAAATAAACATTAAAAAATATATTAAAAAATAAAAGCTGTAGTTCTAAACAATAATCATAATAATGCAATTTTTCTTTATGATGCTGTTTACCTGTTCATAACACCCTGCCGCTTCCAGTGAATTTTACTATCAATGAAGAGCAGGTCTAAGCGTCTACTTTTCCCAGCATCTAGTATACCAGAAGAACATATAATATATTTTTGAAAAATGTGGGGTAATAAAGACATTGCATTCACTACCTAAGGGATGAATAAAAGGGAATAGTGGTGGGCTATTTTGAAAAGAGAATAATAATTTCCTTTAAGACACAGAGTCATCAAACAACAGCCTGTGTGAGGCAACTCCCACCTGCCACCTCTGTATATAGGGTACACAAGCAAAGAAAGGTTTTGTCATTGTAAATAGTTGGGGGGTGGGATCAAAAGAATAATAATATTTTGCAGCATGATAAGGATATGAAATTCAAATCTCATACACCATAAATAAAGTTTGATGGAAACAAAACTCATGTATTGTCTATGACCTGCTTTCACAATACAGTAGCTGCAGCAGAGGCTGGAGAACCTGCAAAGTGAAATATTTACTATCTGGTCCTTTATAGGAAAAGTCTGTTGATTCTTGTTTTAGGAGAAAGCATATATAAGAAGTTAATAATAAAAAAGGACAATCAGATTCTAGTTGGACCTCAAGAGTTCAAATATGGTAAGTGAAGGAAAAAATCAAAAGAATGGAGGATAATCTGTATTTTTGTATCCTTGGGGTAAATGCCTAATAGTATAATTGCCAGACCATAGGGTAGCTCTATTTTTAGTTTATTGAGGAACCTCCGTATGTTCTCCAGAATGGCTGCACCAGTTTGCATTCCCACCAGCAATGTGAGAAGGCTCCCCTTTCTCTGTCTCCTCCCCAACACCTGTTGTTTCTTGTGTTGTTGATTTTAGCCACTCTGACAGATATAAGGTAGTATCTCATGGTGGTTTTGATTTGAAGTTCCTTAATGATGAGTGATGTTGAACATCTTTTCACGTGCCTATTAGCTATCTGGATGTGCTGTTTGGAAAACTGTCTGTTCATGTCTTCTGCCCACTTCCTAACTGGTTTGTTTGTTTTTTGGGTGTTGAGTTTGATAAGTTCTTTTGCGTACTTTATCCAACATGTTGTATTTACCCAAAGCATGCACAAATACAGATTCAATGGGGTACATGCACCCCGATGTTTATAGCAGCATTATCAACAATAGCTAAACTATGGAGACAGCTCAAATGTCCATTGACTGGTGAATGGATAAAGAAAATGTGGTATATATACGATGAAATATTATTCGGCCATCAAAAAGAATGAAATTTTGCAATATGCCACCACATGGATGGAGCTACAATGTGTGACGCTAAGTGAAATAAGTCAATCAGAGAAATACAAATATCATATGATTTCGCTCACATGTGGAATTTAAGAAACAATACAGATGAACATATGGGAAGGGAGGGAGAAGAAAGGGAAACAAACCACAAGGGACACTTAACAAAAGAGAACAAACTGAGGGTTGATGGAAGGCGGTGGGTGAGGGATGAGCTAGATGGGTGATGGGGAATGAGGGGAACTGTGATGAATACTGGGTGTTTTTTGTAAGTGATGAATGAATCACTAATTTGACTCCTGAAACCAATACTGCACAGTATATTAACTAAGTAAAATTAAAATTTTTAAAAATCCCTAAAAAAAGAATTAAAAAAAACAAGAAGAAGGGAGGAGAGCTAAGGGGAAATGCCTTTGGAAATTTAGTCATAGGGATTCATGGTAACATCCTCATGTTGCCATGAAATCACAGGAAGGAGACTTTTTTGCTCTCAGAGGACTTCTGAATGAACTGTATAGAGAAGAAGCAATGAAGACGGGAGTAGGGGAATAAAACTGCTCAGAGAAAGCTCTAATATTGGAAATGTAGTTGGAGAAGAGAAGTTAATGCCACTTCCTTTTTTTCCGCCCCATTCCTTTCAAACTCTAAGCGTAGGTAAGTTTTAATGGCAAGCCAACAGTTAATCTCTCATTCTAAAATAAAAGAGAGAGAGAGAGAGAGAGAGAGAGAGAGAGAGGCTATAAAGTTAAACATGAACTGTAAGAATAACTCTTCTACTTATGGAGTTTTTCAAAGGAAGAAACCACACAAACAGGAAGGGTACTTGCAGAAGTTCTACAATAATAATGGAATAAAAAGAGTCAAAAAGAACACAGAGACTTTGATGCTTTCACTAAAATCATTCCTATGAACAAATCAAATTAGGCCATTGGTGGGCAAAGAAAACCTGCAAATGCTTATTATGTGGCAAAGGCTTATTTGCTGTGAAGTATTATTAGAAAATAAAATTCTAACAAGGTCTTTCTTACCAAACTGCTGTTTATTTTCCAAGTTCCTACAGATACTTAATTTTTCTATTCTTCTAGCCACCATAATGTCTCTACCAAAAAAAAAAAATGGGTCCTTTGGGAATGCACATTTAATCTCTCAATTATTCTAAGGAAATAATATCTTCCCAGTATTTATGGATTCCGTTCAACAAACAGTTATTTAGCACTCTCTATATGCGAGGCATCGTGCTGGGTGCTATGGGAGATACAAAGGAATGCAAAGTAATGGCGCTCCAGGGGATCATAACGTGGGTAGGAAGACAGACAGGTATGCAAGTAACTATGATACAAGGCAGATGGAGATAAATGTTTTAATAGAGCTAGACAGGGGAGAGAGAGATCACCTCTGATGGAAAATTTCAGATGGCTTTCATGAAATTTTGGGCTCAGGCTATAAAGAAAACAGAAGACTTCCTCAAGAAGTGGTCCAACAAAGAACATTCTAGGAAGACATTACAGCATTACAGAGGCATGAAGGAGTAGGGTGTTATCTACCTTACTCTCAGACTCAAAAACCATGGTAGGGGTCCAGGGATCTGCATTATTATCAAGCTCCCTAGGTGATTCTGTTACAGGAGTTCTGAAAACTGCACTTTAAGATTAATCTAGGGTATGTGTCAAAAAGTAGAACAGGAAAGGATAGTAATAAGGTATACTGTGAAAAACATAGGTTTTATAATAATGAAGTGAGAAAGCAAGGCTTAGGTGATGCAATGAGGAGGGAGGCAAAGAGGCAGTATAATTGTCAGCGCAAGACAGTGAGTGCCTTACAATGTCAATTCTAGATATTTAAAGTCAAGTTAAATAGATTCCATTTACATAAGGTTCAAAAACTGGCAAAAATTAATCTATGCTGTTAGAAGTCATGATATTGCTTTTCCATGAGAGGAGCAATGAATGACTGGAATGGGACATGAGGAAGTCTCTGCGGTGTTATTAAGGTTTTGTTTTTAAGCTAAGTGCTGGTTACAGAATGATGCTCAGTTTGGGAAAACTGATCACACTGTACCTTCATATTATGTATTCTTTTTTACTGAATTATATTATAGTTCAATAAGAAGTTCTAGAATTTAGGCTGAATGGGTATATTTAAATTAAAGGAAAATATTCTCTATCGTCTTATTAATCTCATAAGGTCTAACAACTTTATATCCTTTTCAATTCTCTGAAAGTTAAATATATTTGATATGATGGAATATAAGATAGAAATGCTCAAAAATATTTTCAGATCATGTGAGTGGGGAAAAATAAGTTATTGCAATTTCCCTGCTAACAATTAGAACTCGTCCGGTTGAGATTCACCATTCTAAACTGTATTCCGTACCATTGTCTCATTCTGCTGTGACTCTTTACAGTGGAACTTGAAAGAGTTGTCTATAGTCTTTGTATGTATATTCTCACCACATATTATCTACTCAAAGCACTCTCTGGGCCTTCCAATCTCACCATTCCACTGGGGCTACTCTTGTCCAGATCATCAAAAACCGCATGTTGTCAGAACCAATGGTTACTTCTCTTTTTTTATTGTATTGAGCTCCTCATAACATTTCATGCTGTTAGTCACTCCCTCCTGCTCGTATACTTTCCTTTTGTATTTTTTACATTATCACACTCTCCTGAAATTCCTCCTAATTTTCAGTATTCTATGTGGGATGCCCCTCTTCTGTCCCACTTTGAAATATCTGAGTGCCTCAGGGCTGGATTCTGAGACCGTGTGTCTTCTTCATCTATAAACTTACTCTTGGAGATCTCTAGTTCCTTGGCTTTGTAGAGCTCCTTAATCTATATCTCCAGCCCCAAGCTCTTCCCTGAAGTCCAAATTCATATTCGGTTGCCTATTCAACATCTGCTCTAGGATGTCTAATAAACATTCTAAAATTAACTTGTCCAAATGAGAATGCTTGATTCCCTGCCCCCCCCCCAAATATGCTCTTCCTCAAATATCCCCTGCTCAGTAAATGGTATCGCCATCTTTATGATTTCTCAAGTTAAATATCTGAGAGTTATCCTTGGTTTCCCCATTTCTCTTACCAACAAAGCACTGGTGACTTCAAATCTTCAAATCTGAAATCTGTCTCTTCAGCCTCTCCGCCACAACCATCTTGGTTCAAGCTGCCCCTACCTCACACAGACTACTCAGTTTAATAGCTATCACTTTATTCCACTTTCACCTTCCACACCCATTTTCTATAAACCAGTCAAAATGGTGTCAACACTCTCCAATCACTTGAGGTCAACATTACAAAAAAAGTAAACAATTTACCATGATTAACAACCATGAACTGGTCACTGCCTACTTCTCTGACCCACTTACTCACTGTGTTTTAATGATACTGGCCTTTTGTGTTGCTATCATTCCATGAATATGGCAACTCATCTTCACCCCAAATACTATGCATTAGTACTCCCAGCACCTACCATGCTGTTCCTTTTGATTGTCACATAACTGGCCCCCTCATCTCAGTCAGGTATCAGTTTAAATGATGAAATTTAGAAACTATTTCCTTGACAGTCTAAATCACCCAGTTACCATCTATTATTTTGCCCTATTTTAAAGTCTCTTCATATTTTTTCTAGATTATTTTTTGTTTTCTATCTTCCACAGGAGAATATAATCTCCATGACAGTACAAACCTTATCTTGATTGTTAACTGCTGTATGCCCAGTGCCCCCAGTGAGGGGCCTGCAAGAGATGTATGATAAACATTTGTTGAATGCTGAATTCGAATCCCTTCAACAACTGACGAGACACGATAAATGAAAAGTTGCTGAGGGTAAGGACAAGGAACATTTCCATTCAGAAGTGTTCATTCTAAGTCACAATGGCCAGGATTTGCCAGTGGCTACAAAGGCCACCACAAACTGGAGAACTGTTCCTGCTAATCTCTTAATAAAAGAAGAATGTACATTATTAACCGGCTAGCACCCTGATTTTTAAAACTATGACTCAAATCTAGCTAGGAGATGAGTCATGCCTGGTGCCAAGTTTAACTTCCGTTTGGCTAATAATGGACTTTTTTCCATAGAAGCGTATGGAATTCTAGAGTTGCAAACAACAAGGGGAGGTAGCTCCTTCTGTATGTAATCACAGTGTTGCTATAATTACAGATAAAGGTTTGTCAGCATTTCCATTAAAAGAACTTAAGTCAGCTGTTAAATGTCCATTAGCCTAATATATGGCTTATAATATCTTAGCATAACTGCCTATTAAAAACAGCTAATTAAAAATGGATTGATATTTTTTTATAAAATTATGTAAACACCCAGAAGAAACCAGCCCTTCCGGTGTGTGCATTTCTGTAACAATTAAAGTGCAAGTTTCTTTGAATTTTTGAAGTTTCCATTAATACGCATGATTTTTAAAACTTGACCTGAAAGGTTCTGAAAAATGATTGCTTAGCAATAAGCGCAATGCTGTCCTAAGGACGAACAATCGCTTAACTACTGTAGTGGACACTGATGAACTATTCTGATTCTCCTTCCATGAAGAACTTGTTGCCTCAGCAGCTGGGAGGACTGTTGGCAGACTGCCTTCAGCTATCAGTCCCTTTTAGGGGATGCCTCAGCTGCAGTGAGCTTCTTTGCCCAAGGTCATGACCCTTTTCCAAGGAGTACCGATTAATGTAAGAGGATGAAGGCTCGACAATCTCAGACCATATCAGGACCATTGTGAGGGGTTGTTCCACCTCCAGAACATCCAGTGTGGTTGGCCAAGAGACTGTGCTGTGGAAGTGGCCGCCAGCACTGCAAGTATCCACAGAGGCCACACAGGCGAGCTCAACTTCCGAGTGACCCAAGTCTTGGCGAGTGCTCTGTGATGCTCTCGGAACATGGGAAGATATACAATTGTGAAAGAAGAAGTACCTTTCTTGAGGGAGGCTGCCACAGGGTATTTTCTCACCTGCCTGTCTGGTCACTGGAAGACGTGAGACATTCTATGTCATCTCCCTTCAAAGTATAGCCTTAGGTATGGGATTGCTTAGTTGTAGCGTGAAAGTAGCTTCTCAACCACGGAGGGCCCCACCACTTGAGTTGCCTTTCACCTGGTCCCTTTCCGTTAGGTGTCATCCCGTGCAAGAAGCGACACAAGAAGTGGACATCGTGCTGATTATGCTTTTGCTGGCTATTCGACTATTTGGGCTGTTTTTTTACTGGCTGAAAATCTCAGCCTACCTGGCACCCAGGCTCTTGTTGGGCCCGCGCTGGAGCTCAACCCCTCTCTCTCTGTCCACTTCGGTTTTCTACCTGTGCCTTCCAAGCATGTGGGTCCAAAAGGCACTCCCTGGAAAGTATCCTGCACGCTAAACTCCAATTGTAGAGTCTGCTTCCCCAAGAACCCGACCTGTCCCACAACCCAGTATTTGAAAGAAAGTACGGAGATAAATATTATGTTGTATCACTTCTCTTTTTGCCTGGCTGCTAGGAGAAGGTGTGTTTATTAGTCTAGCTGAAGAGTCCATAACATTATTTCCTGTGCATTATCTCCCTTTGAAATTGTATCATGCATGTTTTTAGGTGCTTTAGTAGAGGATTACAGAGCAGGCACCTAGGACAGTTCCATCAAATCATTCAGCCTCTTCCAAAACAACTTCAGCACTCTAGGGGTAGAGAAGTATTCTATTCGGTGAAATCTAAGAAATCGACTCCTTTATTCCTTCCACTCACTTCTTGTACTTGTCCTTTTCTGAGCAAAAATTATGTCTTAATCTCTTTTCTATAAAATAGCCCTTGAGGTTAACATGCATTTCTTTCTCCTTACTCTTCCCCCAACTAGTGCTGTCCACCTGAATTTCTATTTTCAATTACAACTAATCCTGAACTCAGCTATTTGCAGGTTACCTTACTTTTCAAAAACCCTGTAGGACCTGAAGGCCTAAGAAAAGATCCCTCAAAGTCATACCTCCCCGACATGGGTAATGAAAGCTTTAAGTGTGCTAGATGGCCCCTTAAATGGTGTTTTTAATTTATACCAGCTTTTTGTAATAGGGGAAATAAAGGAGCTCCCCAGAAGGATTTAGGCATGGGAGCCAATGTCAGATCTAAAGCAAATACCATTTTATTCATATGTTCCTAAGGGCTATCTCATTTAGTTACTCAAATATTTATTAAGCACCTCTTAATGTATAAGCTACCACCCTGGATGAAATGTATAGAAACCACTCTATTTTATCTCAAAAAATAATATAAAGTTCCTTCTGTTTTTTATAATAACATTTAAAAAAGTTCTGCTTAATTCCTTTTCTATTATCTTATGAACACGGTTGGTGGCAGGTTCTAACTAGTAACCCTTGAATTTAAACTAAATCCCCCTTTTTAATGAATCTGATGATCACCTGAATCAAAAAGCTTTTGATAGAAAAGGAAAAACAAATAGTGTTGTGGAAGGAGGCCCCGAGACATCTCATGGATTGAAGTATCTTACAAAGCAAAACAGCAGATCCATTCCACAAAACAATTCAATACGTGACTACATTCTTTCAACCAAACCCTTGAAGATGGCTCACATATCCAAAATGTTGGAAATAAGCCATCTCAGACCATTATTTCATCTCTAACTTCTGCCTACTTTTCTCTTGTAGTCTCCATGGCAGTCACATGTAACTTTACAGGTATAGATGGCCCAGAACCTTTGCATTTGAAATATATGCATAATTATTTGGTTACACTTCCTATCAGACTTACAAAACTATGTTTTTTCTCTTTTCAAAATTCTCCAACTTCATCACATATAGGGCTGCGACTTCCACCTTCAATCTTATACATTCTGAATATTATTTTTGTCTATGATTGTATTTTGTCAATGTGGATTCTTTCTAATATTTAAACCAAACTATTAATATCTCTGAATTTACATAGTGGAACCCTAAATATTTTTCACAGTCATCTTAGGTTAATGAAAAGGCTTTGGAGCTTGATTTAATTAAAATAAGAAAGATATAGTGAATAAAAGGGACAATATACTGAGTTAAGTGAATGAGTGTGTGTGTGTGTGTGTGTGTATGTGTGTGTGTGTGTGTGTGTGTGTGTGTGTGTGTTTCATATGAGCAGAGATGCCACATATGTTGAACTGTTTGTGTACTACAGAAAGACAGCCAGCCCACAGCAGGACAAATGATGTGAAAGCCAATACATATTTCCCTCTCTAGGTCATGTGCCTTGATTCAGGGCTGCATCCCATCACCCCCAGGCCTGAGGATGGGGTATCTTTTTTAAGTGTGTTTGCCCAAAGAGGACACATGTTTTTATTAAATCATCAAACCAAAAGGGGTGACATTTCTAATTCACACAAAGACTCTACATATGCCAAAAGCAGACCTGCAGATAGGTAAGGCTTATTTTCAAAGATAAGTATCTTATTAATAATAAGATACCTATTTGAGATCAAAGTTACCAGACACGAACAATATCTGCTTTATAAATAGGATATGGTCTTGACTGAATTTGAATAGCAGATGTTTCCATCAGAAAACCAAAGGATAAAGAGTAGGTCCGTTTCCAATGGACCAGTGAATCTAACTTAAGTTGTTTTAATAAGTTAAGCTATTTTAATAAGTGAAGTTGATCTGCTAATGGGAATATGGAATTCAGACAGCAATAAATGCACTCAGAGAACAACAGCAATCCTCTGAAATGGGATCTTTGAGGTGGGAAGAGATTTAATGATAGGGCCACCAAGGCACCCTGCTGAGAGGGGAAGAGAAACTGAAATTTTCAAGCAGTGAAAACTGGCCCCAGACAGTGAAAACTTCCCAGAGGAAGGGCCATAATTTTCTGCTTCTCAAACGATGCATAGGGTCTTGCAGTCATCCTGAGTGGGATATCATTTTGACCACATACACCAGAAAGGCGGCCAGATTATTCTAAGAGATATAGCACTTGCTGCATGTCTGGGTGGACAAGTCTTCTGCAAACTGAGTTTAACTGCAGTATACCTGCTTATTTATTTATTTATTTATTTATTTATATTTATTGATTTTTGAGAGAGAGAGAGAGAGAGAGAGAGAGAGAGAGAATGAACAGGGGAGGCGCAGAGAGAGAGGGAGACGGAGAATCCGAAGCAGGCTCCAGGCTCTTAGCTGTCAGCACAGAGCCCGACGTGGGGCTCGAACTCACGGACAGTGAGATCATGACCCAAGCCGAAGTCGGAGGCCTAACTGACTGAGCCACCCAGGTGCCCCAAGTATACATACTTATTTTAAGTGAAGAAATGTACACTGAAAATATGCATAAATATTTGTCTATAATTATATTTATAATTACATATTAAACAAAATTACATATAGACAGACACATGTGTACATATATACACCATCACTTACAAATGTCACTTTTCTGTAGCAAAAGTACAGATTACTAAATTTACCAACTGTGCACTTATGATGTCTGGCAATATCTACTAAGACTAAATGTGTATAATGTACCCTAAAACCTGGCAAACTCATATACTCATCAAAAATATGTACATTTGTGCATAAAATACATATTAGAATGCCCATAGCTACACTATTCATAATAACTAAACAACAGAACTGTTATATTCACCAATGGAATATTATGCAGCCCTGAAAACGAATGTTCAACAATTACACACAAGAGAATGGATAAATGCAAGGAGCCAAAAACCAGGCATAAAATATTACATGTGATCTGATTCAGCAAAACAAATACTAAGATAAAACTACTCTATGCTATTACAAATCAGATTAGTGATTACTCTTGGAAGGATTAATGACAGAAAGGGGGAGCTGCCAGGCTTCTGGAATGCTTTGTTTACTTATTTTTTGTTTATTAAAGGAGGTGCTGATTAGATAGCTGTGTTCTATTTGTGAAAATACATGGGGTTATATGCATGTGATACCTTCACTTTTCTCCATCTATGTATACATTAGTAAATTTTTTTTTTAAGTATAGATCTCTAAAGTGCTAGAATATCAGTTTCCATCTTTTTAGTCTTGCTTTGAAGCACATCCTAAGTTGGGTGTCTCATATGTATTATTTTTAATCCCTGTAATGGGCCTTTTGGTCAACATGATTATCCCCATGTACAGGTGATTCACACTTTTACATGAAAACTGTGTACATTTATTGGCATCTTTTTTGGGGGGAAAATGTAGATTATGATCAATGTGGATGTATTAATATGAATAGTCACCCCAGTTTGTTTGATTCTTTAGGAGTATAGAAATTGCGTCCTTATTTGAGGCTAATCTTTCTTAATTTTTTGCAGAATAGTTGATACGGAATTTTATTTTTTTAAGTTTAGTCAAGCCAGAGATATTACAATAATAAACAGCTCTTTTTTTATAATAAACACCTTTGAACACTGCATATAACCACCAACTCCAGGCAATTTAACAAGGAACCACACTATCTGCCCTGTTTCCTTGACTCTTTAGGAGTATAGAAAAGATATCTGTATTTGAGGCTACTCTTTCTCAAAGCAGTCTACAGAGGCATGTGAATAGTGATAGTGTGCTCTAATTTACATGCTTATTTGTGTCAACAATATAACTAAGATTGTTTTCTGCCTATTGGATTGGTCTAATTTTGATTATTTACAATGCCAAAAAAAAAAAAAAGAAAGAAAAAGCTTTAGGTATACAGAGTAAAAAATAGCTTCAGGACAAAAACGGACAAAAACAAACAGAACTTTAGGGAGCCTGTAACTCTAGTCACAGCTGCTTGACAAGGAATACTCCGCACACATCATGGACATTACCAAAAATCCTCCAAAGCTCATCACAATTCTCTTGGTTCACCAGATATTTTATTTCATACACTATTCACTTTCAAATTTTTTTATTTTTAA
This sequence comes from Herpailurus yagouaroundi, assembly GCF_014898765.1. NCBI lineage: Eukaryota > Metazoa > Chordata > Mammalia > Carnivora > Felidae > Herpailurus > Herpailurus yagouaroundi. The sequence continues at coordinate 10,336,692 of NW_024420586.1, forward strand.
GAATCATTAAGAGAGTAGTGTCATGATAAAGCATTCTCGCCTTGCGGTGCCTGGGTGGCTCAGTCGGTTAAGCTTCTAATTTCGGCTTAGGTCATGATCTCTTGGTGTATGGGTTTAAGCCCTGCATCGGGCTCTGTGCTGACAGCTTGGAGCCTGGACCCCGCTTTGGATTCTGTCTCCTTCTCCCTCTCTTTCTCTCTCTCTCTCTCTCTCTCTCTGACCTTCCCCTGCTTGTGTGTTCTCTCTCTCTCAAAAATAAATAAACATTAAAGAAGTTAAAAAACAATAAAGCATTCTTGCTTATAATGGCCACCATTACCTTCCTAACGATCAGGAAAAGTACATAACAGATCATGAAAGAATTAACACATTTTTCCACTACTTGGTATTTAAAAAAAAATTTAGGTGGTTCTCCTTACTGATATACTGTGTTTTGTGTTGCAATTTCTGTCCTGACACCCCCCCCCCCATAGTCTAAGTCAATCAGAGCTGGAATTTTCCTAGTGACTGGATTAAGAGGGGTGTCATGTCCTAAACTGGTTCAACTGGAATGAAGAGATACTTATTTTCTAAAAATGAGTGGACAGGTTTTTCTCTCTCTTCACTATAGGCTAAAAGTCAATGTGTGACCATTAGGGAAATGAACCTTAGGAGTTCATGAAAATAAAGACCAGTAATCATGATCCCTACCCTTTGGAAAACTGGACACTCTGAGCCTTGTCTTTAGAGGATTTCTACTCTATAACTTCTGGACAATGGGGTAGGGATATTTCTGGATATGTTAGGCGCTATTGAGAATACATAGATGAACCAGAATTTTGTGACAAGTTTCTCTGCAGAATGGTGAAACTTGATAAAAGGTAATAAGAGTGGGGAAATGTGCTATATTTATATATATTTATGCAATATATTTTGCATATATTTTATGCATAGAATATGCATATATCGATGTGTTTTTGCATATATTTGCATATATTTATATTTATGCAATACACTTTATATATTTATTTATATTTATATTTATTTATATTTATATATTTTTATATATTTATTTATATATTTTGTATAGTACATTAAATATATATATATATGTTTATCCTAGATAAAACATCTAGGATATGGCTGATCAACACTAGTTCTGCAGTCTCATGGCAAATCATTTAACATAAAAAATCTTTTCTTCGTATGTTAAATTAAGCCACTAAGACATATAATGTAAGGACATGTAGACACATGGATTTCATTGAAAACATGTGACACTAGTTAATAGTCTTAGGGGGCTCCCTACGTGCCACACACGGTGCTAAGCACTGAATCAGCAATTTCTCACTTAATCTTCACCTAACGCCCATGGGCTAGGTAAAGTTATTCCCCCATTTTACAACTGAGGAAATAGAATCAGAGATTGTAGCTACTTTTTCAAGGTCAGACAGGTAAAAGATGGTAAAGTCTGAAAACCAATCTCAGAGAGTGGCTCAAATTCAAGCTCTCAATCAGGAGCTCTTAATATATGTAAATGTCTCAACAGCTGTTATAAGCAGAGGGAAAAGGCTGTTTTATGAAGCAATGACTAACGAAAAATAATAGAAATTACTTAATTTAACTTTCAAAGGGATCAAAAAGAAGTGGGCTGACCTAGATAGAGTAAGAAAAGGAGAGGAGCTGATGGACGATGGGAATGAATTGGTTTCCAGGCAGAAGGGCCTTAAGAGACTACAGTGGAGAGTAGGACCTGTGAAATCAATCAATCCATCATCAACCTTGGTATAAACAAAAGTTCCATAGTTAAGTGTCTTCTATGTGTCAACAACCGTTAGGCACCATCAGTACAAAAGTGAATGGTCCCAACCGCTTTCTTTTACTCCATAAAAATAAAGAATTCCAGTCTGCTATGACAAGTCCTAAGACTGAGGTTCATCTAATGTGCACCCAGAACTCCAAGGGGAAATCACTGAGTGTCACCTGTATGTGAAGACAAGCAGGAAAAGGCTTTCTGGATGGCATGAAACCTAGGCTGAAACATGAAATTAAAAGTGTTTTTATCTGGAGATCCATTCAATAAGCAATACTTAGGTATCTCCTTTCTAAAAAGTAAATGTGTGTTTTAAATTTACAGGTAGTTTAATATTACTGTACATTAACTGCATGGAATTTAAACAAAGACTCGGAACTACAAAAAAATCATGGTAAAAGAACTAGTCAATGGTTGCTAAAGGCATCAACCATCCACATACATTGGATTTACTAAGAAAAATAAACAATTGACTTTTAAAGAACGTTTATTTTTAATATGTTCCTCAAATTATAAAAAATATTTAAGTTTGATAGTGATTTTTCTTTAGCTAAAATTCACTTTTTCTTGAGCTTTGAGCACAGATTCCTCTCTGACACTCAATTTTCCAAGTCTCTACTTATTTCAGGATCTTTAAATGACACGGATTGTTAAATGGTTCTGTCTATACCAGGCTACTATTTAGGCACCCACCTATTTTCCCCAAACATGGAGGTTGATCGCTTTTTTTTTCTTCTTTTTAATTTTGCAACTATCGTCTCCAAATTTTGTAATTACTAAGAAAGAATCTATCTTTGTTGGCTGCAGTATTGTTTGTATTTTACCACATGGATTTAAAATTTTTTTTTCAACGTTTTTATTTATTTTTGGGACAGAGAGAGACAGAGCATGAATGGGGGAGGGGCAAAGAGAGAGGGAGACACAGAATCGGAAACAGGCTCCAGGCTCTGAGCCATCAGCCCAGAGCCTGACGCGGGGCTCGAACTCACAGACCGCGAGATCGTGACCTGGCTGAAGTCGGACGCTTAACCGACTGCGCCACCCAGGCGCCCCAGCAGTGGCTTTTTTTAATGTTTACTTTTTTTAACGTTTATTTATTTTTGAGACCGAGAGAGACAGAGCATGAACAGGGGAGGGGCAGAGAGAGAGGGAGACACAGAAT
>NW_024420586.1:10339745-10351323 GCF_014898765.1 Herpailurus yagouaroundi
GACGCGGGGCTCGAACTCACGGACCGCGAGATCGTGACCTGGCTGAAGTCGGACGCTTAACCGACTGCGCCACCCAGGCGCCCCAACCACATGGATTTTAACGTAACTTTTTTCTTAGTATCACCAGGGTGAATGATGTGTGGTTCTGTTCCATCTGGCTTTCCATTTGAAGCTTTAGTTTATCTCCTATGAAATTTTTAAGGCCTTTACTTAGTTCAATCTCTGTGGATCTGAAAAATAATAATTAAAAAGCTTTCTCTTATTTAAAACAAGGACATTTTTATTTAGAATGGAGACTGAATATAGGATAAAAGCATGCTCTCTGACCTTTTTACTATCAATCTGTCTCACTGCCAAATAAACCTGTAACTGTTACCATTTGTAAACAAACAAACAAATTTATAGATAATGAAATCTACTCCTTTGGTGTAAAGTTCTGTAAGTTTCGACGAGTGCATAGTCATGTAACCATCACCATAGCCAAGAGATAGAACCAATTTGTCACCTTACAAAATTCTCTTGGCAACACTCCCCCCCCAACCCCAAATGATCATAGCCGATCTCTTTTAATCTTTCCACTCTGCTTTTGAATGTGGTTTAAGAACTAGATGTTTAAAGCCCTACCGTTCAGAAAACTTCTCACAAAACAGTAAAGATCTACACACAAGCAACACTTGGTGAAAGATTTAAAAACCAAGTGGCATCTTAAAGCTACTACTATAAACAACAGCCAACATTTGGTGCTAGAGAGTTAATAAAGATTCTTCACCTGCATTATCATGTTTAATGAGTCCACACCAAGAGATCATAAGTTAAATAAGGTCGATCCAAAGAAGTGACATAGAAAGATCTTCAAGAATTTGAAACAAAGATTACCCTCATAGTTTACCTGGAAAAGTCAACAGCAACGGCATGGATTTAGAAAGTTCAAGAAGTTCCTTTGGAGGGAGGTTAGATTATTTTCAGAGACAAAATGGGAAAAGTAGGTAGATATTCAGGAAAATGTGTAAAAGACACACTCAGTTCTCTGACATTAACAAGTTGAAGGAAGCGTGTCTTCAGATGAGAGAGGGTTTCTATCTACATGAAAGCCTGGGAAATGAGCAAGCAAGGAGCACAAGATTGTCTCTCTTAAGAAGGAAACCTCCTACCTTTCAGCCTCTAGAGTGGTAAGCTCCCTTTTGAGGTGGCGATAATTTCTTCGGCTTTTCCACAACTCTAAGAAAATGCTCCTCAGAACCATCCCACACCATTGTTCTAATGCTCTTTTTTTTTTTTCAACGTTTATTTATTTTTGGGACAGAGAGAGACAGAGCATGAACGGGGGAGGGGCAGAGAGAGAGGGAGACACAGAATCGGAAACAGGCTCCAGGCTCCGAGCCATCAGCCCAGAGCCCGACGCGGGGCTCGAACTCCCGGACCGCGAGATCGTGACCTGGCTGAAGTCGGCCGCTTAACCGACTGTGCCACCCAGGTGCCCCCTAATGCTCTAACTTTGATCCCAAAATCAGTTAACTCAGTTACTCTGGCAGACTCAAGTATCCAGGTCTTGAAAAGGTAGAGCAATTCCTATAAATGAAAGGGTACTCTTCTCTGGATGTAACTTTTAATCTTGACTTTTCTCTCGTAGGACAATCCAATCTATGTGAGCTGACCCAAAGCTGAGGGACAGACACTGGTCAAATGGAGATGCTTTAACACAGGCTTCCCATGAGGCACTGCCTGAGAGGCCAGCCAGTTGCCTGCGGAGACAGCTCCACTCGTGTGTTTAATATCCAGCAGCAGGCACTGCAAGAGGGAAGCATTCTCTGCCATTTGCTTACGATGAGGCAACCAAGAAGTAGCCCAATTCTGGCTTAAAGACCGCTCTTGCAACCAGAGCCCATGCCAGTTCCTGAGGCCATGTATCTTCCCAGGCACCATGGGAGCACACTGGTGGCCTCACACTGAAAGCTGATTTTTCAGAGAAGAGAAGGCACCTTTGGAAAAATAGTGCTGATACCTGCGAACTGACAGTTTTGACAGACTATTAAGAAAAGCTGATTTTCTAAGTTTTTCTTTGCAACATCTCTGTTATTCTTGAATTGAATTCATACTCCACACATCAAAAAGCACATCAAAGAAACACCAAGGAGAATTCTTTCAGGGTCGTGGAAACTAAATATATATTTCAATGATCAGCAATTTGATTATGAAAGGTATAAAAATATGTCTGATAAAAAACGCAGCTTAGATGTTGAGTAAATATTGCACTTAAATCCTGAAAGCTCGACATCACGAAAGAATGGAAGCTTTAGAAACCAATGCTCTGGAAAATGTCCCTATTTAAGAATACTCAAAGGGCTGCTTAAGCCATTTTTTTGGCAGTTCCAATCTCCACAGGTGATCTGTAGCCGGAGCTAAACCCAAACCCATCAGATTTCCCGAGTCCAAAGCATTTCAAAGGGGCCCTATTCACAGATTTTAAAAGTGACAGTTAACTATGTCATCAAAACAGATATAAAACATTAGAATTAAATAATATCCATATATTTACAACATGAATTCATTTAAAAAATGAAAGAACATAAAATGATTATAAGAATTTCTCATAGCTAGTAGTGAACGTATTGCTGAGTATAAGGGCTTAGGTTTAATGAATACTTCTGAATAGTACCAGTCTGGAAAATGTTTAACCTGATAATTTATCAGCTTATCTAGGAAGATACTAACATAATCATATATAAAATGGCTAGCTTTCCTTCAATGCACACAACTTTCATGAAAATATTGTTCTTTATTTCAACACGCAAGGTCTGCCCAGGGAGCAGCAGTATCCTTGACAGGCTGGCTCCTGCTAGGATTTGGTGTCAAGATGAAAAAGCTGGTTTAACGATATGTTCTGGGTTCAATTTCCAGCGGTTTAAAAGCTTTCTTAGCATTAGATTATGCATGATAACGTGCCTCAGTCTCGATGAGACATAAGTAACTCCCAGAATGCTTCTCAGGCTTCTCAATCCATTGGTTTATTCCACCTTTGTGAAACTCCTACTGCATTCGTCTTCTTTCTATTAAAGCAGCGACAGCATAAATGAGGGGCCCTTGACATAAAGTCCCTTCTATGTCTATTTCTCTTCCAGTCTCACATTAAAAAAAAGATACAAGAGCAGCAAAAGTAATAAATGACATTAAATGTTTGAACCTCTACTAAATAGCTTTCTGATTAGAAACCAAACTTATTTTACTATTTCTGTTTTAAATAGTTGTAGGGACCGGGCTGTGAAGTTTGCATATGTTATCTCCTTTATTTCACTTGTCATTTGTCCTTGATTTGTATAATATACATTGATTTGTACAATATACATTATCATTGTATGTATGATACAATGAGTGATGATGTAACATTAGATACAGGTAGAGACTCCAAAGCCAAAACATGTACTGTGTTATGTTATATCAGCAAAATAGCTGCAAAACTATCTGTTGACTTTTTTCCAATGTACTACTTGGGCTTTTTATTTTCTCAAAATGTTCATCATTTACATTTCTTTCTTGATTTCTTTCATAACAATCTTTTCTTTTCTTTTCTTTTCTTTTCTTTTCTTTTCTTTTCTCTTCCTTTCTTTTCTTTTCTCTTCCTTTCTTTTCTTTCCTTCCTTCCTTCCTTCTCTCTCTCTCTCTCTCTCTCTCTCTCTCTCTCTCTCTCTCTCTTTCTTTCAAGGATGGAACTGACTTTATAATTATTCACGGAGAGAGTTCTTTGGGTCTTGAGGGAAACCTTCCTGGAGAATTCTCTTTACAACCAAAAAAATCAAGGTCTATTTATATAAGATAACTAAGTAACAACAACAAACCACTATTTTTGGTATATTTTGGCTTTTCTTTTACTAAGCCACCTTGGGCTCATTCACTGTGTTTGTACTGCTCACTGTTTTTATTCATTTTTAGAGAGATCTTTTTCTTTGTATGTTGTACCACCACCACTAATGTTTTAGCTTTGGCATTTAATAGACTTACTCATTGGTGCTACCCATAATGTATATGAAGTTAAATTTAATGGAAAGAATAATTTCTTATAGTAATATTCACTTTAGTCTTAATAGAATTCTTTAATTCTAGGACTCAATAGTTAACAGCTGAGAATAATATGAGTGTATTCACTATAAATTAAAGACCAATTTCCTTTTTGTTAAGAAAGCATTTACACTGTTAACTACTCAAGAACAACTACCTCTATACAACGCCATTAAAAATCTATTAGAAGGTTATAAAGAGTATGTGAATTGTTTCATCAAAGATTAAAAATTTAAAAAGCAAGACAGGCTAAAAAAAATACCAAACTAGAAATTATTATTAAACTATTAAAGTGGTAAAACACATTTTTTGAAATCTATGGAATGTAATTTAACACATGGGACTCATTACACATTTCTTACATATAATAGGTATATTATACAGTATATCACTTTTGTGTTTTGAGCAAGATACATAGTTTCATTCCTCGTGTTCAGTGGATTAAAACAGTTTTGGCATTAGAATTAGAATTAAGACAATGGCCGACAGAATTAGGAGTATGTTAAAAGAAATTATCTCTATATTTCACAGAAAATAACACATGGACATTTTCACAGATAATTTGCAAAATAAAAACTGGTTTGAAACGTCATTTTTAATCCTCTCTTTAAAAACAAAATTTATGTAGATTTATTGCCGATATCACTGAGGTTATGAAGAGCTTATTTTAAGAAACGTGAAAAAGAACGACAATGGTTTTGCGCTCACTGACATAATGCTGCATAATTACAAGTGACGAGGATAATCATGCCTTACAAGTTGTAATATTCACTTTCTTAGAAAATCACTCAAGAGTCCCACTGATTGTTAGTAGGTAAAAAAAAAAAAAAAACAAAAAAAACTCGATGTTTGATAAGAGATGAAAAAGTCTTTACGCACTTTGCCTTTACTGAAGTGGTTACTAGTGACTGCGGTCATGATCTCACAGTTCCTGAGTTTGAGTCCCACAAAGGGCTCTCTGCTGTCAGCACAGAACTTGCATGGGATCCTCTGTCCACCTGATTCTCTCTCTCTCTCTCTCTCTCTCTCTCTCTCTCTCTCTCTTTCTCTCGGCCTCTCTCAAAATAAATACACAAACTTAAAACATCTTTACTCAAGCTAAGGCTAGGGATCATGTATTCATAAAAGGGTGAGGCAGTACACAGTAAATTTCAGATGAGCTGCATCGGATTTGAAGAAAGAGGTGGCTTCTGGGAGTAGATAAGGGAAGTGTTCACGGAGGCGGTGGGTCTCGAGCAGAGGTCATGGCATGATGAATGCTAGTCGTACACTGCCTGAGGATAAATGGCAAGCAAGAGAGCCTGAGGGTGGAAAAGCACGAGGCAAGCTTAGAGAGAGTCAAGTGCAGGTTTGGGGTGATACGGCCAGAGATGTATCATCAAAAGAGTTCCAAAGGACTTAAAGACCGTTCCTCCTTTCCCAGGTGAAGAAACAGGCTCGGGGAAATTCTATGACTTCAGCAAGTGACAGCCCTGGGCTTCTGAATCATGGCCCGTTGCCTCAAACTGCTTCCACTTGCCTCTATTCTTTCAGGTGTTACAACACAAGTATTCCACTTTCTGAAAATAATAATGTTAGTGAGGGTAATGTAAAATATCTCCATTTGGAGGAGGGGGCTATGTTTCAAGTGGTGGTGGTCGTAGTGTGATGGACCGATGAAATAAAGACGGCGGTGACAGATGTGATGCAAAAGGGAGTTTGACGTGGCTCTGGGTTTTTGAGCCCAGATTTCCAAACTATATTTAACAGACAATCAGCAATATGGAAGTGAGAATGGCAATGTCATTTGATATAACGTCTTTTCATCAATAAGATTACTTTGAAGACATTGCTTATTCTTTAGTTGTGGAAAGTATTTATTTTCCCTCTCTAAGAAAATCCTACATTCCTTGAGAGCAGGTCTGTATATGAATCATCTGAAATCCTCCACACAGGGCTTGCTAGAGGCTTTAGCAAAAAGTAAGTGGTTAGTAAATTACGAATAAAAGTTGAACAGCAACGGCGATGATTATTTACATCACAGTGCATTTTATTTCTCTACACCACATGAAATACAAAGCATTTTCCTATAAATGTTGTAAATATAAAAGAAAAGACTACTAATTTAGACAGTAAGTGTTGATCCTTCATTTTAATTCTTGCTTCATCAACATTATTTTGTTTCTAGAGAGAAAGTAGGGAAGGGGGTAGAGGGCAGGAGAGAGAGATGGAGAGAGTGGGGGAGAGAGAAAGACAGAGAGAGAGAGAGAGAGAGAGAGAGAGAGAGAGAGAGAGAATCCCAAGCAGGCTCCATGCTGAGTGCGGAGCCTCATGCAGAGCTCAATCTCACGACCCTGGGATCATGACCCAAGTCGAAATCAAGAATCGGACTCTCAACCAACTGAGACTCCCAGGAGCCCCTCACATTATTTATATAAAATCTTGTTTCTGAATTGACTTTCTATAAATCAAAACTATTTTTATGCAGTTGTAAGCTGATGATAATAACAAGAAAATGTATAACAGTAGTAGCTGTTAGCGTGTGTTAAGCACTTAGTAAGCACATATATATAGTACCCACACACACACACACACACGCACACACACACACACACAAACAAACACATACATGGAAAAAGGACAAGCAATGTATTTGCCTGTATGTTATGCTAGACTCTAGCCTTCTTCAAGTCAGAGGTCATATATTATCCAGGTTTGTATTCCAAGTGCACAGTATAATCCCTGACATAATAAATCCCCTAACTTTACGCTAAATATTTCACATGCATTCTGATATAATCATCCCAGCAACCTCATTTTATAGATGAAAAATTCAAAGCTTCAAGAGTAAACCAAGCCCACTATCACATAGTTAGAAATCTGTGAAGTCACAACCCGAACTCAGGTCTCTGACTTTGTAGCTGCTGCAACAAAATACGACTCTGTGTTGCTTTGACATAGCTCTTAAATTAAAACCCCAGTAAATCATGCTTAATGGTTCCCACAACAGTTTCTAAGGTTCTAGCAATGAGAAAAATATTTGTTATTCATTTGCATAATCCAAGGATTATTATTACCAAAACAAAGATAGGAGCCCATGGTTTGGACACACTGATAACAGTGGAAAGCTCTCATAAATAATAAAGAAAATGCTAAGAGATCTATTCACAGAACATAGCAAAAAAAAAAAAAAGGAACCAAGAACATAGCAAAATCATCCAATGCGAATATTTTATTAATAGTGAATGGCCGGAGTATAACATAGACTACAGACTGTTGACTGTTACCATGTTAAAAAAGAAAGTTATGGATGTTTCCTTGGGGAGGTGAAGTCCAAGTTAGTTAGATCCCAGTTACATTTACCAGAGTGCTTAAGAGGCACTTCATTCAATCACTTCAAGCAACATTGTCCATCCACAGCATGAGCCAGTCAACCACTGGTAAGGCAAGCAGACTTTTCCAAGACTTTAAATATGATCATATGACTCCCTCACCTCTGCTCTTCACATGCCATTTACCATATATATTGGCATATTTTTTACATATTCAAGCATTACTGTTTAAAATCTGTTAGCATAGTTAATGGAAATGAATTTGGACGGCTCTAGTAGCAAAAAAAAATTCTCAGAAACAAACAAAAGTATTCAAGTGAAATCTGCTTGGAAATAATTATTTAACCTCTTGTAATGAATATTGATAAAGATCAAACTTTCATACTTTAAGAACAGCTAGAAACCTGTAAAATGGGACCAGAAATATAAAATGACTTATTTGAACCACAAATGAACTCTAAAGTTGAAAATTAAACAGCAACATATATACATATATATAATTTATATGTAAATATTATAACAAGTAAACTCCACATGTTGACCTAGCACTTGACAGTGTACAAATTCTTTTCTTATCATACCAGTTATTCATGTTAAAACGCCTGTGAGGTAGGCATATTGTGCATTTTGCAGTTGAGAAAATGCATTTTTATCCAAGTAAATCTCAACTAGAAACTACTGGATCTGGGGTCTGAACATCTGTCCCATAAACATATTCAACAAGGACGATGTCATATTTTCACCGCATAGCATGAAATCAACGAAGTTAATATAAAAGTCACTCTGGATTCAGGCTTTCTACTTCTTCCTTACACTGCTAACAACTGGTTTCACGGCATCCAGATCAACAACACTAAAAATACTCAAAAAACATTATACATAAAAAATAGACATATTGAGATAATATACTCTTTAAGAAAAATGTCTAAAAGGAGTCTTGACAGTTGTGTGTGTGTGTTTTCTAGGGAGAACTCAATTACTAAAAAAAAAAAAAAAATCAAAGTTAGCCATGCTTCAAATTATACAGAAAAATTATCCATTTGTTCTCCTTAGATTTTTACTAATTTTACAATGAAAGCACAAATGATCAAAATTATCAGTTTTATGACAGGTGCTATATTGATGGCATGGTCATTCTGCTTCACTAAAAATCCTGTCTGCATAAAAACTACCTTGTTTGATTCAGTATTTCCATGTGAAGTCAGGTGTCTACATTGAAAACATGGATTTTTCCCATTCATTCTAGATCTATTCATGTTCCCTGTCAACCACATGGGAAGTATTCACCACATAATTTTAGCAGCCTTGGCTCCTAGGACAATGTTTGGCACATAGTAATTGCTTAGCACAAACCAAACAATATAATCCTCTAAGTAAGTACCATGCCATACCCATACTTCCCCATCGCCTCTTCTCCCTTGGCTAAATATAATCACTTCAGTCAGAACACTCATAAAAAAGAATCATTCGATTAATTTAACTTATGGGTTTTTTTTGAAGTTTAAATCAAAATCATTTTGTTTATTTCATCTCTGCATTTTAAAACCCCTTTAAAATAGATTAGTCCACTTTATTGCCTTGGTGAATATAGAATGTTGAATATAATTTTAATCTTTGCTAATGATTGGGGCCATTAAAAAGTTCCAGAATCATCATCTTCACAATTATTCTCCAAGTTTATTGCTGTGCATGTAGAAGGTTCAGCCTTTTGAATTTGTGAGGCACGTCTATGGCCTGCAGTGTGCCCTATGAAAATAACTTTCAGGAATAAATTGATGTTAAGAATGTATCCTATGGTGATGTGCCTTTTTCCCAGGATTTGCATAAAAGAACCCAAGCTGGCTAATAAATGACTTCAGTTTATCCTCATTTTGTCCTCTGACCTCATGCATGACTAAATATGATCTAATTTGATGTTACTTCTGAATTCAAAGCACTTACATACTACTCTCTAGGATCCATCTATTCCTAACCAAATCTGTGACTTAATTCTATGCTGAAAATAAGCAGTAAGAAAGGGAAAAAAATAACTTCTTTAAAATGCTCACCCCAGGAGAAATTGCTATTAAAGACCAGCATGGAAAACTACACAAGGGGTATACACTACCTGGGACGTACAGTTACTTATGAGATTACCTAACTTTCTCATTTAATAGAAAAGTTTCTGTCAAACAGCCTTACTGTTTTTTTTTTCAACCAAGCATATGAAAACCAGAAAATCTTTGTCTACTTTTTCCCAGATATCCTCCTTTGGCTACTAAAGAAAATGTACATGTATTTATCTCACAAGGAGGCTTGAAACCTTGGGACCACCTTTCTTGTATTAACACATTTTCATCACTTCTTCCTCCATTGCCTTTTAGATTTGTGCTTTTTAAAACTGTCAATCACTCCAGTTTGTCTTTTGCTGCAATGAGGAAACAGCATGGTATATATCTTCAATTTGCTCATTAAAATATTTTTCAGCTTTGGAGTGTTTTTCTTCACCTCTTCTTTCCTGATGAAAGTTTTCCTTTTCCTTTTTCTTTTTCCTTTTCTCCTTTTCTCTTTTTCCCTTTCTTTCATTCACATCTTTTGCCTCCTTCAAAGGCTTTGGCCCTTCTGTATTGTTTATTCAATTCCTGCCTTTCTGGAGTTTGGAATGGTCTTTGATTCCCTCTTGCTACCATCTGCTTCTAAGAATTCTGTTTTTAAGTTTACATCTCCCTTCCCTGGGCTCCTTTTGCCTAGAACAATATAAGCCAGCAGCCACTGCATCAATTGCTTTAGTAGAACTTGACAGTGTACTCTGTTCCATGTTCCTATTCATCTATTCATCTTTCTTCTGTAAGTTTCCGGAAGCAAAGATTGAGTTCTCTGTAATTATCCCTGCAAGCTGATGTTTGGTTGCCAGACTTCTCAAACATACACACAGATAGATAATCACAGATAATGTAATGAATACATTTTCCTCATGAGCTATGTAAATTGCTCATATCAGAATCTTTGCTATGGTAAAGATAGAGGAATATCATATATATGTGTTTATATACTTCAATATTTTGCGATATTCTGTTGTATAAAATTATCTTTGTTTTCAGGGTGCCTGGGTGGCTCGGTCAGTTAAGCGTCTGACTTCGGCTCAGGTCATGATCTCCTGGTCCGTGAGTTCGAGCCCCGCGTCGGGCTCTGTGCTGACAGCTCAGAGCCTGGAGCCTGTTTCCGATTCTGTGCCTCCCTCTCTCTCTGACCCTCCCCTGTTCATGCTCTGTCTCTCTCTGTCTCAAAAATAAATGTTAAAAAAAAAAACTTAAAAAATTATCTTTGTTTTCTTTTGTCATTCTTTTCACCTAGATTTTGAATGTTATATAGGAGAGGCAGTGGTGATTAGAAGACCACACTGATGTCAGGCCAGCTGGAATGCAAATTTAGGTTTCAATACTCAGTGGCTACGTAACATTGTGAAAATTACTTAACCTTTCTAAACTTTGGGTTGGAAAGATTTGTATGAAGAATCTTGCAAACCTCATAAATGGGAAAAGCATGTGTCAAACTTAGCACAGGGCAAGAACATACTACGCCCTCAATCCATGCTCACTGTTACTCTTGTTATCGTCTTCATCATTGCTAGTTAACAGTTTCCTCCCCTTGCAAATTGTTCCGAGAACTTTCCACAAACTGTGAACCTAGTTTGCACTTAATATTTGTTGAATTACTGGGGCGCCTGAGTGGCTCCGTCAGTGAAGCATCTGACTTCGGCTCAAATCATGATCTCACGGTTTGTGACTTTGAGCCCGGCGTCGGGCTCTGGGCTGACAGCTCAGAGCTTGGAGCCTGCTTCAGATTCTGTGTCTCCCTCTCTCTGCCCTTCCCCTGCCCATGCTCTCTCTCTTCCTCTCTCAAAGAATAAACATTAAAGAAAAAAAATTAAATATTTATTTAATTATATTTTTTCTAAATATTTCTGATTTTCTAGTTGATGAAAGTACCTATTAAAAGATTCTATCCATACTGAATTGTAAGTTTAAAGTTCATCAACTGACGAATGGATAAAGAAGATGTTTATATATACAATGGAATACTACTTGGCAATGAGAAAGAATGAAATCTGGCCATTTGTAGCAACGTGGATGGAACTGGAGAGTATTATGCTAAGTGAAATAAGTCAGGCAGAGAAAGACAGACACCATATGTTTTCACTCTTATGTGGATCCTGAGAAACTCAACAGAAGACC
>NW_024420586.1:10351423-10423117 GCF_014898765.1 Herpailurus yagouaroundi
GAGGGGAAGGGGAAAAAAAAGTTACAGAGAGGGAAGGAGGCAAACTATAAGAGACTCTTAAATACTGAGAACAAACTGAGGGTTGATGGGGGGTGGGGAGGGAGAGGGAAAAGTGGGTGATGGGCATTGAGGAGGGCACCTGTTGGGATGAGCACTGGATGTTGTAGGGAAACCAATTTGACAATAAATTTCATAGAAAATAAAGCAACGTTATTTCTAATAAACTGAAATTTCATCCCTATATTTAGAGGAATTAATACTTTTACAGATATAATAATCAGTGAAAATATTTGTCTCCTACAATATTCTTACGATAATTATTTCAAAGCATAAAGTTTTCTTGGCACAAAGTGAGTAGAATAATAGGATGATTTTGCTTCTGCTTACCAAAATTGAGTTTATACTAGTTTCATATATTGTTCCTAAATAATGCATACAAAACTCAGATGGATGAAGTATATACAAAAAACAATTAAATGTCCTTACTATTAAAAACCATACATTTAAATGTACACATATGTTTTTTAAAAACATGTATTCACTTGCTTTTTAAGTTTCTATTCAAATTCCATGGGCCGACATACAGTGTAATGTTAGTTTCAGGTGTACAATACAGTGTTTCCGCACTTCCCTACACCACCTGGTGCTCATCACAAGTGCCCTCCTGGATCCCTATCACCTATTTCACCCATTCCCCCCACTTCGCCTCTGGTAACCAGCAGTTTGTTCTCTATAGTTAAAGCTGTGTTTCTTGCTTTACTTCTGTCTCTCTTTTTTCCCCCTTGCTCATTTGTTTTGCTTCCTCATTCCACATGAGTGAAATCATACGGCATTTGTCTTTTCTGACTTATTTCACTTAGCATAACACTCTCTCGTTCTATCCATGTCATTGCAAATGGCAAGATTTCATTCTCTTTCATGGCTGAGTAATATTCCACTGCAGGCCATATCTTCTTTATCCTCATTACTCAATGGACACTTGGGCTGTTTCCATAATTTGGGTATTTCAATTCTATTTTATAACATGGTTTAGTTTATGGTAGAATAAATAAAGATGATGTCCATAGTATTTCTGAGGAATAAATAGGACCATAGGCTACCTATGAAATGTAACATGACAGAAAGTTAGAATTTAGATGCATACTTCATCCATATTTACTTAAACAAGCAGTCTGGTTCAAGAAAAGTTGATGTGAAACATGTTGTACCTTTCTTAAGAAAGAAAAAAAACAGTCAATTTTAAATGGAGTGGAAGAGTATTTGTCGAAATAAAAATGGGGTTGGCTTACAAAAATCTTCCTATGCATTGAGCAACTGCTTACTTTTTTATGAAAAGCTAGTTATTGGAAGATTCATAAGTAAGACTGAATCTTTTTATTTCAATCCTAAATGTAAATGTCTTATAATATCTTAGGGAAAAAATTGGGGTTTTTAAGCACATGATTTATCACTGATAACTTACGAAGATCCTTATCACCTGGTATAAACTGATCGCAAACCCATGAGACACATAATTTAGAGAAACTATTTTTAGCTCAACTTAACTGCATTTAGGTTAACGTTTGTGATTACTTTTGATCTCAGTACCACACTGCTATGGTAGCACTATTAAGGTAATATTGTTGGACATGTCGTATAATTTCCTTGATAGCATTCAAATTATTGACAATTACTATTCCAGACAATGTACGGTACACTTAGAAAATCAGTATTTTATATGTGTGTGTTTATGTTAATAACAAATGAGATGTAATCAATGGCAGATATTATGGCACCTGTAATGTAGGAATCAAGTGTCTTGCAGCTGCCCTACGCTCATTAGGGCTTGAATGGATGGGGATAAAAAGTGGAATGAGGGAAGAGATTTAATATCAAGTGTTAATCTACCATTAAGTGATTTTTACTAAGAAAGGCATCTTTCTTCTCCTGACGACTCTGTAAATTAGCTGAAAATCAAAGCACATAAATGGCCTCTCTTGCAGGTATGTCTGTCGTTCCTTCTGCTGTCATTTCAATTACAGTCTGAAGCTCTAGAAAACAATTCATTCCTGAAGTTCCAATGACTGATCACCGCACTCTGGAGGTGCTTGTAATGTCCACTGTTTATGAATACTTTGATTAAAAAAATAAAACACACTGCTAACAAGTAGTTTTGCTTTAACAGAATCAACATAATTTTCCAAAATATTTCTCAAGCAGATATTTCTCCTACCTTAGATTGGCTTCAGATATATAAGAAAAGGCCCATTATATAATGTATAATACACACACACACACACACACACACACACACTTCAACACTGCAAAATGGAAAAACTTGTTTCTAGGTGGTAGTAAATAGTTAAGAGAAACTCAGCTAGTTGATCTGGATCTGCCTGGATCAAGTTCTCACAGTGTATGATCTTGCATAACCATCACGTGTTTTTCTGGTGCCTGCTCATTTACATTACCCTTTATGACAAAGCAATAGGATTGAGTGTCATTTATATTACTGGTAGAAAGAAATGAGTAAGCTGACAGCCATTGCATTCTGTTACTTTGTGTTTTCATCATTGGAGGGCAGTTATCACAGAACTGGCCATGGGCACACCCTTCTCAGAATTCAGTGGTGGGTTGGGGTACACAACTGAGGAGGCAAAGCCAAAGACGTGTTCAGCAAAAAGGCAGGAGGAATTCATAATGCTTATTCTCTCTCATTGGCCTACTGCATGCCTATTAATTTAGGCATGAGTTTTGCACTATATACTCTCTGATGTGAAAAATATACTTATGGCCTATTCTAGACGTAATGCAACATACTAGTGATAAATAGTATTTGTTGATTACCTTATCTGCTGTCACTGCATTGGGTGCTTTATTACATCCACAGTAACCCTGGGATAAAGGTACTATTAGTAGCTTCATCTTACAAATGAAGAAACTAAAACCCAGAGGTAAAGCAACTTGCCCAACATCAAATATATAGTTAAGTAACAGCCTGTATGGGAAGCCAGATTTGTCTGGCTGTGTCCTTTAACACTAAAAGAACACAGGGTTTAGATCTGTTGTTCTGAACTGTATAGACCTAATATCTACCTTTGTAGGACAAATATTGGTAACACCTATATTACCGATCTGAAATGGAATGGATAGATCACGTACCCAAGCTTGTAGAGAGTGCTCTAACTATAAGGGAGAAGTGAAATAATTTATTTTATTTAACAATGATAATGAAAATTTTATTTCATAACCAAATGCAATATTTATTTATTTTAAAAATGATTTTGTATGTGTAAATGTTTGTAGGGCCACACTGGAAGACCTTATTAAGGAGCTCAGACACTTGTACCTGGGGGTAGACTCCCCTGTAATGTGCACATTTCCAAATGCCAAACTGAATACAGGAGACTTGTATGGGACACTCAAGTCCCACAAGTGGCGCCACTCTCCAAGTTTTCTGACATAGGAAATAGCTCTGAGTAAAGCTCTGAACACTGTTAACTCATTCCTGAAAAATTCAACAACTATTGAAGCTGTGATTCCTCTCCCTCAAAACACATGCACACACACACACATGCACACGCACACGCACACGCGCACACACAATCCACGTTGTTTTACATGTAAAAGGGATTTAGGTTCTAGGTGCATTTAACTACAAACAGGGTTTCACCAATTTGCATGCCCAGGGGCACTGTGGGGGATGGACTGTTCTTGCACCTCTGAGTATAACAACCAAAAATGTCTGCCTGGTTCAACTTAGGGGGATTCTATTCACACTGTAAACAGACTCATCTGAGGTGAGGCTTTTAAGATTAAATAATATATGCAAAAGATCTCAGTGTAGTATGTTTGCACACAGTAAGCACTGAATAAATGGTAACTATCATTAGATAATGAAAATTCACCATTTAAACAGTATCACTCTAGGAGAAGTTATATTAACAGCTTAAACAGAATTGTAACATACAGAGCTTAAAATTAAGAAGCCTATTTGTGACACCTAAGTGATTTAAATTAAAAATCAATGTAAGAATGAATGTAGAAAACCAGTTTTCATTTTAATTATTTCACACAATACAAATGTTTCATTTTTACACATCTTATTGGTTACATGATAGATGCAGACTTTCTTCTAAAACAATCATATTAATGATTTAACCAAAAACTTGAGTTTAAAATGCTTCATTATTCATAACACTGACCCATCTATTCAAATTTAACTGTCACTCAAAGCTCAGTCCTTTCTCATGGTTATAAATTGCATTTCACAACTTTGTGCTTTAAGCTGCCAATAAGTCATACCTTATAATCCAGCATATAATGAAAGGATAGTGTACAACATTAATTACAAGGTCAGTTCAGGGTCAAAGCAGAAACTCATTGAAAAGTATTTTCATGGAAGTAGCTAGACTCTATTATGTGTAAGCCTCACCGTAAAGAATATTCTGTACCAGACTCAATTCATAAAAGAAAAATATAAGTTTTGTGGCAAAGTGGCTTTTTTCTATTGAAATAATGTTAATAATTGAGGACTTTCAAAATTTTATCCTGCAATTTTTAGATGTGATTAAATGTTGACTTCTTAAAGGCTAGAAACATCAAATACTCTAAAGTAAAATTATATTTTAATCTTAATGATGAAAACATACTTAATGCTGTCTAATAGATCTAACTCAGAATTTTCTACCTGAAAAATATTAACGTTAATAAAGGAAAGTGTAAAAAAAAGTGTATTTTGTAGTACTTTAAGTGACATGTTCTTTACTATGCCGATTTTAATAATATTTTTAAAATAATTTGAAAATTCTTGTATTAGAGTCAATAAGATGTCAGAAGATAGATACAAAATTAACCGCTATCTGTAACCATATTTCCATGGTCCTTAATGAACTCAACTCAAGAAAAAGATATGAGTATAAGTGGGGAAAGGGTTAATGCTGTTTTTAAGGTGTAAGTTTAAAATGAATGATTTCCATCATTTTTAGTAGCAGGTTATTAAAATGGACTTGAATGGGATTTTTAAGATGAAACACTAGGCGTGTTATTTGACCTCTCTGTGCTTTGATTCCCTCATCTAAAGGAGAAGGTGTTTAGATAGAGAATCCTGAGGATCTTCTTCAGCTTTTGTTTCTATGGTACTTATATCTGCATTTCCATCAAGTGATTTATTCTTCTTCCCATCTGGCAGGACTGTTTCTGCCCCCTTTCTGAGAGAGCCAGAGACTCAGAATTATATCAGGGTCTCTAGTTACAGTTTGCTTCATTTAAACTCAGCCATTTCTCTGCAGAGTGGTATTTACCCTACCCTCTCATATTCTGGGAATTACCTCTTCTAACTCTTCACTTAAAAACTTCCGCTTAAGCAATACCATCAAATGGCATGTAAAAATGTCATGAAAGAGAGAAAATACCTCTTCGGGACCTAGGCAAAGCTGATTCCTTTCCTTTGTGCCAAATCGTCTATCTACCTTTCCAACAGAATGGAGCCCCTTAGGCAAAGGCAGAAGGCATCTTTCCCCAGTTCTGCAAAAATCCTTGAGAAGGCAGGAAAATCAACTGCAACCAACGTTGTAATGGTACATGTCCCATTTCGGGAGAGTGATGAGGGGTTAAACAGGAATGTATTTGTTGAGGCACTATTTGATTTAACTACCTTCTGGCCTCATCCCATATTCCTTGGTGAAAGGGACTGTAAAGTGTTATGAACAAAGTAATTTATAAGTGACCTAAATAACTATTATCTGATCATTAAAGATCAGCAAAAGAGCTGGTATCACCAGGAGTGGAGCGTTATGCCTGTGGCTTTGGAGATCTCGAAGGCTGTAGAAAGGGCAATAGGGAGTTTATTAGTCAGGGTTCTTCACAGAAACATAACCAATAGGATAAAAAGAGATTTATTATACGGAATTGGCTCATGCAATGAGAGAGGCTGACAAGTCCCAAGATCTGCAGGGTGAGTCAGCAAGCTAGAAACCCAGGAGAGCCGATGGTGTGGTTTCAGTCCAAAGGTTGGCAGGCTTGAGATTCAGTAAGAGCTGATGTGTCAACTCAAGTTCAAAGGCAAGAAAAAGTCAATGCCCCAGTTCAGGTGCACTCAGTCAGAAGGAATTCTCCCATACTCTGGGAAGAATTGACATTTTTTTCCTTAATGTTTATTCACTTTTGAGGGAGAGTATAAGTGGAAGAGGGGCAGAGAGAGGGGCGGACAGGGGATGCAAAGTGGGCTCTGAGCTGACAGCAGCAGTGAGCCCGATGTGGGGCTCGAAATCAAACCATGGGATCATGACCTGAGCTGAAGTCAGAAGCTCAAGTGACTGAGCCACCCAGGCACCCCAAGCCTTCATTTTCTATTCAGGTCTTCAAATTATTGGATGAGGCCCACCCACATTAGGGGAGGGTAATGCTTTACTGGGCCTACCTATTTGATTGTTAATCTCATCCAGAAACACCTGCACAGGCACACTCAAAAAAAACATTGGACCAAATATGTCAGCATTCCCTGGCCCAGTCAAAATGACATGAAATGACACATAGCATGAACCATCACAGGGGATGATGGCAAATCACAAAAGCAGTAATGGTAGATACAAGGTGAGGAATAGTATCACAAGACGGGAGGATGTCCAAAGCCCCTTTGAATTCCAGAAACAGTACTGACCAGGTTTGATGCCCCATAACATTATAAACAATACCTAATCCAGATGACACTCAATGTTCATATGATTTGCCTTGGAGGAAAAATGGACACCCTCCTCCCCCCATCTCCAACTTAAAAAGGAGTTTATGTACTGCAGTGATGAAGGATGGCCTGTGAGCAAAAACGAGGAAATGGTAATTCACGGGGTCCAACAAGATGATAGCCAATGTTTTGTGTTGTTTTATTTTAGATTCTTAACAATTTAATGACCTTGGCTCTGCATTTTCAAAATTGCAAAAAGTTGGAAACAACTTATACGCCCAACAAGCTAAGTGTCTCAATAATTATTGGCACAAATACTACAAAATACTATTCAGCCATTTAGAAAGAAGAAGTTTAGTAAAGAAGAGTATTTGTGCTGCAGGAATTTCTCTTACAGTGCAAGTGCTGTGAATTCCCATGGATGGCATGGAACAAATGATTTAGGAAAAGGGATTTATAAAGCTTGGATTGCCACTGGCTACAATCCTATCAAATCAGAGCAAGAACAAACAGCAGCATAGAAACAAGACTAGAACAAACACTAACAAGGCAAAAATAAGAGTGCCTTGTCCTAAAGACGGTGGATAAATGCAATAAAATTAAGGCTTTCACAGGAAAAAAGGGTTAATGAGACACGGAGTAACAGGGAGAGAAAGGAAGACTATTGCCATGGAGCCAAACCAACGTACGTTCAAAGGTCATATTTTTATCTCTGTCATAGGTTTTATAATCACATATTCACAGTTATTTCTTTAAAAATGGAAACACTTATAGAAAATATAACTTTAATATTGACAGTCTGAAACTCTCTACTCCAACATCTTTTCTCCATTGATAGTTTTTTTTTTTTTTTTTTTTTTTTTTTTTTAGAGAGAGAGAGAAAGAGAGAGCAAACATATACATGCGCAGGGGAGAGGGGCAGAGGGAGAGAGAGACAGAGAATCCCAAGCAGGCTCCACGCTCAATGTGGAGCTCCACTTGGGGCTCGATCCCACAACCCTAGAATCACGATCTAAGCTGAAATCAAGACACAGATGCTCAACTGACTGAGCCACCCAGGCGCCCTATCAATCGATAGTTATTTTAAGACAGTTTTTGATAACACGAAGTTTTTATTTTTTTTTAGAACACAAGCAGTATGTTAGAACAGACTGCATGTTGTAAATTAAACATGTTTTAAAACAGCATGTATCATTCCGTTTTCATGAAAATATGGAGGTTTTAAATCCATATGTACATAACAGAAGACTTTTAGAACATATTTTAACATGGAAATATATTAGACAGTTAAAAGTGATTTTCTGTGGAACGTGATATTAAAGGAGAGATTTATTTCTAATACTCTTCTATATTCCTCAAAAACTTTTGAAATGAACAATATAATTTTCATATTCTGAAAAAATAGTAGTTACTTGTCAACTAAAATTTCATGTTACTTGATTCAGTTTGTGTCTCTTCTACTCAATTTTCCACCATCCCCTCCCGTCTAAACTCAATTTGCCTGAAGAAAATCAACAGCTACAGTAAGTTTTTGCATTTAGAGACTTTATGCACCCACTATCATCCTGTGCTATGTATTTCTTCTTTGCTCAAACGTCTATACAGACAGGGGGCTCTGATACATGATATCTTCACTAAACTCTTGTTGAATACGCAGTATGAAAGTTAATCATGGAGATACCCCACAGTGATGTGTATCAATAACTTACGAAAATGGGAAATTCATTTAATACTTTTATTTCCTAGGGTGAAAAAGAAATTAGAGCCAAGTAATATGTGGTATAAAAATAGCTAACGTCATGCAAAATTTATTACAGAAAATGTGATTACGGAAATTATCAAATCACAGAATATTAGGCCTGGAAGAGAGTCATTTTACAATTCAAAAATTCAAACAAAATTAGAAAAATTGATCAGTCTGCTGTCACATGGATAAGCAGTCTTCACAAAAATGTCTGTTTCTCTTATCTTCCTTTAGGCAGTTTTGGACTGCTTAGTTTGTTCCAGGCACTGTGAATATACTAGAGATACAGCGGTGAGTAAAGCAGACAGCAATCTTGACCTGATGCAAGAATAGTCGTTGTAGGCTAGTGAGTGATACAAACAAATCAGAAGCAATGATAAAGTTCTGTGTTACGGGCTAAGAAGGGGAAATTAGAATCCATAGAACAGCTAACCCAACAGGTAGCAGAATGTAATTTTCCTATTCCTTTCTGATAGTTCTGCCCCTCTGCCTAATGACCTTGTTTTTAATTTTTCCATCATAAGCTCTGACACAGTGCTTAAAATATTTTTGGTTTAAATGAGTGCTGAATAAGGTGAATTCTTGACAAAGACACTCAAATAACACCAATGATATCAAAGTTTAGCCAGTCATATCCATCAGGTAAAGAAAAAAAAAAAACCGACGCCGTCGCAAAATAATTATTTTTCAATGGCTACTACGTTTTCAATATTAAAACTTAGGTCTTCTCCAGTTTCACTTATTCTGAGAGCAAGCCCTACACATTTTCAAAAATCATTTTGCCTATCAAAATTGCATTTGCGCTGCCATAAACGTTTCCCATGACAATGCAAATGAAAAACCAAAACTCAAAGTGCAGAAAACTGGGGCTACAGCTGATTCTGGAATCAACTAGTTTCCACATTACGAAAGAATGAGAGATGTGCTGTCTGCTTAAATCCAACAGTTTTCCTTCTGTCATCATACAAATATGTGATGGTTGATTTTGAAGTCACAAAAGCTAGATATTTGGGTTTGAAATTTAAAATAAAACAGTCCGTCTGGTTTTTGATAAACACAACTACCCATATTGTTCCTCTTCTTCTAATCTCTAACTGGAGAGAACACATTGTTTGCCTCTTTTCCCAGGCGATAGTATTTATCCACTGGAGAACCGGCTAATGGCTCCAGTTCCACATGGCTAACTCCCCTAGGAGAAAAAGCATAATGCTGCATGCAAAATCCCAGTGTGGTCACAAAAGGACATTCTATTTCCTTTTTAAAATTTTTGTTTCAGGCTCTTGGGTAAATCGAGTGGTGGAATGTTGACCACGTACAATTCTGTAAAGTCAGGCTAGTTTTCAAAATTGCTATTCCTCATGGCCAGACAAGAGGATGCACATGTTACCAGGTCAGATGCTGAAGAAGGAAAATGAACCTCTCCTTGAATATTCCAGCAGGACGATCCAAAATCAAAGGCAGTTCACTCAAACTTAACATGAGCAAATAAAATGGACATTCCATACACGATGACTGAATAAATGGCTGTGCAATCATTTTTCCAGGCTTCCATCAGAAATATATTTTAATGATCTACCCAAAAGCCCAATACGGTACCACTTCCACACACACAATGCACCATTTTATTGCAATCCTGGGATAGGTATATATACAGAGGGATAGAGAAAATACATTTTTAAAGACAGGAACTCACCCCATATTTTATTGCTATCTGAGCAGAAACACATGTTCCAATCTTTTCCTTTCTCCTTGCCTTTTTCCAAAGACAAATGGGCCTGTTCCTTTAAACAATCTGTTTATAAGAGCTATTACCTCTTAGAATTGAGTAAAGCATACCAACTAATATTTCTAAAATACTTTCAGTAAATACAACTGCAGAATGATGAACAATGAGGCACTTTGTTAAAGAGATAAGCTACGTCTTTCTTTGGGTTCATACAGAAACTAAGGCTTGCAGTCCAAAATTATTTTTGCGGCAAGCTGAAAGCTTCAGAGATTATCTGTGGCTTTCCTATTTGCGCTATGTCAGGTCCCTGTTCAGTCAAACCTCAGTCATATGGGTCTATATTCTTCTTGGGATTATCCTAGGATATAGTCTAAATGCAGAGCTTGCTACCACCCCAGATATCCTTTTTATTCTCATTATGATATCAAGTCCCACGTGGAGAGTCTAAAATCCAGTGTTGACTACTGCTTGTACTGGTCTGCACAAAACTATGCTCCCATCCACTTAGACTTGTTCACAATAGTTAATTCTGCTTTTGACTCTCCACCCCCATGGCAAAGCTTTCCCCAGGTGACTTAATCACCAATAACCTTTCTTTTATCTGAAATCCCAACAATTGTTGCCCAGCGACAGCGTCTAGCATTTAGTGTAGAATCTAGCATTTTATTAGAGATGGCAATAAATTGTTCTCTCATTAATCTACATGAGATTATATTTTTTTCTTCAGCAAACAAATTTCAGATAACTCAAGGGTAGGGACAATATATTTGATTAACTGACTCATTGGCATGGAAAGCGTTTATTGAGCTGTAATTATGGGCCAAATAGTGTACTATGCCCTGAAGACAGAGAGGTGGCAAAGAACGTTCTTGGCTTTCAAGGAGATTCTGTCCCTGTAACTCAATCCAATAATTGCTAGAAGAGAGTTAGAAAAGAATGCTCTAGACCAGTGGTTCTCAAACTCGAGTATACACTGAATCAACTAGAAGGCTGGATAAAATACAGACTGCTGGGCTCCACTCCCAGTGGTTCTGATACAGTGGATCTGGAATGGGGCCTGAGGATCTGTGTTACTAACACATCTCCAGATAATGATGAAGTGGCTGGTCTGGGGACAGTGATTTAGAGAAGACGATAGCAATCACAGAGGCGATACATGTGCAAAGACACAATGGAGCACAGAGCCTGCTGCCCTCGGAGCGGCCCGAAGGTTGTATGATGGGCTTACAGGGTGTGCTGAGGGTAAATATCACATGGTAGCTGGGGACAGAGGAATATTCACGGATTTTGGACACCGTGCTAAGGAATGCGGATTTTAGAGGCATGACGCACAATCAGAAACGTGTAAATAGGAGAGGAGTGCGATCAAGCCTGGACTTTAGTTTTCAGAAAGAAAACAATTAGGGTGGAGGATACACCTACTGATTTGTATCCTACTCATATTTAGACTTCAAAGATGAAAAAATTATTTTGTTTTTTCAACTCTCAGGGTTAGATACCATGCTTTTAGCACCTGGTCTGTCTCAGCTTTCCTCACCTGGACATTTTTAAGAATCTCCTTGGGAAATCACAGCCTCCAGTCAAGTTCTCCTCTCCCTCACCTAGTGGTAGGTGGGTACCTGGCATCCCACCTCAAATAATATTAACATTTGTACACATCTGTTTCATCGATTTCTCAGACTATTGGAGCAGGAGGAGCGCATGCTGTAATTTTACTGATCAGAAAATTGAAGGCCAGATTACTTAAGGAGATTTCAGTAACCTAGCTAGTTAATAACAGAGTCAATACTAGGACACAACTACCCAAACATTCTGTTTAATACCATAACAAGGCCCAGAAATCCATTTAGCCACTTAATGGACTACAACATGATTACTTACAATCAAGTTTTCATCTGTGCAGGCATAAAAAGGAATTCACGACCTCAACCACATCAGCCGTGAGATATATATCTGGTTTCAGAGATGTTAACAACAATGTGCATCTTAGAAGCAATGAGATACAGTAAATACCCCATGGTTTTGCAGGATCTCTACCTCGTTCATGGGAAGGATAGAAGGTAACGTGACTCTGATGAGTCCTGTGTGAGCCCCATGTTCTATATCCAAGCAACAAAATGTCTGTCAGTTAACTACTAGAAGAGTCAGACTCCTGTGACAACGTTGGCTGTTTTTATTCCTGTATATTTCCTCATCTTTCTCAATTTCCCAAGTGACTCCTGGAAATCCTGAGGAATTTATTCAGTTCAGGAATTTACTTAGAGCTTTGAGGCTCATTATCAAACTCTGACCTCATGCCCTCATTTTCTTCCTGTCAAAAACAAATCACAGTATTATATGCACACATATTTCAACCTATTTTCCTTTCCTAGATCCAAATAAAATAATTAAATTTTTCACTGCATTATTATTAACCTATTAATGTTTCTAGTAATTTATTGTCTCACTTGATTTGTGTGAAAACTTAGATATTCAATAGAGACCACTTTCTCTTTTTGATTGTGCAAGCATGATGTCAATACTGTGTTGCTAAATTATAACGGAAATTAATCCAGATCACATATTTTTCATTTAGCTAGGAAACAGCGTTAAGTTTCAGCCACAACATTTTAACACAGAATGAGTAGAATGTTGTTATTTATTTTGGACCTCAACAGGCACTGCAGTTATTAAATATGTTAATATCATGGGCACAATAATTGAAAATGTGCTTAATTGTTTAACCTTGGGGACTGGATAAGCTGCAACAGATTTCTATGGGCTTTTCATGTTTCTGAATTATTATTAGAACTTTCTAATCGGGCTCTGTGCCAGTGGCGTCTCTCTCTTCTTACCCATCCTACGTAACCTCTCTGAAATGGATATTTGAATACAGATCTTTATTCACTCTAATTTGGCCAGTTTCTCCAAATTGCTTTTCTTGGACCTCATCACTGCATCCACCTTATACCTCTCACTGTATGTCCAAATCATGTGGAGTTTCTTGGCATTTCCAGGACAGGCCATGCTATTTTATGCTTTCATGCTTACTCAAGCTGTTGTCCTCACTTCAGATCTTCTTCTTCCTCTATCTCAGCAAACTTCTACTCCATCTCCCAAATGAGCTCATCTGCCACCTTCCCTCTAAAACTGGGTCTCAGATTTCTCTGATTCTTTCACAGATTTTACTGCAACCATTTTGGAGTACTATAAGGATTTTAATGTCGTCCTCCCGTAAGAGAGCGAGCATGTGCCATATGCAACATGTAAAACACGGTAAATGCTCAACAAATATTGTTTAATTAGTGCATGAATGACAGTAATATCTGGGCGGTGACAGCCACTGTCTGTACATTCTCACCTCTCATTATCTTTGTAACACATTACAAAGAGGTTTTGAGGCATGCTTCCAATAAAAATGTCTTTTGTCAAAGTCAACTATGAGCCCCATCTTGCTAAATCCGGTGTGATTCTTTTGTGTTTGTGTAATTGAATTTTTCAGCAGCATTTGACATTGTCATTCCCTCTATCTTGAAGTACGCTCTTCATGTGGTTCCAGGAACCTCACCCTTACCTGGGTTTTCTTACATATCATAGCTATTGCTTCCTACTCTCCTTTGAATGTTTTCTTTTCCCTCTCCTGTCTTTGATATGTGCAGTCACTTCCTAGCCCCTATTCACAAATTGTCTTCCTAGGAGACCTCACTCAGTTCCGTGTCTTTAAAAACCATCTGTAGGCCTATGTCTCTCATACGAGTGTCTTCCTTCCCACCATCTCCACTTGGATGTCTTGTGAGTCCCTGAAATGAACATGGTCAAAATAAAACTCTTGATTTCACCTCTCCTTGGACCTACCATTCCTCCTCCACTTTTCTACATTTTCCTCCAGCCAAGAACACAGAAACAATTCTCAGTTCTTCAGGTACCATGCATCTAATCTATCACCACAAATCCCATCACCCGTGCCTGCAAAATGTACCCTCAATCCAACATCTCTCATTGGCCCCGCTATGCCTTCCTAGCCTGAACCACCACCACCTCTCACATGGACTATTAGGGTGGCTTTCAATGGCAACTCTCCCCATCGCTTTTGTCCCATTTCTGTCTAATCTCTATTCGGCAACAGGAAAGCTCTTTGAAGAAGACAGATCAGCTCATTTCATTCTCCAATGACGTCCCATGAAACTTACAGAAAGAATTAAGAGCCTTATCCAGTAAGATAAATCCTTGCATAATCTGGCTCTTGCCCACCGTCCCACCTCATTTCCTCTCCATCCTCCTCATATACTGTGATCCATGTTATTTCTTGTAGAAGTCAAGTCTCTTCTGATCTCAGTGCCCTTATCCTTCCTGTCTCCTCTGTCGGGAATACTTTTCCCCCCAAATATTCACCAGGCTTGCTACTTGAAATAACTCGCATCTCTTCTCAAATATTGCCTCCTACAGAAGCTATGTCTGCTAATCTAAACTAGTCCACCTTCAAAATAATTTTCTATCCCCATAGCCAGTTTTCATTCTAGAACATAACACTATCTGAAATCACAGGCATAGGTATGTAATAAATGTAACAAATAAATATCATATATTTATTGTCTGGCTCTGTATTAGAATGCAAGCATCATGAGGGTAGGGAGTTAATTTTATGCACCCTTGTATTCCCAGTACCTGTCATGTAACATGTGCTTGGTACATGTGTACTGAATGAAAAAAACATGTTGGACAGATCCAAATTATACCACTGGGGCATATGGATAATTTGAAGGCATTTGAGAACCAATGGATGTAAGAAGACATTTCCTATGCACTCCACTTTCTGCCTAAACATAGAGCCTCCAAAAAGAATTCAACTCATTATAAATTCCCCTTTAAGGGAGGCTTCTCAAAGCAGGGAGGAAGAATGACTCCTACCTATTACCAGAAATGGGAAGCTAGCGCCAGGATGAGAAATCGCATGAAGAGACCTTATTAAAACACACCCTACCTTCCCTTAGTTTCCCCCATATACTGCTCCATCACTTTCCACCATTTATTGTCCCATGAAATCCTAACCCACTTTCTCTGTTAAGATGGGATGCAAGTTCTATATTCTAACAGCTTCTTTGAGCTGTATTTTCTGTGTACATCCTTCCGTGTACATACATAAATAAATTTTGCCTTTTCCCTTGTTGATCTGCCTTTTGTCAGTTTAATTCACAGGCTCCTAAGTACTGGACTTAAGGGGATAGAGGAAAAGTTTTTCCTCTTTGACAACGTGAATGAACACAGCAATAAATGGATAAGCTGAGTAACTCGCCTCATCTTTCTATGCCTCACCCCATTACTATTTTTATTAATCACATCATCAATGCCAGGAAAAATTGGAATTCAAAGTAAAGGCATTAAAAATGTTAAAAGGCTACCATAAAGAGCTGCCACATTGAGAAATGGTCTACGTAGTCTTCGTGTGACATCATCCTTAAACTAGATAGGTTGGAGGATCAGGATGGAGAGTGGAGATGTCACTCTGCATAAAGATCCCAGTGATGTGATTAATAAAAAGATGTCTGGAGACACATGGAAAAGACAGAAGCTCCTGTGACACAGGTCAAGGTTCGTGCTTACTCCAGTCTTATGTTTCCTCAGAGTCCAGAACCCAGCAGTGCCCCCTCATAGAAGGATAAGATTCCCTGAACGTCAGGTCTCCGCAGATGTGGCCAGGTGCCAAAGTGCCATCCAATAAGGTGAAGATATCCTCAGATCCTTCACAAATTTCTCTACCACCACTCTGGTGTTTTTTACACCCTCAGACTCTTCCAATTAATATTAAGTAGCTTCCATATAAATCCAGGGGGAAGTTCCTGAATGCCTACCAAGAGACATGTGAATCTTAGGTCAATTTCCCAGATCTACCGACTGTGATCCACTCATATCTCCATCTTACTCTTCTAGTGAAAGGCTTTCTGTAGGCCATTTATTTCAAACCCAAGAAGATGCCTTGAGCTGAGAAGATATTTAACCAAAAAGTTTTTTCAGGGGATGTGTTGGATAGGAGTCCTCCATATGGATCTGGAAAGATTATCACCAGGAAAAAAAAAAAAAAGAGGGTATAACTTCATGTTACTGGCTACAGACTAGGCAATGAGAGGCTGGTGAGGCACAGAATCTCAGAAGGTCTGGAAAGCCCAAGCCAAATGTAGCCAACACTGCCCATTTTCATGCTGAGAGCCCTGGGATAGGTACCACTTTAAGTCATCTCAGAGGCTTACCTTCGGCACAGACCAAAGGTCTTGAGATGTGGGACAAAATGTCTGTTAGGGAATTGAGGTTTTTTTCTCACCCCAAACTCTCTTCAGTGTTGATAAATGTAAAATAGTCTATTTTGGGGTTATCCATGCTACTGTTAATCCTAGGCTAGGATTAACTTGTTTAAAGCTGCTTGTTTTCACTTAGTCTTGCCTTCTGCACTTATAAGCCTGTGCCTCTCCTACTTTCAGAGGCTTCCACCAAAATCACACCAAAGAACAACAACAATAACAAAATATATTAGCCTATCAGCCTGATAGGTAAGGGACCAGATGTATACAGTAAAGCTTACTCTTTTACTTATTAAACACTGATTACTGAGATCAATAATCTATTCTATAGCTTTCCCCCAAACCTGTGATGCTGTTTTTTTTTCCAATTGTGCAAAGAATACAGTCAAAACACAAAGGCTGGCAGAGCGTTCCTTCAATCACAGTTCTAAAGATGATAGGGAGTTCCAGGTTACAGAGTGCATAGGGCATAACGCTCTGAATCTTGGAAAACTTCTAGTAACTCTGGTGGTTCCAGTAAATACTGGGCTATGCACAAGGAGATTCTGAGTCTCCGTGCCTCCAGAGCAGGGGTTCTCAACACCTGCAGCACTTGGGAACTTGTTAGAAAAGCAGGGTCTCAGGTGTTCCCCCACAGTTACCTTATCAAAACTTCCAGGGGCGGGGCCCAACAATCAGTGTTTTAACAAGCCCTCCAGGCAATTTTGACGCACCCTAATGTGTGAAAAGCATTCTCCTACAGTGTTAAAAGCCAAAGGGATTTGAGCAGGTAGCAGCAAGTTTCATGAGCCGTAGCATTAAGGACTGCCAGGCAGTCGTCAGCGCGAAAGCCACACCCTGTGCGCACCAATGATGCGCCTATTATATCCACAGTGGAGCCTTTCCTGTGGCTAAAGCACCTATTGCTGTCTTGGGCTAAAACCAAAATCGGATAAAAACAGGCTGGAGTTCCGGGAGTGCAGCTCCCACGACTCAGTATCTCCCTACAGTTTGAACACCACTGAACACTTGACTACTGTGCCCGCAAACATCACCGTCTCCCTCACCCCCTCATCTTCTGATACCAGGAAGGGGGAACTGCCCCATTTTCATCCTATGTTTGCAAAGCCCGGTACCAAACAGGCACTGGAGATGCCACAGCTGAGACGGTCCTAGCCCTGTGAAGCTTAGTCTTGCCTTAACCATGCCGGACTCACTTGAATTACCCTTCCCTTTAATGATTCTTCATTTTGGGACCGATTCTGCATCCTTGGGCAGCCGTCACATTCTGTGCTCACTCCTTTCAGAGTACAGTATTGCAATTATGTCTTTACACACAACTAGGAGCTCCTCGAAGGCTGTGTAGTTTAATCGATTACCGGCATTTTGCACAGTTCCTACTTAAAGTAGATACTTGACAACATTTTGATTAACGAATGAATGAAACCAGACAATGGCTTTTAAGGAGAACAAAAAATGCAATAAATGTGTTTTTTGAACCTCAACACGTTTGCGAGGATACAGAAGAAGGAAAATAATTTAAAATGAATTTACCTGGGGTTTTGTGACTTCCCCCACCGTTGATTTCCCTTTGTAATCAGGGCCCTAAGCTGCTTGTTTTCACTTAACCTTACCAAACCCATACAAATTCAGTCGGCAACGTCTACAATTGCCAAAGTTACTTGGAATTGTATACTGATCCTCCAAGGTGCTTAATGAGCCACCCTGGCTGATTAACAACCACCTACGAGATTGATGGGCATGAAATGCATTTTAATAGCAACCAAACCCTTGCTTCTCTGATTTATAGACCTATCACTGTTCCAGACCAAACCAAATTCCTGAAATTCTGATTGCTCAGATCCAAACTGCAGTCTGATTGTGGCATTATTAAAATTGGACTTTGAGGTCAATATCACAACTGCATCTAGCAAATTGGGTAGAGAACAAGCCTGGAAATATAAATGTTAGAAGTTAATGATTTGTACAGAACGATGTGTGGCTTGGGCAGTCCATTCTCTTTGTCAAGTGTGGATACAAAACGATTGCTCCGTCCCGATCACAATACGTATCCATGGTAGTTATGTGCGATGCATTTGAAAATAATAATTTGACATAGGGAGATGAAGAATGAATAAGCCAAGGAAGTGTGGCATTCACAAAGAGGCATTTTATCTGCTGGTTCTTAATCAGGGCAGACCTGAATATTCACATTTATAGCACAAAAACTGAAAGAGAGGGCTGGAATTTAAAAGGCCCTTCATCTTGGTCAGGCTCTGCGGGGTGTTCTCCCTGCAGCTGGTGGGTCCCTTCCTGTTTCTGATGTCTCCACCTGCAGGTGGTGGCGCTGGCCCCTGACCCCGTGAAATAAGCCTCTCGCTCTTCTCCTGAATTATTCCTGCTGTCTGTAGACTGCAAACAGGAAGTTAGGGGATGACAAAAGGTCTCTCACTAAAAGATTTGATTAATCAGCTAAATAATGTTTACTCCGCGAGCCTTATTTTCCAAATAAGGTTTTCAGAAAAAAAAAAAAAAACACACTAATATATCTCTTCAGTTTTATTCAAAATGCAACAGAGGTGTAATTTAAGGAGAGGGGGAGCATCGGACAGACTCTAAAAGGAAACATATAATCGATACAGACCGAAGAGAAAAGGCAGAACTGGGAGACAAGGATGTACTGAAACCGTCAAAGTACCCAGGCAGCAGTGACACATTTGAAGGGGGAAAGAAACTAGTGGCGTGGATTCTAGTATTTCTCAAACATTTTGGTCTAACCACTCCAAAGAAAGGAATAAATGTGGCTATAGGGAGGAAGAGAAAAGAAGTTGATCTTACGGTGGGCCAGAGGGCAAAGGCCCAGGGTTCTTCCATTTGTTCTGTGACCCAGATCTTGAGCCTCCTTTCTCGGCAGGTCAGGATGGCTTTCACTGTGCCCTAACCGCCTCTCTTTGTTCTATTTTCCTCCAATCTATTGGCCAAACTGGTCTTTTGAAAATTCAGGCCTATTCAACTCATTTGCCTATTTGCTTCCTTACGTTTAAAAGTGTAGCCTAGCGTAAAGCAGCGCTTCTCGAAGCAAGAGGAGAAGAAGGCCAACGACAAGGAGCAGCACAGATCCGAGCCCCACCTCAGGGCTCCTGGACGAACAACTCTAGAGGTGCAGCCCAGAAATGTGTGGTATAACAAACCCTCCACGTGACTCAGGTGCTGGTGAAGTACGAGAACCACTGGCCCAGAGGTGCTTCTAAAATTTGGTAGGTGTCAGCTGGGGACTGTGGTTTAAAAAAACAAAACAAAACTACAGAGAACCCAGGTCCTCACCCACTGAGACTAATTCATAAGGCTTGGGATCAAGGTAAGGAGTCTACAGCTTTTACCAAGGCACCTAGGCAATTCTGACAAGGGGTGTATGGAAGGTACTTAGCGAAATGCTGGCCACAGGACAGACAGTATCTGAACCGCTAAGGGTAACATGCGATAGACTAGCCTTCTCCCCGTTGCCTCCTTCACACCTCCTTTTCCTCTGTCCTCTCCATGCCTGTGCCATGTGCTCTCATTTTCATGCCGGGACTCTCCTCTGCCTCATTCGCCACCAGGCTTTCTCCCGGCCTATCCAACTTGTATACGTCTTCACATTTTATGAAAAGCTTTTCTCAGCTCCCTCAGGCAACGTGCATTCTCTTGCTTTTTACTCCTCTAACAGGTGGTTCATAGACGTCCATCTGAAGAAGTGAGGCCTTAGGAAAGACCCGGGATTAGTCACGTATCCATCTGGCGATTATTCACCTGTCATCTATTTTGTTCAAGGGATTTTGTTACGGTCTGGAAATAAGAGTGAACAAACGGAGCGCGGTTCCCACCCTAAGAAAGCCTAAAGGCCAGATTCAAATCATAACTGCACCTCTTACTAGCTGCATGACCTTGGACCAGCTACTTAACCTCTTTGAGCCTCAGCGTTATTGGCTATAAATTGATGACAATTCCAACTTTCAAGAGCTGTGGCGAAGATGAAGTAGCCAAAGGAAGAAGCAACTGACAGAGTGCCTCTTACATAGTAGCCCTCAATAAATGGTGGCCACCCTCCACTGCTCTGTGAAGTTCCTCAAGGTCTGTCTTACTCCTCTCTGACTTCCTGTTCTTATCACAGTGCCCGCAACATAACGGACATAATTCCTCAGCAAATATTTCTGAATCAGTGAACTGTACTTCGTCAGGGAAGTCACACTCCTGATGTGAACCAATGTGTTCTTCCCTAGAAAAATAAGGCAAAACTAGACTGAGGACCTTCGATGGTGATTTTTTTTTTTTATTGTCGCCATTTAAGGAAAGTACTACTAAGAAGAACTTTTCTTCTTATGCTCAACATCACCAGATAAATCAAAATAACTGTGTCTAAGTAAATGTCCCATCACTAACTGTAACGAGATTTCACCCCTTCAAGTGCTCTTTGAGACAGAAAAAGAAAAAAACAGGCATTCACATTAAAATCTACTTTTCAAAAGCACCCAAGGAAAGCAGTAAAGATGCAATGACCTTGACAGCTGATGGCCCTAAAAGGGGACACACCTTGTCTTACTACACTGTAGATAAAAAATAAAACATATATTTGTTTAGTGTATATGGAAAGGAGAAAATTTAAAGCTGGTAAATTTTGTTTGTGAGCATCTGTATATTTAAGATCAGAACTGAGGTAATGAGACAAGCTGTTCTATTACAAAATGATCCTTTAATCCAGGGGTTCTTTAAATTGAGTGTCCCTCAAAATTGCCTAGACAGCTTGTTTACAGATTGTTGGACACCGAATGCCAGAGTCTTTGATTCAGTATATCTCAGGTAGGGCCCACGAATGTTCATTTCTAACCATTCCCAGGTGATGTCGGGGACCACATTTTGAGAACCACTGGTCTGCTTGCTCTATGAAGGAAGAAGTCTGCATATGCTACGAAGAGTACTCTACCTCGGAGGAAAGAAAGAAAAACATGAAAGGTTAAAGGGAAGAAAAGAATACAAATCTCAGTCAGCTGAGGTCCTCCAGGCAAAATTAACTGCATCTGTCATGTACATCAATAACCCTTTGTTGCACAGACCAGCCTAAATTGACTCCTTGTTTATATCGTTATTTGTGTGAATCCTCTTTTTTATGATAACGAGCTTCTTAAAAAATGGTGGCGTAGCTTATTCACGTTTATCGTGGCCTGTACGTGTTCAGTAAACATTTGCTGGATTAAAACAATTCTGAAGAAAATAAATTTTTTACCTTAATCTAGGTTGGCAGAAATTTTATGAAGTAATCTGTAACTTAAGGTACGTTATTGATTTCACTGATTGGATTCTTGGTTTTCTTTTCTCATCTGAAATGATTCACATAGGTGAACAGGACATCTAACTTCTGTGAGGTGATATGCAAAGAATACTTAGAGATACCTGAAGAATTAAAATGTTAGACGGATACCATAAATGGAATCTACACAATTCAATGAAATGTTTTATTGTGTTCCCACTACATGCCTGGAAGATGTACTGAATGCTGGAGAAATGGTGGAAGGAGGACCTTGAACTTAGGTTGCCCGAAGGTAGAGTTTTCTCTCAATAGTTCCACTGTATTGACTCACTCTGAAGAGAGGCTCGGCCCTCAGGAGAGTCACATGCACAAGAAACCGAATTACTTTCTAAGATTTAAACCTGAATAAAGCTACTGGTTCAGTTTACATGTGTCCAAAGTTCTGAAAGACCCCAAAGGGAAGCTCATTTTGAGGTCCATATTAGAAAAATTTTAAGGTATAATTTTTCATTCATCAATGTGACAAATATCTCTTGGCCATCTGTTGTTTGCCAATATCGTGGTTCTGTGGATTCAGTGGTGAGCAAAGCATGCCCACTACCTAGTGGGTGAAACAGATAATCATCAAATGCTCACACAAATAGTGTCTCATTACAAACTGAAAAAACACTACGGAAGGAAAATAAAGGGCACTAAGAAAGCAGGTAGCAAGAGGACCTACTCTAATTTGAGAGTGGCAGGAACTAGAGAAATCTTCCTGAGATGGTGACAACCAAATGAGTTTTGCAAGATGATCAGGAAGACGTTAGTGAACGTGTGGGCTTGGGAGCAGTGACAGAGATCATGTGCAGAGTGCCTGACAGAGGGAATAATATGTACACTGTCAGAGGAGATTATAGCACTGTATCTAGAGGGATCTAAAAAAAAAAGTTGGTGTGGTTGGAGTACAAAGAATGAGGAGAAGAAAGGAGTAGTGGAAGATACTACTGAAAATATGGCAGAGGCTATACCATCTTGGGCTTTGAAGGCCATGTTAAGACCAAGAGTATAGAAATTCTTTGAAGTAGAAAATTGACAAGGCTAGGTTTACATTTCTAAAATACTACTCTGTCTATAGAGAGAACAGTCTGTTGGGGAGGAGTAGATTCGTTTCAACTCAACAAATTAAGAGGTTATTGTGGTCATCCCAAAGAGAGATGATGGCCACTTGCCTTGGGATAGTGATGGATATAGAGGAAAACGGCAGAGGTATAGAAAAAGTTAAATCAGTAGGACTGGGCAGATTTGATAAGGCAGTTGGAGGACAGTGAGGAGGAATCAAGTGCAAATCCCAGACTGTCACCTGCTCACCTGGGGATGTCATTCACTAGAATAGAGTAAAATATATGTGTAACAGATTTGAAGGACAAGAGCATAAGTTCAATTTGGTGGTGTTTGTGAAATGTGACCTGCTTTCGACTGTGGAGACATTAATTATGTAGATGGGTATGTAAGACAAATAATCAGGGGAGTGTTCAGGGCTGCAGATGTAAATTTTAGAAGCTTGGTAAGAAAGTTAGTATTTAAGCCAAAATCATGAATGAGATCACCTAGGAACAGGAGGCAGAGTAAAAAATGAAGGAAAATACAGGGCACCTGGGTGGCTCAGTTGGTTAAGCATCTGACTTCAGCTCAGATCATGAACTTGCCATTAGTGAGTGCAAGCCCCATGTTGGGCTCTGTGCTGACAGCTAATGGCCTGGATCCTGCTTTGGGTTCTGTGTGTCTCCCTCTCTCTCTGTCTCTTCCCCACTCATGCGCTCTCTCTCTCTGTCTCTCAAAAATAAATAAACATTAAAAAAGTTTTTTAAAAAATGAAGGAAAATATTCATCCTTTTTTTTGGTACATTGTGTAGTGAATCAGAATCATATCCTATTTAATTTAATTATTTAATTCAATTTATTTATTTTTTAAATTGAAAAACCAACCTGGGGAACCTGGGTGGCTCAGTCGGTTAAGCGTCCGACTTCAGCTCGGGTCATGATCTCACAGTTTGTGGGTTCGAGCCCCACATCGGGCTCTGTGCTGACAGCTCAGAGCATGGAGCTGCTTTGGATTCTGTTTCTCCCTCTCTCTCTGCCCCTCCCTCACTCACGCTGTATCTCTCTCTCCTTCAAAAATTAATAAGCATTAAAAAAATTTTTTTTAAAAGAAAAACCAACCTAACCACCCATGGTATAGATGAAGACAAGGGAAACTAAAAGTTCATTGCATGTGCTAGATCTCAAAAGTAGAGCTCATTTTCTGACTTCTACATCAGTGTTTCTCAAAATGTCATCCTGGGGTGACCAACAGCATTGACATCACCTACAAACTCGTTAAAACTGCAAATAATCAGACCCCATCCTAGATCTAATGAATCAAAAGTTCTGGATTGGGGCTTTGCCCTCCTGGCAAATCTGATGGGTACTCAGATCTAGGAACTTCCACTGTATTTTGTTCCATCCCTGACTGAATAGCAGTCAGCCAAGTGGCGTGTTTACACTCATGGGTAGAGAGGGAACAGGGGCAATGCGAGGCTGTTGTTGATTCTGT
The DNA here is from genome assembly GCF_014898765.1 of Herpailurus yagouaroundi. NCBI lineage: Eukaryota > Metazoa > Chordata > Mammalia > Carnivora > Felidae > Herpailurus > Herpailurus yagouaroundi. The sequence continues at coordinate 10,375,665 of NW_024420586.1, forward strand.
GCCAGAGGAGATTATATAAGCTAGATAGACCCTCTTGAACTCAACAGAAGCTGTAAAAAGCATTGGTACATGTGTTTTATAACCTAACAATTATGCATGCCATTTCTGTGCTTTGCAAAAGGGACAGACTGGTGCCAGGGAAACTGACATTAGCAATTCAAGTTGAATAGGTAAAATGGTCTAAGACACAAGAAGGCAAAAGTTGATTTTGTAGAACTTGACAGAGAAGGAACTTTTAACTATCAGTCTCAGCTTGATAGATATAAACAGCTATTTTCAAGACTCAAACACCCACACTCCCATCTTTAGAATAATATTAGCAATTCTGTATGTTTGACAGATAAACCTCTGCTGCAAATTATCCTCCAGCCGTGATATTTAAAACCAATGGTTTCTGGTGTTTTGTTGCTACAAAATATGTAACCTTAACCAGATGTTTACATGTGGGTCTTAAAATCTAATTGAATAGTTCACTTGATGTGTTAGCACAATTAAGAAGTTCTTCCTTAAAAGGGGAAGAGGGGCAAATTGATATGTTTAATTTTCAAAAACACAGATTGTTCTCTGCTCTATAACAGTCTATCAGCTAGAAATTTCTATTAACTGTGTGTTCTCTACTTCATGAGTATAAGGATAAGTTGTGGTTTTAATGATCATCTTGGAACATTCTGGGATATTAAGGTAGATGCTGTACCAAGGAGCTTAATTTACATTCAGGACAGTTTTAGTTTTGTATACTTACTATCATCCTCCATAAAAAAATAGTTATATTTAATGATAACTCCTCTAACTGTAATGTCTAATCAATAAGGTACACCCATTTCTTGACAAATACACATACATCTACATGTATACGGTTACCTTATCTTTCTGGATAGGATTCACATAGTCTATTGTACTGGATGAAAAGAAATGGTATCAGCAGCTTCTATCTAATAATTTAAGAAATCCGTCATTTATGAGATTTTTGCTCTCAACAACATTCTGATAAACATATTTTCTTTAGTAATCAAACACAAAATACATTGGCTTTTTAAAATTACCTAACTACTAAAACAACTGTATCATTAGTATTTGAAGGATCTTTGAAAGTATTTCTGATTTCTCTTCCTTTTCCAACATGCTACACAAAGGAAGGACAATTTATCTAAATTGTCAATTACAGGTTTTCATAGGAAGAAGATGATTGGACCATAAATGGAAAGGCATGCCACATTAGTATTGTTAAAGAGTGTGGTACATAGTTAACATACATTACCTACCCCTCCAGTGAAAATAAAGATTATCCACTTTCTTTTAAATGCATTCACTACTATCCAATGCAAAGTATACACAGAAAATAGGCAGCCCGCAAGCATAGTAACTGCCTGGCAATCTGCTTTCAACTTTCTACATGGATATCCTTTTCAATATGCATTAATTTCATTGTAAACAAATAACATTGTGTGATTAAAAAGAAAACTAGCTGCTAAAATTGTGAAGATATTTTTCACACCATGGTCAATGTTTCTCTAGGCAACAAAGAAATGTCTAATAACAAAATGTTTGTTTATAAAATCTGTAGAAATGCATCTTGAAAATGTATCTTACAAATGCCTAGAGATGGGCTGAAGACAAAAAGACAGTAAAAGAATATTTAAAATTTTTATATTTTCCTCCACATGCCTCTAATCTAAAATAAACATCCAATCTTTTAATAGATTCTGTTTGCTGCACAAAATCATGAATTAAATACTAATGAGTTGAAATATAATTTTAAAAATTAAAGTATATTCCAAATAGCAAGCCAATCAATTGACTTTTACATCCTTCTGATAAATGCAAAGTACCAATTCTCTGAACATAGCTTTTTATGGTTACTTTTTCAAAATAACTACATCATTCAAACTACTGAGTTGCCTGTAAAACCCAAATTGCTTGAACATTAGTTCTAGAGAAATTTTCATGATGCCTTTAAACTCTGAGTGTCAAACTCAACATTTAGGCTCTAAAGCCTATGGGTGGTATTTATCACCCTTCAACACTCACATTCATCGTTTATGGAAAATATGTTTAAGAAAGAAAAAAATGAAATAGAAACTCAGGGTTTAAAATAGTCCTCTTATAACCTGGGTAGTTTCTCTTTATCTAAAAGCCCTTTGCCTTGTCAATTGGAAAAATATCAGATAGAAAGATTTTTAAATGCCCAAATATTTATGATAAATTTTCAAACACAGGGTCTGGAAGAAAACAGGAAAACAGAAATTCAATGTAATATTTAGCTTAATCACTCTTACAGTCAATCACATCTAAGCTTGCCCAACCTCAGCAACTTAGCCAAAAATTCAATACAAAAAAGCTATAGTTTGTCGAGGATATCTAGAAGGAGAACCTCCTTGTTCTTACCTTTCCTAAACCAAAATTTATATTTTCTCTTTCAAATTAATGCATCAGCAATGAATTTAGTTAAGTTATAATCTCTTTTTAAAAGTCTACATACTGACAAGTCTCAAATTATATTCTTTAACACGGTTTGATTAAGTTACTAGAAAGAGACAAAGTATCATGCATTCATTCAACAGGAATTTATAGAGTCCCCAGATTAAAAACACACATTTTATGATGAAATCATAATACCAAAAATGGAGTTGCCCATTCTAGATACGTATTAAATTGTGAAAATATGAGTGGACAATTTGACAGTCAGGCAAGTATGAGGGATATGTCCAGCATGCTTTATGAATTTAAAATTATAATCACACTACCTAATACCAGCCCCCTCCCCGTTTAAAAAGGATCATAACTAGTGATTTAGGAGAAAACTCAAATGCACCAATGAAACAAGAGAGAAATTTGAGGGTTGTGATCACTAATAACAATTATATCCTGAGAGCAAATGGAAATTTGTTAATAAATAACTTCTCCAACAGTCTTTTTGCTGAATCTAGGGTTAATTTTTTTTAATTAAGTGAAAAAACGACAGTTCTTACAGGAAATGTTACGTCCAAGTTTACTTCCTTGGCTTCTGATTTGGAGGCCAATGGGTTTGGGCCACTTTAAAAGGTCAGACAATAGCACATGGCTGTAGTGACAGAGAGTTATTAAGCTACAACACAATACTTTTATTTTCAAAGGCTGGCTACAATGTGAATAGGAGCAACTCTTCTATCCTCTGTTCCTCATTTTTTAAAAAGACATTTTTTGGTCCCAGAACTCTTTTAGTCTTTTTAATCTGGTTTTTACCCCTCTTATGAGAAGAGCTTTGCTCTTCCCTTTGAGTTCACAGTGACATTTAGGTCAGGGAAGTCTTTACCAATGCAATCTTAATGGGGGGTTCTAACAAGGGAGTGAAGACCGTGAAGGGTGACTTAGACGCCTGAGTAATTTTCCTTACCATTCAAAACTGGACCAAGTTGTGCCGAAAAGAGCAGATCTTGGATTTTGCTACATTTACTTTTAGATTTGTAGGTCAAGTGTAGATTTTCAGGGAGTTAAGGAAGTAAACACAATCACCATCATCTACACCACCACCCTCACCAACATTGTCATCACCGTCATCAGTGTCATAATTATCATCAATGAATACATTTTGCCTCTTTAAAAATCATTTTCCAAGTGCCAGGTACCATGCTAAACATTTTATATTATCATCTCTGTTATGTTTACAAAGATTCCCATAAAGTAGGCTCCATCCAAGAAGAAATATGTTTAAACATAAATCATATCACGTCACAATCTTTATGAAAAACCCCAATGGCTTGTAATTTAATTTATGAAAAAAAGCCTAACTACTTATCATGTCCTGGAAGACCAAGCATCATCTAACCCTGCGAGATCCTTCTCATTTCCTGGCACTTACCTCTATCACCATATAGCACTCATACTATTCCTTAAATAGGCCATGATGATTCCTGATAGGGAGCTCTCCATGTTTTGTCCCCTTTGCCTGGATGCTATTTAAATGTCTTCCTCCTTTTCAGTGTTCAGGGACCTTCTCAAACATTATTTTCTTGAGTACCTTCTCTGACTTCTCTGTCTGGTGTTAGCTCCCATATCACATTCCAGTCATATTTTACCATATTGCCAATTTTTATTTTCTGAATAGAACTTATCAGTATCCAAGTATTATATTATTTTTTATTTGTTCTCCATTAGAATGTGATATCCTTGAGAGCAAGTACTTTTTGTTTCAGATACACTAGTGTCATCAATCACTTAGAACTATATCTGACATATAGAAAGTACTCAATCAATATGTGATGGGTGATTGAACACAAAGCCCTTTGAAATGCGTACTAGTTTTATTGTTATTTTTATTTGAAGGGTAAGGAAACTGAGGTTTAGAAAGGGTAAGTGACAGGTTGAAGATAATAAAGTAAGCAGCAGAGCCATATTTTGAAGTCAAGGCTATATATCCACCCAGCCAAATAAAAATGAATTTGTCCATATCATGATGGACACAGGAGTTTTCAAAATCATATATAAGTTATCTTAGACTGACTGTCACATTAGGAAACATAGATTTCATCAACTGTTGCAAGAATGATGCCTTAATCAGAAGAAGTCTATATCAACAAAAAGAAAGCCCTTTAAAATAAGATAATTTCACAAAAGTTGATCATTTAATCCTCTATTCTACCACTCCTACTTTAGACCATAGTCTCCTCTAAGTATTACGCACATAAGGGAAAATAACTACTGCTCAATACAAAGTCAGATGAAGGCCATGTTATACAGCACAGCACACTACACTGAGTGTCAAAAGACTTCGGCACCAGACCTAGCTTTTTCACAGGTTAGTTGGTAGTTACAGGAATCTGAGGGTCACAATTCCTTTATTTTGAAATAGAAGAGCTCTTTCCTGAGGTGATGTTACCAAAATGGTGAACTAGGAGATTCCTAGCTTCCATCCCCCATGAAGGTCAACAACTAGACAGCTATCCACAAACAAAAAGAGCTCTGAGAGAGCTCAGGAATTCACTTAAAAAACTTCAGCAACACAGTGAAACCAAACACCCTGAAAATAACCACACAAAATGTGAAAGAAGAACACTCCACTTCCCCTGCATTATCCCATTCCCCCAGGCCAGCACTGCTCAGCATGGAGAAGGAATTCCCCTGCTAGAAAGATGTTCTCTTACTGGGAAAAGGAGAGAAGAATGAGCGACCAGTTTCCCCAGCCTCTTGGGGCACAGCACTAAGGACCCACCTCAGTTATACCCCACCAGGACTTTGGCAAATTTACGTATACCGATAGTCAGAAACAAAGAACAGAGATGCCAATGTCAGCCATGCAGCAGGAGCGACCACAATACCCAGTGACCTACTCTGCAGATTAGCTCAGCAGTTTTTACTGAAGAAACCAAAACCACCACAACTACCATGAATGCCCTGCAGATTTCACTGTTTTTGTCCCACAGGTATTCATGTTTGCTGATGCTAGTCAGCTGAGACCCTCCCTGCTTCCTCCACCTCTACCCCGAACAGAATTTGAGACCCACACCTGCAGCCAACCCAGGCCTTTGCAGCTGAGTGTGTCCAAGATGCCAGCCTAGACCCCTGAACCTGACCCCTACTGTCATGTACACACTTGAGGATCCCCCCTCTAGCTGTGTACTTGCACACGACTGGACTCCATTGCTGCGTGCACATCTGTGGCAAGAATCTGTAGCCACACTAGTGCACACTGATGGCTAAGGCACCCATACCTGATTATTGGCCTGTATTTGGCCCTATCTATGGTGACTAGACTGCACCTCTGTGCTTAACTGCAGCTAGTGCCCTAGCTGTGCCACCTGCATACCCCCAGCCCACCCCTCATCACTAGCTTCCACAGCACTGCAGACATCTGTGGGGAGATCCTGCAACCATAGGCATGCACCCTGAATGCCAGGGCCCCCACATTTGCCAGTGTGCCTGCAGGTGGCCCAAGCCTTTGCGGCTGGCCTTGGACCCTATCGCTGAGTATGCATCTGCAAATGGCCCTTGCTATTACACAGACACCATCGGCTGGCCCTCTTAGCCAAGTGTGCATACCACCAGACTCAGCTACCATAGTGCCTGCCCTGACCTCTAACTCCTGGAACTTGACATGCTGTTGAGGACCCCAACAACCCTTGAAGCCACTGCAGGCCTACTATAGTATTTGCCAAGGACCACACAGTTACAACCGTTACTGTGGACCCCAGTGACCTAAGGTGACAAGACAACATGTCCTCCTGGACCCAGAGCTACTACATGCCCCTGCACATGGTGCTCTGTACCATAGACCCATGGCCCCAGTATGCTCCAGTGGGCCTCTACCTGCATGTTAAGGGCTTTACTTATGAAATCAGTCTATAGAGTCTGGAAGAAGTGACTCTTTCTTAAAATATGCAGACACCTATACAAGGCAACAGGAAACATGAAGAATCAGAGAAATAAAACACCACAAAGGAACATGGCAAGCTTCCAGTAACTGACCCCAATGAAATAGATACCCAATGAATTAAAAACATTTATTCTAGGTGCTTGGGTGGCTCTGTTGGTTGGGTATCTGACTTTGGCTCAGGTCGTGATCTCATGGTTTGTGGGTCTGAACCCTGCATCAGGCTCTGTGCTGACAGCTCTGAGCCTGGAGCCTGCTTCAGATTCTGGGTCTCACACTCTTTCTCTGCCCCTTCCCTGCTTGTGCTGTCAAACTCTCTCCCCCCCCCCCCCTCTTCTTCTCTCTCTCTCTCAAAAGTAAATAAAAGAACATTGAAAAAAATTATTCTACACATGCTCAGGGAACTCCAAGAAAATACAGATAAACAATTTAACAAAATCAGGAAAACAATACGAGAAAACAATCAGTTCAACAAAGAGAAAGAAAACAAAATGGAGAACCAAACACAATTTTGGGGGTTAAAGAATACAATTACTAAACTGAAGATTTCAAGAAAGTTTCAACCACAAAGTGGGCCAAGCAGAAAAAATAATTTGTGAGCTTGAAGACAGATGATTTGAAATTATCCAGTCAGAGAAAGCCTACGAGATTTATAGGATACCTTTAAGAGAAACAATCTATGCATCACTGGAGTCTCAGAAGGAGAAGAGAAGAGAAGAGAAGAGAAGAGAAGAGAAGAGAAGAGGAAAGGGGCAAAAGTCTTACATAAAGAAGTAATGGCTCGGGCTCTGGGTTGGCTCAGTCGGTTAAGCATCCGACTTCGACTCAGGTCATGATCGCATGGTTTGTGGGTTTGAGTCCTGTGTCAGGCTCTGTGATGACGGCTCAGAGACTGGAGCCTGCTTCAGATTCTGTCTCTCTCTCTCTCTCTTTTTATCTCTTTCAAAAATAAAACACAACGCTAAACAAATTAATGAAATAATGGCTGATACCTTTTTAAACTTGGGGAGAGATATGGATACCGAGTTCATAAAGCTAATAGCTAATAGGTCACTCCATAATTTCAATCCAAAGTAATCTTCTCTTATACATATTATAATAACTCCAAAATCAAAGGCAAAGAGGGAAATTTACAAGCAACAAGAGAAAAAAAGTTCTTTAATAAACAGAACCCTCATAAGGCTATGAGTGGATTTCTCAGTACAAACCATGCAGCCTACGAGAGAATGGGATTATGTATTCAAAGTGCTGAAAGAAAAAAAAAACTGCCGACTAGGAATACTTTATCTGACAAAGTGGCTTTCAGAAATGAGGGTGAGATAGAGAATTTTTCAAGAAAACATGAAACTATAACATACATTGGGGAAAGTAAGCACACCATCTGATGTAGAATCCTCTAACACTGTAATATGATGCTATATTAAATACTTCACTCTAGTATGAAGGTCAAAGGACAAAAATATTAAAAACAGCTATAGTTATAGTAATTTGTTAATGGACACATAATATGTAAATTGCGACATCAAAAATATAAAATGGAGGACTAGAGTAAAAGAATAGAGTTTTGTATGTGATCAAAGTTAAAATGTTAGCTTGAAATAGATGGTTATACTAATAAGATATTTCAACTAAGCCTCAGGTAACTACAAAACAAATACTTCTAGTAGATACACAGATGATAAAGAGAGGCAATCAAACTCTATTACTATGAAAAATCATCACTTCACAAACGAAGACAGCAAGAGAGAAAGAAAGGAACTATTAAATGGTCAGAAAACAATTAACAAAATGGAAATAGTAAATCCTTACCTCTTAATAATTACTCTAAAGGTAAATGGATAAATTCTCTTATGAAAAGGCCCAGAGTGGCCAAATGGATTTTATATATATGTATATATACCCAGCTATATACTGCTGTCAAGAGACTGACTTCAACTTCAAGGACACACATAGGTTCTAAGTGAAAGAACAGAAAGATATCCCATGCAGGGGAAACCAAAAGAAAACAGCAATAACTATACTTATATCAGATAAAATAGACTTTATGTCAAAAACTATAACAAAAGACAACAAGGATCATTATATAATGACGAACAAGTCAGTTCCTCAAAAGAACGTAACAACTGTAAATATATATTCACCCAATAGTAGAACACGTACATTTATTAAACAAATACCAAGAGATCTGACGGGGGAAGTAGACAGCAATGCGATAGTAACAGGGGACTTTAATACCCCACTTTCAACATTGGATAGATCATCCAGATAGAATATCAATAAGGAACCTTTGGACTTGAACTATAATTTAGGCCAATAGTACCTAACAGACATAGACAAAATATTCTATCTGAAAGAGAATACACATTCTACTCAAATACACATGAAATATTCTCCAGGACAGATTTTATGTTAGGTCATGAACAAATCTTAGCAAATTTTCCAACATTGAAATTATACCAATTGTTTTTTTTTTTTTTTAATTTTCCAACCACAATGCAATGGAACTAGAAATCAGTAACACACACACACACACACACACACACACACAAGTAGAAACTTCAGAAATATGTGGAAATTAAAGAATTCACTCATAAACAACCAATGGGTCAAAAAAGAAGTCAAAAGGGAAAAATATAAATATATTCATTCTTGAAAAAATTAAAACACACATACCCAAATGTATTGCACTCAGCAAAAGCAGTACTAAGAGAAAAGTTTACAGCAATAAATACCTACATTAAAAGAAAGAAATATCTCAAATAATCTAACTTTACATCTCAAGGAACTAGGAAAACAAGAACAAGCTAAGCCCAAAGGTAGCAGATAAAAAGAAGTACAAAGATCAGAGCAGAAATAAATAAAATAGAAATAAGAAAAACAACATAAAAGATCAACAAAACTAAGAACTGTTTTTTAAAGTTTATTTATTTATTTTGAAAGAGAGAAAGAGCACATGTGCATGTGTACAGGGAAGGGGCAGAGAGAGAGGGAGAGAAAATATCCCAAGGGTTCCCCAGAAAAGCCTGATGTGGACCTTGACCTCATGAACACAGAGATCATGACCTGAGCTGAAATGAAGAGTAGGACATGTTAACTAACCAAGTGAGCCACCTACACACCCTGATTTTTGAAAAGAATTAAGAAAAAATGACAAATCTTTAGCTTGATTAATAAAAAAGAAGGCTCAAATAAAATCTGAAATGAAAGAAGATACATTGTAGCTAATACCACATAAATACAAAGGATCATCATGAGACTACTATGAGTATTATACATCAACAAATTGAATAACCTACAAAAATGAATAAATTCCTCGCAATGTGCAACCTAAACCAAGACCAAATCATAAAGAAGCAGGAAATCTGGACACACTGACAATGAGTAAGGAAGGTGATTGAATCAGTAACCAAAAATCTCCTAACACAGAAAAATCCAAGATCAGATAGTTTCCCTGGTGAATTCTACTAAACATTTAAAAAGAACAATGCCGGTCCTTCACAAATATTTCCAAAAATTGAGGAGAAAACACTCTCAAACTACGTTGGAAACCAAACTACCCTGATAACAAAGCCATATAAGGATTACTACAGGAGAAGAAAACTACCCACCACATCCTTGATGAATATAACAAAACACTAGCAACGTGACTTGAACAGTACTTTATAAGGATCATTCACCATGATCAAGTGGGATTTATCCCTGGGATGCAAGAATGCTTCAAGAATGGAAATCAATATATATGATTCACCACATTAATAGAATAAAAGACAAAAATAATAAAATTATCTCAATAGATGCAGCAAAAGCATTTAAAAAATTACATCCATTCATGTTACAAATCTTCAACAAACTGGGTGTAGAAGGAACATACCTCAACATAAAGGCCATATATGACAAACCCATAGCTAACATCATATTCAAGGGTGAAAGGTTGAAAGCTTTTCCTCTAAGATCATGAATGAGATAAGGGTACCCACCCACTCTTAGCACTCCTATTTGGCATAGTACTGGAAGTCCTAGGCAGAGAAATTAGCAAAGAAAAAGCAATAGGTACCCAAACTGGAAAGAAAGATGGACAATTATCTGTACTGATGGCATGATCGTGTATATAGAAAATCCTCAAGTCTCTACCAAAAACTGTCAGACTTAATAAATTTAGTAAGTTCCAGAATACAAATCAACCTACAAAAATCTTTGCATTTCTGTACACTAACAACGAACTATGTGAAAAAGAAATAAAGAAAACAATCCCATTGACAATAGCATCAACAACAATAAAATGCTTGGGAAGATATTTAACCAAGAAAATGAAAGATCTATACATCGAAAACTGTACGACACAGATGAAAGAAGTTGAAGATACAAATAAATGGAAAGATACCCATGTTCTTGGATGAGAAGAGTTACTATTGTCCATACTACTCAAGTCACCTATAGATTTAAGGCAATCCCTATTAAAATCCCAATGATATTTTTTCACAGAAAAAGAAAAAAAAAACAATCCTAAAATTTGTATGGAACCCTGAAAGATCCTGCATAACCGAAGCAATTCTGAGAAAGAATAAAGATAGAGGCATCACACTTCCAAATTCAAACTATATCACACAGCTCAAGTAATCAAAACATGGTATGGTATGGTATTGGCAAAACAAAACAAAACAAAACAAAACAAAACAAAACAAAACAAAACATAGATCAAGTGAACAAAATGAAGAGTCAAGAAATATACCCACAAATATATGGTCAGCTAATATTTTCCAAGAAGCCAAGAATACTCAATGGAGAAAGGATAGTCTTTTCGATAAATGGTGTTTCGAAAACTGGATACAGGCAAAAGAATAAAATTGGGCCTGTATCTTACAGCATTCACAAAAATTAACTCAAAATAGATTAAAGACTTAAGCATAAGCCCTGAAACCATAAAACTCTAAAACTCCAAGAAGAAAGCATAAAGAAAATGCTCCTTTATATAGGTCTTAGCAAAAAAAAAAAAATCTATTTTTTTGATATGATACCAAAGACAAAGGCAATAAAAAGAAAAACTGACAAGTGGAACTACATCAAACTGAAAAGCTTCTGCACAGCAAAAGAAGTAATCAAAATGAAATGGAGAACTATGGAATCAGAAAATATTTACAAGCCATATATATGATAAGAGGTTGATACAGAAAATATATAAGGAACTCATACAACTTGGTTGCAAAACAACAAACAATTCCATTAAAAAAAGACAAAGAACTTGAACAGACATTTCTCCAAAGAAGTCATACAAATGGCCAACAAGTACACGAAAAGATGTTCACATTTCTAATCATTAGGGAAATGCAAATCAAAACCACAATGAGATATCACCTTCCACCTCTTAAGATGATTATTATCAAAAAAACAAGAGATAATAAATTCTGGTAAGAATGTGGAGAAAAGGGAATTCTTGTACACTGTGAGTGAGAAGGTAAATTGACACAAACACTATGGAAAACAGCATGGAAGTTTCTAAAAAAATTTAAAATGTCCTAATCATATGAGGACTTTAAGAGACAAAACAGATGAACATAAAGGAAGGGAAACAAAAATAATACAAAAACAGGGACGGGGACAAAACAGAAGAGACTCATAAATATGGAGAACAAACTGAGGGTTACTGGAGGAGTTGTGGGGGGGGATGGGCTAAATGGGTAAGGGCACTAAGGAATCTACTCCTGAAATCATTGTTGCACTATATGCTAACTAATTTGGATGTAAATTTAAAAAAAAATAAAAAAATTAAATTAAAAAAAGTTAAAAAAAATTTAAAATGTAACCACCATACGTTCCAGCAATCTCTTGTTGGGATCTATATCTAAAGGAAATGAAAACAGTATATGGAAGTAATATCTGTACTCTCATGTTCACTGCATTATTTACAACAGGCAAGACATGGAGACAACATGTGTCCGTTTGCATTAATAGATAAAGAGAACGGATAGGGGTGCCTGGGTGTCTCAGTTGCTTGAGCGTCTGACTCTTGATTTTGGCTCAGGTAATGATCCAAAGGTTGTAGGATCGAGCTACATGTTGGGCTCTGCACTGAGCATGAAACCAACTGCGGATTTTCTCTCTCCCTTTCTCTCTCTCTCTCTCTCTTTCCCTCCCCTGGTCATTCTTTCTCTCTCTCTCTCGCTCTCTCACTCTCTGTCTGTCTCAAAATAAAGAAACATTAAAAAAGAAAATGGATAAAGAAAAAGAAACACATTATACACACGCACACACACAGGAATATTATTCAGCCACGAAAAGAAGGAAACCTTGCCATTTGTGAGAGCATAGATGGACCTTGAAGGCATTATGCTAAGTGAACTAAGTTAGAGAAAGACAAACACTGTATGATCTCACTTATATATGGAATCTAAAAATGTCAAACTTAGAGAGTAGAAGGGTCATTGCCAGGGGGTGAAGGGTGAGGGAAATGCAAGAAATCTTGGTCAAAGTGTACAGACTTTCAGTTATAATATGAGTAAGCTCTGTATATCTAAGTTATAGCACATAACTATAGTTAATAATACTATATTTATGCTTGAAAGTTGCTATGAGAGTATAGCTTTAACATTCTAACTGTAACAACAACAAAATGGTAATTATGCAAGGTGAAGGACTATTAACTAACCTTAGTGTGGTAAAAATTCCACACTATATCCATGTATCAAATCATCACACTGTGCACTTTAAAATTACATAATAATGGTACACGTGGATAGCTCAGTTGATTAAGCATCTGACTCTTGATTTTGGCTCAGTCATGATCTCATGGTTCATGGGATTGAGCTCCACATCGGGCTCTGCACTGACAATCTGGAGCCTGCTTGGGATTCTCTCTCTCTCCCTCCCTCTCTCTCACATGCGCATGCTCTCTCTCTCTTTCTCTCTCTCTCAAAATAAATAAATAAAATAAGTATTTTAAAAATAAAATTACACAATGTTCCATGTCTATTACGTCTCAATAAACTTGGAAAAAATATATAAATAAATAAATAAAAGTTCAAACAGGAAAAAGCATATTTGTTATATCAACCTCATGGGATTGAGAGATCAATGGAGATCACAGTTATTAATGCACATTTTAAATACCAGAGGGATATAAAAATGGAAGGCTCCGTCATTGTTACTTACGAATTGAGGCCTTAGCTATATTTGTTCAATACACATGCATTGAATAAGTAAGTGAATGATGAATTTTATGAAATAATATCAAATAAACAGATGCTATGTTTACCCATAAGGTTGATTTGTGTTTGCTTTACAGTTTGGAGTAGATAACATGCTGCATAAATGGGTGGGTCAGTAACAGAAATGTCATTCTAAAGACAACGTGCAAGGAAGCAACTTTCCATCATGGTCAAATTACTTCAGATGCCTTGAATTCATGAATAAAACACTCCATCAAATTTTATGCATCTCAAGCACTTCTCACACATTTAAATTCACAACATCCAAGTGAGGTAGGAAAGGAGGAATATTTCATTTTTCTTATTTGGTGAAATGAGGATAATGAGGCACAAGGAGGTTAATGATAGATTTGAAGTTAATGCAATCAGTCAGCAGCAGAACCATAGCTGGAATTCAGGTTCCCTGAATCCCACTTAGGTTCCTTTCAAGATACTGTGTTAACTATATTTCATTGTTGGAGGGTTTTAATTCAGCCATGTAGATACAAATGCTCACAACATTTTTTTTTCCTGCTAAGGAATCTTACTGTTAATTCAGCTATGAGATATAGAGCGGGCAGACCTACACTGGAGATATAGCATCAATGTTAATTCAAGTAATTTCCTGAGCTAACTTCTATTCCTTTCCCTATGAATTCTATATTTCCCCCATTACCCCCAATGAATTATTCAGATTCCCTGAATACCCTCTGAAATTATTAACATGCTATATCTCAAAAATACTGATCTCTCCTTTTGGTTTTATAGGTAGAAAGTCAGGATATGGTGATTAGAAGGGCAGGAGGAGGTCACATGAGCCCCCCAAATGTACATGTTGTAGGCAGAAGCTCATTGACAAGATACCACACTCTCTTGTTTATCCACCACCTCACTGGTTTCTCCTGTTTGTTCACTTTTGATATCTCACCTCTTCTGACCTACCTCTTAATGGTGGAGTCCCTAGACCTCTTCTTTTTTCTCTCCATACTTTTCCTTGGTGAGATCATCCAATCTGATGGCTTTAAATGTTATCTTATGCCAACAATTTCCTGAACTCTAAATGCATACATTCAATTGCCTGCTTATATCTCTACTGGGATGTTAACAGACGTCTCAAACTTAATTTGCTTCCCTCCAAAGAATCACTCCACTCAACCTGCAGCCTACTATTTCAGTTGAGGGCAAATGTATTCCTTCAGTTGATAAGAACAAAAACCTTAGAGGCATTTGTAACTATTTTTCTCCCACAGCTCTTTCCCAATTCATTAGGAAATCCTTGTTGGCTCTGCCTTTAAATATATTTAGAATATGACTCCTTACTGCCCTAGTGTGAGCCACCATAACCTTTGCCCAAATTACCATAATATTCTTCTATTGTGTCTCCTTGCTTTGAGCCTCCACTCTCAGCTTCTACAGTAATCTTTTTTTTTTTTTTCAACGTTTATTTATTTTTGGGACAGAGAGAGACAGAGCATGAACGGGGAAGGGGCAGAGAGAGAGGGAGACACAGAATCGGAAACAGACTCCAGGCTCCGAGCCATCAGCCCAGAGCCGGACGCGGGGCTCGAACTCACGGACCGCGAGATCGTGACCTGGCTGAAGTCGGACGCTTAACCGACTGCGCCACCCAGGCGCCCCTACAGTAATCTTTTTAAAACCTATGTCAGACATTCTCCATAGAATTATCCATTGGCTCCTGTCTCACTCAGAAGGAAAGAGAACATCCTTACAATGGCCTCCAATGTCCATCACCTTGCAAATATCCTCTCCTATACCTGCTTCACTTACTTCATTCTAGCCACCTGCAGATATAGTAGCAGGAATAACAGATAAACTGATGAATTAGGAATTCTGCATCCATTGTTCCCTCAGGCTATGATGATTCCTCCTCTAATATCTAACAGTATTCACTCCCTTGCCTCATTCAGGTATTTGCTCGAATGTTACCTTCTTTGTGAGGTCTACCTTTACACATAATTTAAAATTCGAATGCACCCCCGCATAAACCAACTCTTATTTTATTCTAGCTCTTCTTTACCACAGCATTCATTGTCTTTTAACAAACTATAACATTTACTTGTTTATTATGTTTTGTGTACTGTCTGTGCCCTTTAAGAATCCAGAGGCCTGAATATTTTCTGTTTTGTCCACTGATGTTCCCAAAAATCCAGGGTAGTGCCTGACACATAGGTACTCAATAAATATTTTTTGAATTAACTTGATGCTAAACCAAGGACTTTTAGGTGCCCAGTGGTGGAACTAGTTTTAGAGTATTAAAAGTAATAAGCAAACAGACGATGAAAGTGGGTACAAATGGATTGAGCAGAAATTAAGGAAAAGGAGAGGAAGCCATGAGAAGACAGAGAGAAACACCAGTTTTGTCTTGTTTTTTGTTTTTTGTTTTTTGTTTTTGTTTTTGTTTTTGTTTTCCCTACTGGAGGTAGAGCACAGAGTCAGGGATGTAGACAAAGGGGCTTCCATGAAAATACTAACAGAGATTTGCACCATTTCAAAAATGCTAAAAGAAATTATATGTTTAATTGTTATAGGGTTTTAAAGGCTGGCTGAACTATCAGTTTTCTTTTTTTTTTTTTTTCCCCAGGATTACGTTATTTCAAAAGGTCACTGGTTATTTCATGGGAATCAGGAGTGGTTATTGCTTCTTACGTATAGAAGTCTGATTAATAAAAAAAGACAAAAAAAAAAACCTTGATAAATGCAATTTCTTTTGTGGGCAAAATATTTAGGAAAGTGTCCATGGAAGAATGAGAAGCTAAGGGAGCCTCATAGATGAAAAAATTCCCATCATTGACAAGCTGCCTGGATACAAACAGTAAATTATTAGCGGACTGTAAAAGGACAAAAAATAATCTTTTTGGTTTAATATATTATTGAAGTGAGAGTCAATTTTTAAGACCATTCCTGGTCTATACCTTACAAAAGAGTTAAAAAGGAAAGATACTCTACCCAAAATACCATAAAACACATAGTTTTCCCTTTCCAAAAGATATTGCCAAGATTGTCTAGATTGAAAATTAACAAGGATTCTGTAATTACTTAATTTGCATCTAAAGTTCCAAAAACAAAATGGTATCCTTGGTCATTTAAGCTACAGATGTGTTTT
Organism: Herpailurus yagouaroundi; assembly: GCF_014898765.1. Taxonomy (NCBI): domain Eukaryota; kingdom Metazoa; phylum Chordata; class Mammalia; order Carnivora; family Felidae; genus Herpailurus; species Herpailurus yagouaroundi. The sequence continues at coordinate 10,392,316 of NW_024420586.1, forward strand.
TATGTGCAATTTTCAAATTCAAATTAATAGTCCACCATCTCTGTCAGTTATAGCATTAAAAAAATGATGGAAAATTCTCTGAGACTCAAAGTGATCTACATGCAAATATATGGAAATGATTTCTTTTTTAAAACAGTAATAAAAAGTGTGTTTGAAAAATTTATGCTTTAGAAGAATAAATTATATTCACATAATCATTCTGGTAAGTTGCTTATTTTTATTTACATGCATGTTTTATTAGCTACTTAAAGGTGATTCACACAAAATACAAATTTAAAGTCATTAAATATTTCAGGTTATCTCAAATGTCTAACTTTAATTTTCTACTAAAATATACTCCTTATTTAGCATTAATAGATGCCTAATGTGCAGTTATTATTACCATACACATAAAAGCATGAATCAAGATACATACGAATCAAATATTATTACTAAAATCTAGTCATGAACTTCACGGACAACACATAATTAGGACATTAAGTGGAACTGGCATAATAAAACTGTTTAGAATTCATGGTGTTAGAAATACCTGATTACATAATTCATTGGGAACTCTCTATTTTCATGAACCAAATATTAGGTCTATAGGAAATGATGGACTTTATAATGTTTTATTGGAATTTTCTGGTATGTAACTTTTCATAGTTGTTAATAGCTAGAAATCACATTTTTCATTTTAGCAACATTTGCCACAGTGTTCAATTTAAACCAGTCCTTAAACCTCAAATGCTACATTCTGGGTATGTCTCTTCAACATTTGTTTCTCCCTCATTTGGAGGCCATTGGCATTCTAGCACCTCTCAGTCTGTCTCATCTGGTGTATCCAAGCTCGACCTTCAGATATGATACCTACTGGGCAAAGAAAAGCTGAATGCATTTATACTAGAATAATATCTCTGTTGTCACTACCTATTACCTAGGCAATTGGTCATACTCTCCTCTCTGCTTAGGTTACTTTCAATAAGACCTATGTTCCTTTACACAGAACATTCCATTGGTGGCAGTTGAGGTCAATCTACAAAAACCCAGGTAGCAAATTAATGCATATCACAAGGAAAAGCAAACAAGCAGCACTTCTGTAGAAAACCCCAAAGGTTAAGGATGAATCATGACTTGAACATGGCATGGTCTGGCACCTGGTTCTGACTTGTCCTACCCAAAAGAGGATTAGAATTTTGTGAGATCCACACTGGTTTTGAAAACTAACCATCCCATGATATTCACATTCAAATTTTCTGATGGACAAGTTAGAGGTCTCGATGTTTCTTCTACTGCCATCTAGAAAAGAGCACTCTATTATGTGTAACATGCATCGTTAACACAGATAATATAAAGGATTTTCAAACATGGGCTATTCTGGCCTCAAATATGTTAAACTCATTTATAATGCTGAATTAAGCTATAGGAAATTAATCTTGGAGATTCAAATCTTGGAAGTGCTGCCCTCATTAATTCCTCCCACCTGATTTGTGTATTTTGTTGCAATCACACCAAGTATCTGAAGCACCTTTGACAAAAATGACATGATGGGGGAAAGGTGTCAAGTGAAAGGTCAGAGGAACTCCTAAAAAAATACACCAATTCGAGGTACAGAATTTTAAGTATGGACAAGACTCTAACGAAATAAAACTTCATGAACAAATGGGTTGAGCCAATGTAAACTCTGCAAAGGAGATCCTAATGCAGCCACCAGGCATGCTATTATATGTGGATGCTGAGAGACTGATAGGGGCAAGTGTGGCATGCATTAATAGGGGATGGTCATTTAAAACTTAGAAGGTGTCCCTTTAGGGTAAAGCTCATGAGGTGAGGCCAAAGATAAAACTGTATGCAGATGAAAGGACAGTTTTCAATTTCAGATTGTTGGCATAAGAAGACAACCTCTGAGCTGTCCATGGTGCTGCATTAGACCAGGCCTTTAGTTTGTGCAATAACTGATTCTGGAAAATTCTCTAGGCTCTGGCTTACAACCCAGTTTGCCATATGGTAGACCTGTCAACTCTGCTGTGATTCCTATATGTAATTATTTAACACATAGTCTTAGTCCTGTCTATTTCATGACCAGATATAACGGCTGTCTATGATTCCCTGGGTAATATCATGAGATGTTCTGACTGGGTAGATCTGGGTGGCTCAGTCGGTTAAGCGTCCAACTCTTGATTTTGACTCAAGTCATAATCTCATGGTGCATGAGTTTGAGGCCCACGTGGGGGCTCTGTGCTGATAGTGCTAAGCCTGCTTGGGATTTTCTCTCTCCCTCTCTCTCTGCCCCTCCCCCACACTTTCTCTCTCTCTCTCTCTCTCTCTCTCTCTCTCTCTCTAAGATAAACATTAAAAAACAAAAACAAAAACATCCTCATGTGGTTTTGAGGAGGGACTAAAGTCCTGCTTAGACTTTAGTCTCCCCAGGTTTGCCCACCTCATTCCCTAGCCACCCTGTTCCCGTTTATTTTTTCTAATAGAGCAACGATTCTGATCTCACTACCTGTTTGATTAGACCTCACATGTCATTTGTACTCACATGATTGAAGCATCACTTGTGACACTGCTCCAGCTTATACTTCCCTTTCCTTTCATCTTTTCAAATTTTATCTGTTCTTTCCAGTCATTTTCTTCATGAATTCATCCTTCATTTCTCCAAATGTCAATGGCATCATTTTTGGAATCATACAGACTTTGATTCAATCAATAGCTGTGTTGAAACAACTCACTTAACAGTATAACCAAATATTTGCTTCCTTACTTGCAAAAGGAAAATAAAATCTGCCACATTGCAGATTTCTTGGGAGGGTAACCTGGGATAAGATTTCCCAGATACCTGGCACAGTATCTGATACACAGTGGGCCCACAGCATGTTAGTTCTTCTTCGCCTTCCTCCTCTAAATCCTCTTAAATATACAAGTACTTTATTACTGTATTTTCTCTAATTGACTCTTGTTTCTATCATTTACCTCATCAACCAGCCTTTAAGATCCTTGGCTAATAATAGCCATTGCATACTGAGTGTGTAATGAGTGGATGCCAGAAATCGCAATGCCCTTTACATATTTCAGCCAGGAGGACTTAGCTGAGGGGCAGAGCTAGAATTCTGAATCTGAAGCCCAAACTCCTAACCACTATGTGATACTAAGGTCATGACCATTCAGTTTTCCCCCTACCATGCCTATGCCAAATGTCTGGCATATGGATTAATTGCTATGAGGGCCTTTTGCGCTATAAGAGAAAAAATGCATTGTCTATATCTTACTCTGCTGAATCAGCATCATCATCAGTCCATTCAAAAAGGACAGCCAGTTGCCCTATCATTTAGTAAATGACTGACTTAGGACACTAACACTTTTTTTGGAAACCAAAAGAGCTAACGCAGCTTCTGAATTGCTATCTCTGCTCTCCTCACAGTGGATGTATTGGAAAATCTGAGAATATCATTCATTTTCATACTCTTCACATTTTCCAGAGGGATATTTAAGTAGATGTCCGCTGCTGGGGCCATGATTGAGCTGGATATAGAAGACTCACATCCTCTTTGCTAACTTAGGCTGCTCCTGCTATTTTCACCATATTCAAATCATCATAATAAAACAAGTGCCCCATAAGAAGACACCAAAATATTACAATCTCAGTTAACTTATTTATAGAGCCAGAAACAGTTAAATGTTCTCACATTCAACTGAAATTCATCAGGATTACAATGGTTAGGGAGGGAAACCAGTGTTATGACACTGGAAGTCACGATCAATAAGTTTTAATAAATTAAAAAAATATTTGCTATATAATACAGTAATAACTGACACATTTGTGGTTATATTATATTAATAATTATCCTATAAATTCCTTTGTGGTGATGAAACAGTTCTGTACCTTGATTCCAGTGGTGATTAAATGAATCTATACAAATGATTAAGTGTCACAGAACACATAAAGATTTACAGTAAGAAAGTGTACGAAAAAATGGACAACTATAAGTCCACTATCTCGTCAAGTGTATTGCGCCAATGTCAATTTTCTAGGTTTGATAATGTATTTATTTAAGATGTTACCATTGGGGAAAGTTGGGTAATGTGTACATAGGAATTCTGCACTATTTTTTGAACTCACTGTGAGTCTATGATTATTTCACAATAAAAAATTTAAAGACATTTTGAAATCCAGTAGAAAACTGTTCCTTTTAAGGAAAAGTAGAAGAAAATAATTAGAGGAAGAACAGAGAAAAAGTAAGAAAGTAGCTAATTCCTAATAGGAAATTTTCATTTATGTAGAAACTATATATATATATATATGTATATATATATATACATATACATATATATATATGTATATATATATACATATATATATGTATATATATATAACTTGCTCTATTTACAAGTTTTCAGAAGTCTATTTTCTTCAAAAGGCTTAAGGTATGAAATTTTGTGCATGTGAATGACACACTAAAATTACTTATTCTACTCTTCTTTTAGGTTTAGATACAAGTTCTGTAAACTTCCCACTATTTAGTTGCTAATCTTAAGTTATGACTGAATTTGCAATATATTTAAAGATGGAATTTGATCATAAGATGTTGCAAGGTCATATGGTGCTGTAACATATATCTAGAAAATTGTCTCCTCTTAAAATGGAACTGAGTTGTCCTTAAGACGTTTACCTGGAGTGATTATATAGGTTGAATTAAAAACATATTGATTTATTTTTATTAATTCTTATTTTTAAATTAATTACAGTTGACATTTAATATTAAACTAGTTTCCGGTGTACTATATAGTGACTCAACAATTACACACATTAAGAGATGCTCACCACAATTAGTGTATTATAATATTATTGAATATATTCCCTATGGTGTACTTTTCATTTTTGTGACTTATTTACTTTATAACTGGAACTTTGTACCTCTTAATCCCCTTCAACTATGTCACCTTCCCCAAAGTTTCTTCTCTTTTGGCGACCATCAATTTATTTCTCGTTGTTGTTGTTGTTTATATTTTTAAATGGTCTAGCTACATTTGCATTGTTAATCTTTTCACAAGATTGCACCATGGGAACAAATTACTGACCAAAAAATTGTTTCAAGTAGCATATGAAAATCATCAACACTGTTTAAGTCCCAATAGTAAAATCCTAATCGAAAATCAAAAGGCATTAGACAGCCCCTTTTCGAGGTTTATATTGATACAGTTTCTGTCATCAAAGTATACTAAACAAATAATTTTCAAAATTATATCAGTTATTAAAGGAAAAATGTATATTAGGCATTTTCACCAATAACTGTTGTGCACAACTAGGTTTACATTCTTGATAAATCCACAGTAGTCAAAAGCTTAGAGACATGACTCTGCATAGAACACAAGAGTTCTGATCGCCTTGTCATTAAACCCATTAATGCTGATGTGGTAATGTTTAGCATTTTAAAATAAAAAAAAAAAGAGGGGCGCCTGGGTGGCGCAGTCGGTTAAGCGTCTGACTTCAGCCAGGTCACGATTTCCGGTCCGTGAGTTCGAGCCCCGCGTCAGGCTCTGGGCTGATGGCTCAGAGCCTGGAGCCTGTTTCCGATTCTGTGTCTCCCTCTCTCTCTGCCCCTCCCCCGTTCATGCTCTGTCTCTCTCTGTCCCAAAAATAAATAAAACGTTAAAAAAATTTTTTTTAAAATAAAAAATAAAATAAAATAAAAAGAGTTAATTCTCCTCTTCTGCATGGCCTCAGTATGTTTTCGTTGCTCAATGGCAATTAGTATGCGTAAACTTAAGCCTGCAACTGTTATTTTCCTTTGCTTTCTAGGTCTGCTAAAACATTTTTTGTCTCTTTTCAAGAAAAAACTCAGAACTCATTATAGTAAAGAGCTCAACACACACATGAGATTTTATATAGTTTCTCAAATAATTAGTAAACAAATACTCTTGTAGTAAGCCCTAGTTTTAATTAAAAAAAAAAAAAAAACCACTCTGTGACTGCTTCCTGAAAAATGATGGGTCTTGAGGTCTCTTCCAAGACTGGTAGGTGGTAGCTGCAAAATTTTCTGTAAAATAAAATCTGCCAGGTCAGGCTGCACAGACTGGATTGGCAGGATAATTACAATGCAGAAGAGAGATGGAGACAAAAGATGATGACTGGGGACCGGACTTCCTTGATCCATTCATGCCTTCAACAAATACATATCGAGGGCTGACTACATCTCTGGTGCTGCTAGACACAGGAATGTATTGATTAAACAAACAAACAAACAAACAAAAAAACTGAGAAGGAACCTTCCCTCGTGGTGCTTGCATTGTTGGGTACAAACAAAACAAGGACACGGAAAGTAAGCAACATGGATCACAGAGACAAAGAGCTGAGTAAGAGTATAATGAAAGAAGATGGTGCAGATGGAACAGGCCATGTGGTCAGACCTCTCGCTGGAGCCTTGAGACTTTATAGAAGAGGGACAACTGCAGAGAATGTCTGCTCCAGAGAGACACTCTGTACACTGTGTTAAAGTTCTCACATCAAGGGGGATTTGCTGACTCTGCTTTTGGTTGAATATTCTTAGGAGATTACGAAGGGAATAGTCCACCTTACCTCACCTACCTTCACTGTCCTTCCATTCTCTGAGAAAAAACAGAGGTTTCAAAGAAAGGCTTTAAAATTTGGCTCCTTTACTTCCACTTGGTGAGTTCCCTTGGATTTTCTTGGATATTATTCACACTATTCACTTCACAAAATGTTGGGACGTTTAAATCAAACCGTGAGTAACATTATGCACTGAATATCGTACTTCCTTCATTAATGCAGGACAATTATAATTAAAAGAAAATATGACTCCTGCCATGGTGATGTAGAAGCATCTCTATCCTCCTTGGCAAAAAGTAAAAGACAGAGTTGTATGGTCTTCGAAGTCTGACAGATATGGTTATAAATTTCAGGTCTTTCACTTCTTGTTGTGTGCCTTGGGAAAATTACTTAATTTCTGAACCTCAGTATCCTCATAGATACATTAAAGCTAAAGCTCTGTGCATTATTGTTGTGATAATGTTGTGCATATCTACCACCTGGTGTAAAGAAAAATAGTTATAATCACCACCACCACCACCACCGTTATCATTTAAGAACTTATTGTCAATGTGATCAAGTCTATCAATTAATCGTGGTTCAGCATCCAAACCTAATGTTTTATCCGGCATTCCCCAAATCACTCTCCATTCAATATGGTTTTCTTCTTATTGTCTTCTTGGTATAACACCCTCCATCTTGCCTCTGGATTTGCCCACACTGCTTGAATAACCTTTTCTATTTTCTCTTCATTACAGTTAGATAACTTGTGTAGGTGCACCAGACCATGAAATCAGAGGTTGTGTTCATGTCCTGTTTCTTGTTGTATCCTTGGCACCTAACACAGAGTCCTGTATTTGGAGCTTAACACAAATATATTGAATATGAATAAATGCCATAGCTGAAGTTTCCCCTCCCGAAACGAATCTTTTCCTAACTATACACAACTGCATAGGAACTTATTACCCTGGATTCACATAAGAATCTGACTGAACCACTAATTTTTGAAAATCTGCATACAATACTATAACATAGGTCTCCAGCACAGGTCACTCTCATGGAACAGGGAGAATTGGGCAATAGGCTAGGCTCATTCGTTAGTCAAGGAACTACTCCCAAGCATATGGAACCCAAGCAATTCAAATATTGACAACTAATTGTATGTTGTAGTCTCCTGAGATCTCTCACAATAATTAACAGTATGAATAAATCCTTATACTTTAAGTGTCCGCTAGACAGTGAAGACCAGTGTTCACTAACTGGTTACTATGTGTAACTAAAATCTTGTATTTCCAACATGATTGTGAGACACAGGAAAATACATTAGTACTGGGTACCCAATAAACTCTTAAGACTTGCCTATTCCCCATAAATTGCAGGCAAATAATTTTCCTAATCGACTTGTATTCTCTACTAAGATACAACATTTGAGGTCATCATGTTCTCTGGAAACCAGAAACTCCTACGGCAAATGTAGGTAATGCAATTATAGAAGATGCTACAACTGATTTCCATCCAACACAGTTCTGCTTCTATAGAATCATGTCAAATCTGCCACATTTAAAGCGGAACTCTTACCCATTTCACTCACATGGATTTTCACTCAGGTTTTAATGGGAAAATGTAAACTATTAAAGCATCAGCTGATTCTCTCTGGATGCTGTCATGAGAATGGTCTGGATTCCCCATTACTTTTCCTACTAAAATAGTATTGAAAGCAAAGTCATACCAAACATTAGCGCATGTTTATTATATAGAAACTATTTTAGAGACATTCCGAAAGTAACATTTATGGTAAAATAATTTGAAATCTAATTTAAATAAAAGTTGCTCCTAATTCATTTATATTACTAGCGCTTAGAAATATTTGTGGGTGCTATTTCAAGTCAGAGTTCATCTTATTATGACTTCACATATAATAAACGTATAGGCAAGACCAAAAGAGTACAGCGACAAGGATCTTTGGTAAAAGAAAAATGGAAGCAAGAAAAATAAATAAAATCACAAGAGCAAAATAACATTTAATCTTCATTATGTAAGGTTATATACGTGATTAGGCAAGGACTTACTGGCCTTTCAAAAATAAAATCTACATTTTAAAACGTATCTTCTTTTAGAAATATAAAGTCATAAGTGAACATACAAGCAAAACCCTCAATGGCTCAAGCAGCATGATGAGGGCATAAAAATAACAAAGGTTTATGACTAGATATATATTCCAATTCACACTACATGTATGTAAGTTATTTAAAAATTGGTCACTGGTAGGATATCGCTTGAAGTGGGTTTGTTATTATGAATAATAACATTATTTCTGTAATTTGCAAGGCATAATATATAAGAAACATAGACACAAAAATATTATAAATACTGGTAACATAGTTTCGGGGGCTTTCATTGTAATATGCCTAGGTGTGCCTCCAACTGATGTTAAATTTGATGGCATTTCAAGTCTCTTGGAAAAGAAAAACAGTTCCAGAGTTGGAAAGGGAATATATTTTAAGTTCAGTGCAGCATGCTCCTTGCAGTAGTGAATGGCTCTGACGGCCTCCTGCTCAGTTGCCCTACGAGAGAACTATGTTAAAATGTATTCGTATTTTAGAAAGAATAAGTTCACCTTAAACACTGTATGTGCTTGATTTCCAAGACAATAGTGATTTCCTGTAAGTTAAAAATCACAATGAGCAAAAATACTGCAATTTCTCACTCCGTTATAATTTCTTATCTCCATGTGAATGTGCATTCACATTTTAGATAATGTATATAGATTACTTTCCAATTATACTGCTTAAAATGAATTCAAAAACACTTCAGTCAGTGAAGGCACCATATTATAGCCTTTTGAAAGTCATGAGTTGAAATGCTCTAATGATACAATTATAATTTAATATTGGTATAAAAGGTATTATATTCTTATTATTTTCTTTCACCAATTGCTGTGATTTATTGCTAACGTTGATAATAAGCAGACACTAGAATATTTATCAACCATACTATATTTAGTATATTTTTAAATTGAAATCTAACCTGTAAAATGAGGAAAAATAAAAACAGCAACCTCTTGGATTGTGGTAAGAGTCAAATGAGATAATGTACCTGAAATTGCTTTGCCAATTTTAAGGGTCTGACATGTTAAGGGTCTTATACTGTGTATCTTTACTGTTGAGGACATTCTTTCCTATGTGCATCAAAAAGTGTGTATTGCTTTTTTTTTTTATTCTCAGAGTGGTCTTTTGTAAAGGAAAAGTTAAAGATTCTTTTTCATTTCCATAATTCTGTAAAGTATGCTCATGTGATTATAAACTATAGATATGTAAAAGACAGAGAAGGAGAGACAGAGAGAGAGAGGGAGAGAGACAGGGAAATTGGGTGGATGGATGGATGGAAGGACAGACAGGCAGATACGTACATAGTTAGAAGGACAGATAGAGAGCATATACTTGGTCTTTGTGAAATTACTTAACTCCTCTTCTTTCACTTTTATCATATATAAAATGGGATAATAATAGTACCTACCTCATGGCACTGGTGTCAGCATTAAGTCAGTTAATTCTGGCACACAGTAAGAATTCACTAAGTGTTAATTTTTTGTCATAGTAGTTATTTGGCTCTCTAACCGTCTGTCACATATTTCTATGTGGTTTTTTATGCATAGACTAAATACAGCCTAATAGTAAGAGCTATCAGGTATTAATCACCTTCTATGAGTCAAAGCATGTAAATTTTACTCACTTTAAGACATATAATAATGAAAACAATCCTTTAAAGTATTCAGTTTAGGGAGCATTTTACAGATGAGAAGATCAATACTTAAAGCATGTGTGTGAACTTCCCACAGTCTTAAAGCTAGTAAGTTGCAAAGGCAAGAAGAGAACCCAGAAGCACGGACAGCAGCATTTCTGCCCTAGTTCAGACATTTACTCACACAATCTCTGCGGATCACAGTTTCCCCACCATGGTAGAACTTACATTTCATAGGGTTGTTGTGCAGTTTAAATGATAGGATGATGCATGCAAGTGCCGAGCAGAATGTATGGCACACTCTAACCCAATGTAAAGTAAGTGTCATCATTGTTAGCTTCATTACTCTTACGATTATTAAGTTCTTCCGATCATCAATACGATCATCTTTTCAATCTACAGAGCTCTCTAACACAAGATCTTTCCATTGCACTATATTACCTCACTTCGGCACACAAATCTACTTCATTCTTATGTAGTAGGAATGATACAACAAACTCGGAATATATGGTGGTGAACTCATAGTAACAGTCACTGGACCAAGGAGTAATGTTTACCTTCCTTCTCTTAGTATGTGCCACTTACTTTTTCTCTTTATAACACAGTTCATTAAACTCATCTTGTTGTGGGTATAAAAATATGTTATTTTCAAATAGTATCTCATTCATCCTGATGAGGTGTTCAGAGTTTAAAACTAAATTGTATCATTTGATTTTTGAATAAACCCTGTGAAGTCAAGAATTATCACACTTCTTTCTTAACTTTTTATTATGTGAAGTTGTGGACATATATAAAAGTAGACAGCATAGTACAATAAGTCTCTGTATACTCACTACCCAGCTCCAGCAATGATCAGCTCAGGGCCAGTTTTGTTTAATCTATAACCTACCGAGCTCCATCCACCCCCACACCTAGCTCCATAAGATCTGCAGCAGATCCTAGGTAATCCTTCTTTTGATGTTTGGGATACTGAGTTAATAAAAGATCTCAAGCGATACAGCTAATAAATGACAAAATTGCTTGAAAATAGATCTCTAAATAGTTCTGTGTTTCATTCTCATTCTATTAGAGGTAGCATCTTTATGATATATGCAATATGCAGCAAGTAATTATATACTTTACTCATTCACATATGGTGTTGGATGAACACTTAAAATATTAGAATGTTTGGTAATATATGCAGGCATACTTTGTTTTATTGTGTTTCACTTTACTGCACTTTGCAGATTTGCATTTTTACAAATGGAAGGACTCTGGAAACTTTGCATCAACTAACTTTATTGGCACCATTTTCCCAACAGCATTTGTGCACTTTATGTCTCTGTGTCACATTTTAGTAATTCTCACAATATTGCAAACTTTTTCATTAGTACGGAATTTTTTAAGGTGAACTATGATTAGTGATTATGACTCACTGAAAGCTCAGATGATGGTTACCATTTTTTAGCAATATAGTGTTTTTTAACTAAGGTAGGTGAAATTAAAAAATACACAATTTGGCACACTTAAAAGACTACAGTAGAGTGCAAACAACTTTTATATGCATTGGGAAACTAAAAAAATTTAATCTGACTTGCTTCATTGCAATATTTGCTTTATTGTGGTGGTCTGGAACTGGGCACATGATACCTCTGAGTTATGCCAGTATAAATGGGAATCATATCACACTTCTATTTAAGTGGATAAACTAAAATTTGACAAATGTATTTTTAGAAAAAATGTAATAAAAATAATACAGCTTTATAACTTACATTATAAAGTGAACAGGAAAAATAAATAGCAAATAAGGATTTTTTGAGTGTGTGTGTGTGTGTTTGTGTGTGTGTGTGTGTATTTCTAATAGTATAGAGAAAAGGCCAGAAAGTTATACATCAAAATGTTAATTATGATTTCCAACTGCTACTGAGATGTTCATAGCAGGGTTAGATTTTCATAGTAGCATACTGGTAAGAAAGCCAGCTCTGTACTCTTAATGTCTGCATTTGAATTTTTACCTTCCCATTTTCTAATTTTATAGATTTAAAGAAATTATTTAATCCACCTGTATTTCTAATTTGTTGTTTCTAATATGGGACTAATAGTTTTACCTACTTCACAGGGTTTTTGGAAGATTAAGTAAATAAATCTATGTAAACTATCTAGGTATATGCATATTAGATGATATTACCACTACTTCTATTCCTACTGCTAATACACTGGATTATATTACTTTACTAGTAAGAAAACATTTTTTTTAAGTTTGTTTGTTTGTTTGTTTATTTATTTATTTTGAAAGAGAGAGTGAGCAGGGAAGGGGCAGAGAGAAAGGGAGAGAGAATACCAGGCAGGCTCCGCACTGTCCACACAGAGCCCTATGTGGGGCTCAACCCCATGAACCTGAGCCCAAACCAAGAGTCAGATACTCAATCAACTGAGCCACACGGATGCCCTGAAAACAGCAATTTTTAAGAAGCCGAAAATGAACAGGATGGGCAAGGGTCCAAAATGGTGCCATAGGAAGACCCTGAACTCACCTTGCACAGACACACCAAATCTATAGCAAAATATGGAGTAATTCCCATAGAAAAAGAACTGAAAACTAGCTGAACACCTCAATCCATGACAAAGGCTAAAAGAACCACATCGAGAGGGTAGGGGAGGCAGAGATACGGTTTCACCAAAAACACTACTTTCCTGCAGTGGCACAAAATAGTGAAGGATCTCACAGACCCAGAGCTCCTCCCCAAGAAGTGAGGATTTTGTGCCCTATATCAGGCACCCTAATCTTTGGAACATGCACCAGAGGCACAAGTTCCCCAAAATGTCTACGTTCAGAAACCAACATGGCTTATGTCAAGAGGACCCAGGGAGGTTGTGGGGATCTGAGATACTCCTTTTGAGGAGCTTGAGCGTGAACTCGCTGATCCAGGGATCCAGTGCAAAGGCAGCAATTTGAGAGGTGTCTGGATTATATACGAAGGAGATTCATTTGCTGATCTTAAAGCATCTGACAGAAGAACGGGAACCAGTTAGGTTGATTCAGAAATGAAGGCATCGGTGAGCACCATTTGTGTACTCTCCCTCTACCTTGCTAGAACGAGGAGGTGTGAGCGCACAGTGCCTCGCAAAAGCTGATGGCAAGCCATACTCAAAACGCTCATTTCTAGCCTCGCTGGACCTACAGGTATGCCCTGCCCCCAGCATTCATCCCCCGCCTTCCTAAAGCCATAGGTGTGCCTCTTCCCCAGTGTTCTTTCCCTGAAGCTTCAGTCCTGTCCTGCCCTCAACACTTTCCCACAACTTCACTAAAGCTGTCAGGTGAGCACAATCCTCACAAGAAACTCTCTGACATTGCCTGGCTTTGGTGACCAAAGGTACTTGAATTCCTAGGCCTCACAGAACTATAAAAACCGGGAAGACAGTTTATGGTAGGTTACCGCCACTATAGCACTCACAGACAGCAAACTAAAACACGTGCCTTGTTTGCTTATGAAAAAGGCCCATTTACTTGTCTTGAAGCTTTAATATGAGGGACAGTATTCAGGTTTGTCACACATCTAGAGTCTACAGAGGTACCTCAGGAAACGTAGGCTGGGAAACACCATCTTCGTGCTGTCTGTTATTTTTGACACATCTCACTGCTACTACCTCCTAGGAAGGAGCTTATATACTTGTCTAAAGACCTTACCAAACTGTCATCATGAGAACACCACCAGATATCCTGGCCTAAAGGTCAGTGGGGCTTACAACAGTGGTCCCACGGGTCTCTATATATTTATATATACTAAAAGGTGCTGCCTGAGAATCTGGCTTCCAATAAGCCTGAAACTAGGAGCTGAGATCATTCCCTTTGAACTCTGACAGGTCTCGGCATACCCTGACCAAGTGGGACCTATCAAGAATATATCAGGCTACTTCACCAATCACAAAGGTTCAAGATACAAACAAGAGATAGGGCGAGTTTGAATAATAGGGTTCATCTCTTACACAATGCCACTATGTCACAACTACTTCGCAACACAACACACAGAAAGAAACACAGTCAAGCAAAATGGGGGAAACAAAGGAATATGTTCCAAATAAAAAACAACGCCTCAGAAAAAGACCTTAATGAAATGGAGATAAGTACTCTGCCTGATAAATTGTTCAAAGCAAAGGTCATAAAGCTCACCAAGCTCAGAATCATAATGGATAAATACAGTGAGAACTTAAACAAAGAGATAGAAAATTTAAGACAGCAAATAAAAGTTACAGAGCTAAAGAAACATTAACTACATTGAAAAAAAAAAACACTACAGTGTTTCAACAGCAGACTAGATGAAGCAGAATAATAGATTAGCATCCTGGAAGATGGCAGTGAAACTCACCCAAACAGAGCAGCAGAAAGAAAAAAAAAAGATTTTAAAAAGTAAAGATAGCTTAAAAGATCCATGGGACAACATTAAGCAGAAAAACATTTGCATTATAGAGGTCCCAAAAGAAGGAATGGGGCAGAAAACTTATTTGAAGACGTAACTGCTAAAATATGCTTACCTGGGGAAGGAAACAAATATCTAGATTTAGGAAACTCAGAGAGTTGCAAATCACATGAACCCAAAGAGATCCACACCAAGACACATTAAAGTTAAAATGTTACAAGTTAAAGATAAGCAAAGAATCATAAAAGCAACAAGGAAAAGCTTGTTATGTGCAAGGGAACCCAATAATATTATCAGCTGATTTTTTAGCAGAAATTGCAGGCCAAAAGAAAGTGTCATGATAGATTCTGAGTGTTGAATAGAAAAAACTTCCAACCAGGAACACTCTACCCAACAAGAATATCATTCAGAATCAAAGGAAAGATAGAGTTTTCCAGACTGGGAAAAGCTAAATGATATCAATGTCATTAAACCAGACTTAAAGACGAAATGTTAACTTCTCTAAGCAGAAAAGAAAAGGCACTAGCTAATAACAAGAAAACATACCAAAATAAAAACATCACTCGTATAGGTGAACGTATAATAAACGTAATAGATTAATCACTTATAAAGCTAGTATGAAGGCTAAAAGATACAATTGGTAAAATTGAAGATAGCTATAATAATTACTTAAGGGATACACAAAAGAAAAAAGAAAAAGAACAAAGCCCAAAGTTAATAGAAGGAAAGAAATAATAAAGATCAGAATGGAAATAAATGGAATAGAGACTAAAAAGAAAATATAAATGAAACTAAGAGCTGATTCTTTGAAAGCATAAACTAATTTGACAAACCTTTAGCCAGATTCACCAAGGGGAAAAAAAAACTCAAATAAATAAAACAAATAACAAGTAGGAGTTATGAGTGACACCACAGAAATATAAAGAATCATAAGAAACTACAATGAAGAATTATAAGTCAATAAATTTGACAACATAGAAAAAATGGATATATTCCTAGAAGCATACTAACTGCCCAAAACTAAATCAGGAAGAAATAGAAAATCTGAATAGACCAATTACAAGTCGGAGATTAAATCAATGTTCAAAAATCTCCCAACAAAAAAAGTGTGTAAGACCAAACAGTTTCACTGGTGAAGTCTACCAAACATTCCAAGAATATTTTATATACCTAACTTTCTCAAGCTCTTTCAAAAAATTAAATAGGAGGGAACACTTCCAAACTCATTTTATGACTCAAACCAGACAAGGCACCACAAATAGGAAATTTACAGGCCTCCTAATGAACATGGATATGAAAACCTTCAACTAATATTAGCGAACTGAGTTTAGCATCACATTATAAATATCACGCATTATGATAAAGTGGGATTTGTTCCAGGGATGCATCAATGGCTCAACATCTACAAATCATTCAACATGATACACCACATTAACAAAATTTAAGATAAAAATCATATGATCATCTCAATAGACACAGGAAAAACATTTGACTAAATTCAACACACATGTGATAAAAAAAAAACTTAACAAAGTACTTATATAGAAAATGTACCTCAAAATAATAAAGATCATATATGGTAAGCCCATAGGTAACATCATACCCAATGGTAAAAAGCTTTTCCTCTAAGATGAATAACAAGACAAGGATGTCCAATCTTAACATTGGTTTCAACATAGTATCAGAAATCCTAGCTATGGCCAAAAAGAAAAAGAGAAGAAAAAAAAAGAAAAAGAAAACAATAAGAAAAAAAGAGAAGGAAAAGGAAAAAGAAATAAAACACAAGTTGGAAAAGAAAAACTGTACTATTTGCACATGACATGATACTATATAGAGAAAACCCTGAAAACTCCATCAATAAAAAAATAACTATTAGAACTAATAAATAAATTCTTTGAAGTTGCAGGATACAAAATCAATATATAGAATTCTGTTGTGTCTATAAGCTAATAACAAACTACGAGAGAGACAAAGAAAATAATTCCATTTAGAGTAGCAACTAAAAAAATGCCTATGAATAAATTTAACCAAGGAGGGGAAAGACTTGTACGTTAAAAAAAAAAACAAAACTATTATGACACTGATGGAAAAAAAATTGAAAACAACACAAATAAACATAAAGATATACTGTGGTCGTATATTGGAAGAATAAGTACTGTTAAAATGTCCATACTCCCCAAGGCAATCTACAGGTTCAATGCAAAGCCAATCAAAATTCCAATGGCATCTTTTTACAGAATTAAAACAAATCTAAAATTTGAATGGGACCTCAAAAGAACCCAAATAGTCAAACAATCTTGACAAAGAAGGACAAAGCTGTAGGTATCACACTCCTTGATTTCAAACTATACTACAAACCTATAGCAATAAAGAAAAGGATATTATTGGCATAAAAATAGGCGTATAGATCAATGGAACAGGAAAGGGATCCCAGAAATAGACTCAACACAAATATGGTCAATTTCTTTGTGACAAAAGAGGCAAGAATAAATATTGGAGAAAGAACAGTCTCTTCAATAAATGGTGCTGGGAAAAATAGACATTCACATGCAAAATAATGAAATGGGAGGACTATCTTACACCAACACAAAAAGTAACTGAAAATGGATTAGATCTGAATGTAAGAATTGAAGCCATAAAACTCCCAGAAGAAAACATAGGTGGTAAGCTACTTGACATTGGTCTTGGCATTGAATTTTTGGATCACACTCCAAAAGCTAAAATAACAAGTGGGACTACATCACACCAAAAGGCTTCTGCACAGCAAAAGAAACCATCAATAAGACAAAAAAGCAACCCACTGAATAGAAAAAAATATTTTCAAATCATATATCTGATGAGGAGTAAATTTTCAAAAAAATATAAAGAACTCAAACAACTCATTGGCAAATAAAAGGCAACCAGATAAAATTTTTTAATGGGCAGAAGATCTAGACATTTTCCCAAAGAAGACATACAGATGGCCAATAGGCACATGAGAAGATAATCTAAACAAGAAATAACAAGTGTTGGAAAGGATGTGGAGAAAAGGCAATCCTCATACACCAATGGTGGGAATATAAATTGACGCAGCCACTGGGGAAAACAATATGGAGGGTCTTCAAAAAATTAAAAATAGAACTACCATATGATTCAGCAATTCCACCTTGAGGTATTTATCCAAAGAAAATGAAAACACATATTTGAAAAGATATATGCACCTCTATATTTACTGCAGCATTATTTTTAATAGCCAAGTTATGAAAACAACCTAAGTATACAGTGATGGATTAATGGATAAAGAAAATGTGTGTGTATGTGTGTGTGTGTGTGTGTGTGTGTGTGTGTGTGTAATGATATATCACTCAGTCATAAAAAAGTGAAATCCTGCCATTTGCAACAATATGAATAGACTGTAAGAGTATTATGCTAAGTGAAATATGTCAAATAGAGAAAGAGAAATACCATATGGGTTCACTTAAATGTGGAATCTAAAAAACAAAACAAAAAACAAAACAAAACTCATAGATACAGAAATTGGTGTTATCAGAAGGGAAGGAGCTTGGAGGGTGGAGCAAAGGGTAAACAGGGTCAAGTATATGGTGACAGACGGTAACTAGACTTACTGTGGTGATCATTTTATAGTGTAAACAAATATTGAATTGCTATGATATATATCTGAAACTAATATAATAGTTATATACCAATTTTGCCTTGATTAAAAAAATGAAGAGGACTAAAGCTTGTTAAAATATTTTGAAAAATAGTTTTAGGTTAGTTATTATTTTATTAGTTGATAGTATCTTGAAATTGTTCACATCACTTCCATTAAACTTGTGAGATATAAAGAAATGTAAGATCCTACCTATCCCAATTCAAGGATGACTTATGAAGTGACACACCAACAGTGCAGAATGATGTGTTTTGTTTTACTTTTCCGGAATATCCTCCTTTTGATGAAAAATCCTATTTTAAAAGATGATGTGATAATTCTTCTTTACATGGGCAGGCTATAGACTTTCATAAATACAAAATAAAATCCTATAAAATGAGGTAGGAATTAATCTTTTTAGAAATATTATAGCTAAGTATAGTTTCCAGCAGTATATTTTTAAATAAACTTCGCATATACTAATAGTGCTAACTTGTACTCATTTGAATGCTTCTGAAGACTTCTCTTCAGAAGTTAATAACTTTTCTAAAATAAGTCAAATCATGCAATTTGATGAATATAAATTGCAGCAATTTTACCACTGCTAAAAGAGTTTCTGAACATTATAAGAAGAAGAGTTCACTTGGCTACTCTTCACACTGAATACTTTATTCAATGTGGTTAAAATAATAAAGTGACAAATTGATATGCATTTTATTTTACACTGCTTTTAAAAAAGTAGGCTTAATTCTTACTAAAAACAACAAATTATGAAATTAGCAAAAGGCAGCTAAGGCTAAATACATTTCAAGCAAAATGCCATTCATCTTTGTTAAAGTGATCTGCTGAGTCTAGCAGAAATGTCTCCGTTTTCTCTTGATGAGCCAAAACTAAAAGGGGTACACAGAGCCAGCAGTCAGGCTTCTAGCGAGGCTCCCATCAATTGCTTTTTCTTGTATGGTTCAAGTTTCAACGCGTATATGAATACCTCTTGGATTTTGCAGAGGAATTTTGCCTTTTACTTAATTTCAATAAAACTATATAGTTTATATCAGACACCCCCAAAGTATCAATAATCATAAAACATAATATTTAAGGAGCATGAGGAATTGCCAAATGTGATTCTCAATAGTTTGCAATTCTCATTTTATTAGTTCTTATATCTACTCTAGAAGGTAGGCAGCATTAATATGCCCATTTTACAGAAGAGACAACTGGCCCATTGAAGTCAGTAGCATCTCAGGTGTATAGATACTAAGCATCTACTGACTATACTATTCTGATTATGCTCTAAATACAATATTCCACAAAACAAGCACGTAATAGGTACTTGTTGGCTAAAGGTTGAATAATGAATTACAAGAGACTCTAATTCTGAATAACAAGGGATATGGACCTCAAAAGATCAGGCTTGGTCTCATAATGGCCACTTATGAGGAGAGTTGGGACAGTTTTACAAATAAATTTCACATTTACAGAATATCTTAGTTCATGTTTCCTAAAGAGAGATTCTGAGATCAGGTTTCATGTAAAAGTTATATAACAGGACATGTTTCCAGGAAACAGTGATAAGACAGTGGAAAAGTGCAACTGGGGAAAAAAAGAGGCCAACCATGTGTGTGGCATAAATGCTCGAGATGACAGTATAGGTCACACTTGTGCATTTTTCAATCGGAGGCCAAAAAGCTCAAGTATTTATGTCTCTGCAACCAGCAGTCATTGATTAAGGGCTTCCCACACACAGAGATGTAAATTCCAAGACACATCCGGCTTTCCCTTTGCACAGACCTAGTGGGTTCTGGCAGTCTGAGGGCAGCCCTCCAACAAAGAGATGCAGGTGCTGGCTGCTGGGAGTAAAATCACACCAGAAAAATATTAAATGGGTGTGAAGGGATATGAGCAGGGCACTGACAACATCATCTACAGAGAATTTATTTCTCCAGCGGAGAATAAACATAATATTGAGGGCCGTCGTGAGAATGAAGCAGGGTGAGGTGTGCACAGCACTTAGCCTAGGCACTGGAGCACAGCGACGCTCAAATGACGATGGCAGTTATTTGCAGCACCCTGTCGTGAGGATGGGAAGTCACAGTGTGATGGATTAACACGGCGTCCAGGACACAGAAACCAAAAGTTACCATCACCGATTATTTTTCCGATTGCTGTCACTAGTGCTGCCGGTGGTATACCTAAATTATGATATTACTGCTGTTCTTAACTCCAAAGCCTAGGAAATGCTTGGATACAGAGCACCATTTGTAAGGGTGCCATCTCAGAAACTGAGCACCATAGAAGAGGTAACATTCTCACCAGCTTACAGCTACAATAGTATTGGGGGAGAATCTCAAAAGAACAAAGGGCAGCACTTTTTAGGTATTAAATGTAAGGCGATACATTTATGGGGCGCCTGGGTGGTTCAGTCGGTTAAGCGTCCGACTTTGGCTCAGGTCATGATCTCACGGTCTGTGAGTTCAAGCCCCGCGTCGGGCTCTGTGCTGACAGTGCAGAGCCTGGAGCCTGTTTCACATTCTGTGTCTCCCTCTCTCTCTCTGACCCTCCCCGACTCATGCTCTGTCTCTCTCTGTCTCAAAAATAAATAAACATTAAAAAAATTTTTTAAAAATGTAAGATGATACATTTATTGTTAACAGTAATAAGGATAAGGGAGAAGAAAGGATGTTTCTGACTTCCTTCATGATCCCCCAGATATTAATATTCCTTTCAAGGTCACTGATGAGGGCAATGGGTGTCTTCTGCTACCATGAATATGAGCGCTCGTTCTAAACGCCTTTAGATGAGTAAAGTCAATCCCAAGGAAAGCTGCTAAGGAGAAGGATATGTAAAGTGAACTACACCATGTCTCAACAAACTTGATGCATTCCCCTATCTCTGGAGGGAAATTTAGGCTTGAATGAAAATGGAGGAGAAGCACGCATTACCTAAATATTAATATTAGAGGAGGGGATATAGAGAATATTAAACCTTTCTCTGCAATTCCATCTCGTTTGACTTGGTCCAATGAGTATGTGTTAATACTATACTTTTTAAGAGAGAAAAATACAAAAGAAAAAAACTGAGGTTAATTTAGAACAGATAAAACAGCTGAAGAGAGGTTGTACTACATCTCAGAAGGATATTTTGATTACACCAAAAGCCAAAATATCTCAGCCATTGTAAGAAAATAGTTTTCCCTCTCCATTCTCCCAAAGTAGGCCTATGACATTGCTAAGAAAGTGATAGGATGACTCTCCTTTCCTCAGGGATAAGAGTGGGTTAAGGAGCTCTGTAGTTATACACTTGTTGACAGACCACATTATGACACCACCTCCTCTTCCTCTTTTCTTCCTCTGTTGCCTCTGCAGGGTGAGAGGCATGGTCAGAGTTGAGTGACAAAATGACAACCATCAAGGGAGTTCCCCAGCTGGTCCTTCTATAGGCTGAGTCTTCTGTAGGCATTGCTGTATAGTCAGGCAATGAAACCAGACTGCTTCTTTGAGAAAACACCATGATTCCTCCCTATTATTTATATTTCCATAAGAAGAAGCAGCAGGGGTTAGTGATGGGAGTCCTCACCCCACTGTCATTGCTAGTATGGACATTTCTTTTTTTTTAAATATAATTTATTGTCAAATTGGTTTCCATACAACACCCAGGGCTCATCCCAAAAAGTGCCCTCCCCAACGCCCATAGCCCACTTTCCAAGTGGGAGGATAGTAGGGACAGTTCTTGAACATCAATCTAAATCCATGGAGACCTTTATTGATAGATAATACAGAGATACTTACCAACATGCTAATGAGCCAAGGTTTACTTTTTATTGTTGTTTATTGGCTATTGTGGCTTTACTTTTCCTCTTCTATTTTATTAGGGACCCATTGAGTCTTCTAGTCATCCGAAAGAAAATTTTTGTGATAATAGGAATTGTGTGTAATTAACTAATTTTCTCCACCATCCTAAAAAGGTGGCTGTTTTTTCCACACTGACAGAGTATCTAACGACTACTTCTTTATATCTTGCAAGAGAAATTCCCTTGTAAGTCCAAACAGATAGCTGTTTAAACAACCCTGGCCTGTGAGAATACATGCTCTTGTGAACGTGATGTTCCCACATGCAAACACACAAAATAGTAAACACAGTGCTAAATTCAAATTGTTAAAATACTTTAACTTGCCTAACAGAAAAAAGAAAAAGATTTTCTCCATGATTTCATTAAAGTTTCTTTACGATGCATACCCCATATAGGCTACATTGGAATGTTCTTCAAGGTATGAGTGTGTTCAATTTGGATGTAGAGAATTGTTAGAAATTGATTTTCTAAAGACAGAGAGGTTGTGTAAATGTATGACATTCACATTTCACAAAAGGTGTAACCATTATTTTAAAGAAGTCTTGACTTTTATTAACAAGTTTTTTTCCTTCTTATGAATCTAATGATCTTCAGTCTGATCACAATGCTGGACAGCTCCTAAAACGCCTTGAGAAAGGAGATGCTCAGGGGCCTTGTTGGGTTTTGAGAGAGCAAAAGCCACAGCAGAAGTTCCAGAATCCTGGAACTATTTATCTCTCCTGTTATCTTTCTAAAATAACACACCCACAATAATGCACACCCACGCATACACACGTTTTTGTACTCAAATTCAAATGTAAGTATGTCCTGCCCTTTCTTTTACTGACTGTAAATTTGTGGTCATTATATTATCCAGGGAATAAAAGTGCTCTTGGGCATTTGTTTTAAGATCATATTAGTTATGACCATTTTAAAAGTAAAAGAAAAATCACAGGTTTTTCAGTAAGAACATCAGAGGGAAAGAATATATTTTGAAAGATTCTGGACAAAATCTTCTACAAATGATGTCTCAAGAATTTCCAATGACTCTGACACATTCAAACATAGGGAAGAACTAGAAAATGACTTTAATAACAGTTTTGGACCTTTAAAATTTAAGTAAACCATTTAATATAAATATATTTCATGAACTCACTTTGAACATGTGCTGGTTCTCCTTTATCCTAGAGCATACAAAGGAAACAATACGAGTTTTAAAACATATTTGTGTGTGTGTGTGTGTGTGTGTATGTGTGCATGTGCATGTGTGTGTTACATTATACCCTTCCAATGAAGAGAGTCACATTCCCTCTCCAGTTGTTCTTATCAGATGAGTTCCTAGATGTATTTTGGAGAAAGAACCGATGTCTTGACAATGTCTCTATTTAGGTATTTCGATTGAGAGCAAGAGAAGATATGAAAAGAAAGGTATTACTGGTGTCCACTGCTGTAGTTACTGTTTACATTAATGTGTATTTCTAGTTTTTATTGTTTGTGCATAGAAAATATCATTTTAATATTACTTTTATTAAGGAATATTTCATAATCAAGTAAGCACTCTCAAGGAACACTTTAATATATTATGCAAGATCAAATGTTATGTAGCTTCCACACGCAATGCAAACATTCCACTATGGAAGACAATACTGAAAGATGCTCAGGTTTGAAGTAGTATGGAGACTGGAGGACTACAAGCCATAAATCCTTTTTTAAAAAGCACCAAAATTTTAGCTATCATCTTGATTGTATAAGAGAAAAAGAAGAGGTCTAAAGAAAAGAAACTGAAATATTTTATGGAATATTAAAATATTTGATTAATTCACATCACTATGACAATTTGCATGCAAAAGAAGAGTGTGCATTTTAAATTAAATCCTCGACGATTTGATATTTTGTTTTGGGAACTTTACAAGTAAGACCATCCTAAGGAATTCAGAGCTTTCCTCACAAGACCAAAGCAACAGTGCATGAAATTGAACTCAAAAAGAGCCACCATTCTGTGTGACTTCTTGGCTGACACAATTTAGATATTTATAGCTTTTACGAATGGGCCACTGGAGAAGAACTTGAAGCTTTCTCTAGCCAGGAAGGATTAATGAACGTGTGCACCTGGTAATTACACCACTCCATCTTCCTGAAAGCCCTCACGCTGCCTCCATGGCAGAAACTATAATGAAAATGCACTGAAAAATATCAATCTGCAATTCCACAATTTAATCTAAATAATAAAACTTGGTATCTTTTCTCCCCACACAGCCAGATGTGATAACAACATTGACAGCATTTGAATTTAAAACATAGAAGCTGAATGTCAGCCTATGATTGAGCATGCCTCATTTCCAAAGTAAACCTCAGGAGAGGGAAAAAGGAGGTTATAAATATAGCAAAAAAAAAAAATGACAACATTCAAATGTACAACAGACAGCCCATAGCTGTTTCCTTTTTATTAAAACACAGCATCCATTATAAATA
Source organism: Herpailurus yagouaroundi (assembly GCF_014898765.1). NCBI lineage: Eukaryota > Metazoa > Chordata > Mammalia > Carnivora > Felidae > Herpailurus > Herpailurus yagouaroundi. The sequence continues at coordinate 10,416,909 of NW_024420586.1, forward strand.
ATGCATTTACTTCAAGGCAGAGGCATATGCAATGATTAAATCACAACCCAAGTGAATAAAGGTAAAATTTAGAAGTGTAAAGATATCTTCCAAGTCCAGGTACCTGTTTTGGCTATCTTTTCTAAACTCTTGCTGGAAGTAAAACCTCACTTAATAACTTTTTCAACTATAAATAAAAAATCATTCTATTTTATCATCTAACCACATGTTAATTGCAAAAGTACATGCAAAAGAGAGGTAAATATCATAGTGTGCAACTCAAATAATTTCCTACAACGAGAATCACATCTTAAAACTTGAAAAATCAAACTTTTGAACACAATATTTTTTCTCAAAAAAAAAAAAACAACATAGAGGCACAACCTAGTGTTCCTTAATGTTGTGGCACAAAGAATTTTGATATTCTAAGAAAGGAAGCGATGTATATATAAACTGAGAAGGCAGTTTTCAAAAAAATCAAGGTGCTTTAAACAAAGCATATTTTGATGATAAAGTTTGATGCTACTTACACTGAATTTTAATGACCGCTTTAGTAAAGCAGAAAGAAAATTTAATGTAAGCATTGATACTAAAAGTTGATTGCTGCCTTCATGCACGAGCACCAACCTTCCCTTAAGCAGGAGTCTCTTAAAAACACCTTTAAAAGCAGAAGAGGGCACAATTGTGGGAAAAAAAAATCTCCTGTTACTGTTAAACTCTATTGTTCCCTATTGGAATAGAGAAGAAGGAAATGCTCCAAGAGAGGGAAGTGGATATGAATTGCCCCCTCCAGAGGAGCCAAACAAATTGGGTCTAAGAAGGAGACTTCAAAAGCTGGACCACCAGAGCTGCTCAAAGAACCTTACATTTGGGCTACTTGCCCTTACTGCTGTTAGTGTGTGTGTGTGTGTGTGTGTGTGTGTGTGTGTGTGTGTGTGTGTCTGTGTGTGTGTGTGTGTGTGTGTGTGTGTGTGAATGTGTGTTTAATTTCCTCTACAATGATGTGGTTTAACTTGAGAACAGAGAAATAATGGGAGGATGCATTTTTGAATGCTTTGATCTCCAGCCCTTTATTCTGCCTCTAACTAGCTATTGCAATATCACTTAATCCGGACCTCGGCATTCCAAGTACAAAAGCATCTCCTCCCACCTACTGCTCACACGCTCCTGCATCAGAATAGAAGACTTACATAGAGGCAGCCAGACCCACGGAAGAGCACTTTCCTCTCAACAGATGTCTTCAGGCTTTTAGGCACACACACACACAGACACACTATTGCCTACCTTAATAAGGTGTGCAAAAACCCTCTTACGGTCCTCACGGATGGTTTTAGTTCAGAGCAGCCAGCAATGCCTCCGCACAAAGCTTTGCCATTGCTAGTGTGAAGAGAAAGAGCTGCTGGGATGCTGAATGGCACATCAGCCAACTTTGTGTGTAGCAAAGGCTCTAAAGAAAACCTGGGCTGAAGCTCTGCTGGATCATGGATTGGACTCAATTCCACTCCACGCACAGCTTGCATTACCCAGTAAAGATTGTTTCTGGAAGCACTCAGAGCATATTCACCTAGACAAAGACAGCCCCCCCTCTTTTTTTACCCCTAACAAGTCTTAAATCACGATGTTAAACTACAGACCTGATACCTTGAGGTAGATCGTTCACTGTGAGCAACGTGAAAGACACCAATGGTCATGTTTGAAACTGTAGCCCCAACTTGTAGAACACAGTCAGTACTTGACAAATATTTGGTTAAATATTGAATATTGAATGGATAATGGAGTCAAATTAGAAGTCACTGAATTACTTCCATACTGTAATTAAAGTAAAACCGGTTTAAGTGAATCCAATTATACAACATTTAAAAAGGGTATTGAAAGCCATATGTAGCATTTGCTTATTGCTGCAGCAATTTATAGTACAGATGTCCCCCCTATCTGAAAATTCACTTTACGTCACTTTACTTTTACAAAAGACCTACACTAGTACCTGTTTTCACTAAGTGAAAGACAACGGAAGGGGATTTTTGCTTTTGCAAAATGGTAATTACTTCTCAACGCCATTTAAGCTTATGAACGCTCTACTTTTGAATAGCAGGGGAAACATCTCTCATAATAGTTCATTTTCATGGTCCATGAAATATCAGGCTTTAATTCATTGATATAATATATATTTGAAATCAGCTCTACATGTGCAGATGTATACTTATTAACCCTCTGGAGCTGTTCATCAAACTTCCATTACAATTACACAATGGGTTAAATAAAGGAATACCATTCTTGGAGGTGGTTTTACTACCTCTACAACAACTTCTTAATAACCCTAAATTCGGAGGTACCTTCTTTACCATGTTACTGTTCTATGACAAAACCCACACTGGCAAGGAATTCCCAGGTTAATTCCTGGCGCCAGAGAGAAAGGTTCCAAAGAGCCCTGCATCAAAGGGGCCTTCCCACAGACACACACCTGGAAGCAATCTCTGGCAAGCACCTGTCTGCAGGTGCAGGCGTGTGCAAGTTGGGACAGCCGGGGAAGACACCTAATTTGGTAGATGACATCCTGATGTGGTGGGCTTTACTGTGCTATTCACGACAATATTTACAGATTATGATGTGCTTGTTTGGGAAACAGCGATTAAGTGTACCCAAAACAAAACAGGAAGTTAGTAACCTAAGCGGCGCTGAAGTGTTTATGTATCACAATTGACTAGTGTATTCTTTGCTGCCTGTTACTCCACCTCTAAATATCCTCTGAAGAAATCATCAGCTTACAGATACAAAACGCCCAGTTCTGAGGTTATGTATATTCTCAGGAAGACCTACTTACACCTGCAGCTTTACTGCATAGATCTACACCATAACAGGTGTTCAATAAATACTTGTCAAATGAGCAGATAAATGATAAATGAAGGAGAAATACACTTGATATTTATATCTTCAAGATACCTATTATAGGCATATGATTTTACACAAGTTGCTACTTGGGTTATCTATCTTTTCAATCTACTTTTCTTCTCTAAAATATCATTGGCAGTTGCCTTATGGATAGATTAAATTTGATAAAGCCTGATACTTGAGGTGCTATTTCAGTGCCATCTATATCATGTTGAAGCTAGTTATCCAGCTTGGCAGATGAAAATGTATGCAGTTTTGATCCTCCTTCTAACTCCCTAACTATAGATTTCACTACAGAAGAAAGAATGGGGGATTTTTATTTATAAATAATCAATACAGTATGTAAATAGACATCCTTTCCCTCTGAGCAACTCACAGCCACTCAGCTCTCAAATGAAAGTGGATCAGCCCCTCCTTTGCTAATGGCGTGGTCTGCATCAGAGAGGTTATCACAGACTCCTTTGCAGAATGCAAATCAAACATCTTGAATGGCAAAAGGATCAAAGCACAGCACCTAAAAGTTGTTCATACCTGCTGTTCATATTTTTATGCATCAGGAAACTTGAAAGGAAAGAGAAATTAGAATTGAAAAGAAATGTACTTATCCAAGTGTGTATCATTATTTAGATTGTTAGTATATTTATTATTCTTGAGTTGCTACAGTGAATCCCATTCTAGGGCAGTAGCTGAGATGTTTGTAGTGAAGGCAAAAGACTTAGGAAAAATCCTGGCTCAGTTACCCATACGCTGTTTGACCTTGTACAAGTTATTTAAACTTTCCAGCTTCAACTTGCACATCTGAGAATGGGACTAATAATACCTCATCAGGTGAAGATTCAACAGATATTAAAGCAATACTCCAAAAATTTAATGTAATATAAATCACCTGGGCATAGTTTTAATAATGTATAATCTGCATAATTAGGACTAGGTCCAGGGTGGCTCCTGAGACACTGCATTTCTAATAAGTACCCAAGAAATACTTATGCTGCTGCTCTGTGGGCCCCATACTGAGTAGCAAATACCAATGCAACACAATGCTATTCTTCTAAATGATAGTTAACTTGTGTCATCTTGCCATTTTTATTTACTGCATACTCTACGACAGCATCTGCCCAACCAACAATTATTGAATGCTTATTCTATGGCAGGTTCTGTGCAGTACATAGATATTTCAGAGATTATAAAGACATTGTCGCAACCCTAGGAAGCTCTCAATTTATTCCAGAGCCCAAATCAACTACATTACAAAAAGCTTGGACAATGGGGAACCAAAGATGCCTACCACTTATACTCAGACAGTTTACTCAGACAACATTAACATGACTTACTATCTCACTGTCTTCATTAGCATAACTCCTCTAGGGGTGGCTGGATGGCTCAGTTGATTAAGTGTCCAACTTTGGCTCAGGTCACGATCTCACGGTTCGTGAGTTCAAGCCCCACATCGGGCTCTGTGTTGACAGCTCAGAACCTGGAGCCTACTTCAGATTCTGTGTCCCTCTCTCTCTCTGCCCCTCCCCTGCTTATGTTCTCTCTCACACACAAGTCAACTTTCAAAAAAACCCAACAAACAAACAACAACAACAACAACAACAACAACAAAACATAACTCCTCTATTCCAGCAGACTCTTGCCTAAGCAAGCAACTTGACTGTTCATTACTGTAACTTGCCCAAAGTCCCATCAACTCTTCAGTAAAAAGCATCAATAGAGAGTTCACACCCTAACACTCTCTAAATCTCTTGACTCAAAATCCTTGCCATGGTGTTTCCACCTAAACCTAAGTTGTAATATCATGATCCTAACCCAGTCCTAATTATGGCCCCATATTGAATGATCCGTCTTGAACTAAACTGCAAATTCTCAATAAAATCCAACTTTCCTCTGATGAGTCACTACCAAGCTCTATCAAGTTGGTGGTCTTCCTTTACCATGGTAAGCAATAAACTCAGCCCTGTCTTAGGAACAGATTTTATTGGTTATACATGGGTTGCTGGCATTCCACATCTGGAAGAAACAGACCTGTGAATCAAAAGGAGATAAGAAAGAAGTGGTGCCAAGGGGTAGATTCAGAGACTTTCGCCTCTTCATTAGTCATCCCAAATAAATACACAATTTAAGTAGAAACAGTGCATTTTTATCTGCAAATGTACTTTTGCAAATCCTCTGACCCTCATTCATCTCCTCATCCAGGCATTTTGATGGCATCACTGGTACCACCATTGCCTGTGATCAGGCCTGTGATAGGCTTAGGTCCCATTACTACACTAGAAGCATATGGGAGTGACATTAACCCAGGGAAAATCTTTTTGTGGGTATGATGTCTGAGCTAAGACTTGAGGGAGGTAGGGGTCACCCAGGTCTAGAATTGGGGGGAAACCCAGCATCCAGATAGACATTACAAGATATTGGCATTTTCAGGGAAATGCACAATTGAAGCAAAAACCAAAAGTGAGACTTAGGGTCCAATCATAAAAAAACAGTTTTTCATGCCATGTTAAGTAGCTTTTGCCATGGCTACTCTAGGTGTGGTCTGCAGACAGCAGCATTGCTATAATCTGGGCACTTATTGGAAATGCACAAGCTCGGGTCCTACCGTGGACCTGCTGAATCAGAATCTGCTTTTTTTAAAGGATCCCCAGGTGATTGTTTTATACATCAAAGTTTGAAAATCACTGCTGTAAATAATATTCTGGAGGCTATGGAAAACTAATCAAAAGATTTTTAGCAAGGAGGTGACCTCATTGAATTTGCATTTCAGAAAAAATTACTCTGTGCCCATTCATTCCTTCAGGATCTATATGCCACACACCAAACTTAAAGCTGGGAATTCAACACAGTCTAGGGTAGATTATATGAATCTCTTCATTCAATATGCATTCAACAAATGTTCATTATATGACAATGTTGATTTGACTTCTGAAGCTTGATTTAGAAACAATCCTACACTGATGGCTATGTTCTTAATACAGTAAAGTTTTCTCAGCCAGGCCAAATACTTGTTGAGAATTTCCTAGCATGCTTTGCTCAGAAATGTTTCACACTATCAGGCTGGTTACTTAAACATGAAAGGTTTTGTTGATGTAGTGTTAAGAGAATTTTTATTGCAGTGATACTGGCTGTATTGGAACCTGACCCATGGTACAAGTTGTAGTATAAGATACCAATCAGTATCGGTTTTTAAAATGAACAATATGAGATGTATGGCTTGCAAATGTAAACTTTAATATTAGAGATGATAAGATCAGTATGAGATATATATATATATATATATATATATATCATATTTTTTTTTTTTTTATATTTGCAGAAAAATGAAGTTGAGTTTATCATGGGAA
>NW_024420586.1:10423217-10558974 GCF_014898765.1 Herpailurus yagouaroundi
TTTGCTTAACATATGCAGAGGATTGTCCTTTGGTGACTGAAAGGAAAACAATAAATTCTAAGTATGTGGAGTCTGCCATTTTAATAATAGTCAATGCCTTATCAGAACTCATACAGACTTGGTGTTAGGGGCTCTGGAAAGCTAGCTACTCTGTTTCATGCATGTTTTATGGTTGCCTCTTATGTGCAAACATACTGAAGGTCAGTGGGCAATGAGTTCTCAGTTACACTTTAGCTATTCTCGGTTGCTTTGACTGCCTGTGATCTATTAGGCTGAAGTCACTATAGGGAAAAGTGACCACTGTAACTAAATATAAAGCCATCATATATACCTGATTCAGTTCCTTGGTAGCTGCAGGAACACTGAATTTAGCTCAGGAGGAGTCTGACTCCCAATGGCTAGGTGTTACCCTAAGACCCATCAAGGGTATTCTCGTAGTCTCATATAGTTTAAGGGAGATCCTATATCATGGACTCTGGAAGATTCCCTGAGGGAACAGAGATCCATGAGGACTTCCCCGGGAGAAGTTAACCTTGTACTGGAGTGGAACAAGGCTGCAACATTCTGCCTTCTTGCTGACTGTGACTCCTTCCATCACAGGCCACTGTGTTCAGGATTCCTGCATTACTCATTTTGGATGACAGCATGTGATAATGAAAAACAAAAACAAAAACAAAAAACTGTGGCTCTGGAAACAACCAGACAAGGGCTCAAATCCTGCCTTTAGTACTCATCAGCTGTAGACCTTTGTATGAAACTTTAGGCTTTTTTCACACTTGGTTCTTTCATTCCCATAACAGGATTGATAATACTATCTACCTTACAGAGTTTATTGGAGGATTCAATACATTAAAATGTATGTAGTACCCAGAACTTAAGGTATTCAAATAAATATTATTTTCTTTTACCAGTATATTCTGTGTTATTACAGACCTTGATAAATTGCAAATTTACCTAAGTCAAAATAGCCACTAATATTTTTGACCGGGTAAGTTAATTGAATTGGGAAGGCAGTTAGAAAGAATAAACCCTGAGGTAAAGAGGATGTGCATTATACTCTCTGAAGTATGTGAAAGGCAGAGCAAAAGAAGGAAGGGTTAGTTAAAGGTAAAACTAACATTCAACAAGACAGGGGGCTCAAACTCTCAGAACCACTGAATATTAGGACTAAAGACATCATCAGACCATCCATTTTACAGATGAGGACACTCAGGTCAAGTGAACTAAATTAACTTCCAGGGACTATAGACTACAACGTGAAAATTCAAAGCCCAGTTGAATGAGGGTCTTGAAAAAAGGAGAAAAAAAATGTGCTAAGAAAGAACAGCAAGGGGATAAGAGGTGAACTTTAGCCCAGGGTGTGGGTTGTATTCCCATTGCCACTGGCTTCTCAGCTGGAGACATTCCTCAGCTTCCCATACAGAAGCGCCAAATCGTGACCAGGGCTTTCTGTCATTAAACACTTGAACGTGACCAGGGAACTGTGCCCATTAAACACGCATGATCCCCTACAGACACGAACATGGAGGAAGAATAGTGCATCCTAGTATTCTTGCTGTAGCAAGGACTCCCAAAATGTGCCTTTTCCACGTTATCACTGATGCTGAGTCTCCAGAAACAACACGGTCAAGTAACAGTTTTTAAACTGCTGGCCCAAATCACTTTAAAGGCTGCTATGGATATGAAGCAATATGAACTGTCATGAAAACCCTGCCAAAACAGCTATGTACTCCAAGGTGGCATGCCTGTGAACAGTGTCTCCACACAGACGACTCTTAAGGATTTATCTCCAGCCCATTCTATTTCCCTGAATCCCAGACTTCTATGCAACTACACTTATTTTTTTTTTTACTTGACTGTGATGTCTAACATGCTTTCGAACAAATGAAAACCCAAACTCCTGTTTCTACCTCCAAGTCTCTACTATCTAATCTAATATTTCTCTCATTTTCTCCATTCTCCAGTCATCCTGGACTCTTCTCTCTTTTGTTACATGCACACCCAACTTACCAGAGAATCCTGGCAGTGCTACCTTCCAAAGACATCCAGAACTTATCTACTTCTCATCTACCCTGGAAATATCCTGGTTTAGAACCACCATTATTTCTCACTTGAATTATTGCCATGGCCCCTTGTTTCCTCGTTACTCTATTGTCTGTTTTCTACCAGCAGCTAGAGTGATCTATCAAAGCCTGAGCCAATTCATCTTACTTCTCTCCCTAAATGATGATTCCACTTAAATAAATTTATTGAGAAGTCAAAATTATAGAGAAGGAGAACAGATTAGTAGTTGCCAGGATGAGGGATGGGGATTAGGGGCCTGGTTGGATACGACCATAAAGGAGTAGCTCAAGAAAGTTCTTTTGTGAAGACGAAATGATCCACATCTTGATAGTGGTGGTGGTTACGTGACTCTGTAAATGCTATGAATGAACATAAAACACACACAAATGAGTACACGTAAAAACTGGTGAGATCAGAATAAGGCCTATAGATTGTACCAACGTCAATTTTCTGGTTTTTATACTGTATTTAGTTATGGAGGCTGCAACCATTATGGAAAGCTGGGTACAGGGTATTCTGGACTCCTCTGAGCTATTTTTACAACTTCAGTGATTATTAATTTCAACATGAAAACACTTAAAAATACTATACACATGCCATTCCTCAAGACTTTGCATTTGCTGTTTCCTCTACTTGAAATGTTCTTTCTCACATACATGAAGGGTCAATGCCTTCACTTCCTTGACATTTCTGCTCAAATATCACCTCACAGTGGTCTTCCTGTTACTCGTTCTCTGTCCCCCTTACCCTAGTTCTCCTCTTAACACTGTCATTTGGCACAGTACCTATTTATTTATTTCACACTTTTTCTAACTTCCCCACTAGTATATGAGCTCCTTAAACAGAGGAGTTTGGCCTGCTTTTTTATGTTATCCCTGTACCTAAACTAATACCTGGCACGTAGAAGACACCAACTAAGTATTTGATAAATGGGTAAATGAGGGAATGTGTAAAGCCACCGGAAGGAATAGTCATGCAAAATTGCGTAACAGGAAAGTTCTGGTCTTTGCTTTTCACTGTGACAAAATAATTCACATTCTTTGACACTATTTAAAAAACACCCGGGAAAAGAGAAAGAAAACTGGTTCTTACCGCTTACATGATACAAAGAAAAACAAACAGCATTATTAGTAGCAGCTGTTTTTCTTTTTATAACGCACTTGAGTTTTACCATGTCCAACTGTATTATGGATAGAACACAGCACACATGTATAAAAATAAGTAACTTCCCTGGGAAGAATCAATATAGGCAGTCCCCAGCTTACGAATGGGTTGTGTTCTGCACATTTGAAAGGCAGCTGTTTAATGATCTGCTAGATGCTCTCTAACCTTTCTGGCTGCGTTCACTTCACCCCTACCTGTGCGTTCCCATCCCCTGGAATCAAGCCTGTCCCTAACCAAAGGAATCCAACGTGGTTAGACTTCATAAGTTAGCCCACAAGATAATATTTTATCCATAAATGAGCTAAAATATTGCACAAATGATGCTGGTCTGATTCTGCATACTGGGAAAAAGTTCAAGTGCTTCAATGTGAAAGGAGTTTAGTGATACATTTACAATAGAAAGACAATGCCATGTGTGGATGGAAGTGTAGGGTTTAAAATCTGGTAATAAAATCTGGGAATCAAATTCTCACTCTGACGCTTAACCACCTTTGCTATCTTCGTCCAGTTTCTTAACCTGTTGAAGCCTGAATTTCCTCAACTGTAACTTGCATATAATAATTAAGACTGCCTTCTAGGATTGTTCTGAGGATTAAAGAAGATAAACCTGCCTTTGACTTTAGTATGTAAGTCCTACCTTGAAGGCTGGGACCTGTCCCATCTCTGAAGATCCTATTGGCCCAGTGATGAACATATGAGGAGCCCTACAAAATTGTCCATCAGAATGATCATTTGGTCTGCCCTGATGATCCATGTCTCTCAAGGAGCCATTTGTCCATGGCCCATTCCTGAAGAAGAAGCCTTACTTGATTTGCAGTCTCCCAAGCTAGATTGCTGACAACTGAAATAAATCCTTCTTAATTCTAGAACAGCACATACCATCTCGATCTCTGGAATTCTGGGCAATGGTCCTACCTCCTCATGGCCACATACACATTAATATATTGCTTTCAGACTTATCATTGGACTCTTAACCTCATCTTCTAGCAACAAATGCGAAGAATAACCAATCTTCTTGGGAGAGTTTAAGCCATTTTTAATAGTCTCTAAAATAACTTTAAAAGACCGACATAAAATCAAGCCTTGACCAATTATAGTTAAAAAAAATCTAAATCCCCCAAGGGAAAGTAGGAAATTATGGAAGTGACTCTAAGAAAACAGTTGGGATATATAACAAACTGTTGCTTAATATTTAACCTAAATTTTCCCTGCTGAGCTCAAGCTGATTATTTTCCTGCTTTGATGGCTAGTGAAAATAATTGGTCCCACTCCTCTTTATCACCTCTTTGAACTATTAAGTCTTCCCTTGAAGTCTTCTCATGCTTGCACATGTCACTATCACTTACCCTGGTCTTGTAAATAACTTTCAAAAATTACCAGGCCCACATAAACTACACAAAACATAATCAGCTTTTGCAAAATTTTCCCAAGTCATAGCTGTTCTGTCCATATGACCCTACTCCTTTCTTTTTTCTCTCTGCTTTAAGGAGCTGGTGAGTCAAATAGACTGCCTGTGTAATTTGCTCCTGCTTTGAATTGACTGGATGATCTGTCCTTTGTTATGCTGAGTGAATTTATCCTCTCTTAGTTCCTAGATATTAATCTTCCAGGTTCGTGTATGGAGAAAAAAGTATACCTTTGCCCTAAGATGTACTAGACTATTGGACAAATTCATAAGTTGCCACAGTACCAAGAATGACATAATCTTCCTCTATTGCGGTATAGCTATGAGATGGCCAATCCCCTTAAGTTGATATGGATTTGTTAAAAGTAGACCATATGATTGAACTTCATTATAGTTAATGATTTTAGGGTCTTGTTTAGAAATGACTGCTTACACAAGGGCAGTTAATTGATCTCTATAATCTTGCATTATACATATTGCTCATCACCACACATACTTTGTATTATGGATGCATCCCTTGAGGTACTGAAGAACAAAGAGTTCTCATAGTCTCCCAACAAATAGCTTACTGTGAGAACCAAAGGAAAGCAATAAAAGGATGTATATTTTTATTTATCACCTACTCACATCTTTTCTATCTTGACTCATAAACACCCTAAGTGCATGGGTGTCATGACTTCATGAGGCCAATTGGTTTATTTGGTAAATACTTCTTATTTGTCCGGGCTTATCTTCCCTTTGCTAGTAACTATGGGATGTATGTTAATGAAACTAAGGAATTCCCCAGATAACTTTGCTTAAGTAACAACCATTAAAAAACAAACAAACAAACAAACAAACACTAGCCTGTGAGTAACATAATAAGCAAACTGCATTGTTTAACTCTGAACCATTCTTACTCTCGCCTTGGATTTCCATAAGACATTGAGACTGGGATTGGAGACATGGCCCCTGTTTTCACATGATGATTCATATACAAAGTTAAAGTCTTAATTTTGGTTTGTATATAAGTATTCTGATTTAATCAATCTGGTTTCCATCACATTGATTAAGTAAAACATAAGAGGAAGTTTCTATGTATCCATATATAAAGTGATGCTGGTGAACCAATAAAATACTGACGATCTGAAAACAAAGGCTGTAGTAGGTTTGGGTGATGTTGGAAAATGTTTTTATTTTTAATTTTAGACAGAGAGAGTGCACAAGTTGGGGAGGGGGCAGAGGGAGAGAGGAGGGAGGGAGGGAGGGAGAGGGAGAGAGACAGAGACAGAGACAGAGAGAGAGAGACAGAGAGAGAGAGAGAATCTTAAGTATGCTCCAGTCTCCACATAGAGCCCAACGCGGGACTCAATCCCACAAACTTGGAATCATGACAGGAGCCGAAATCAAGAGTTAGATGCTAAATTGACTGAGTCACCCAGGTGCCCATGGAAGTAAAAGTTTTTACAATAATTATAAATGTGGTCTCTACTTAGGTCCATCTTTCCACAACCCCATGCCATCTGACCCCTCTCTAGAGTTGCCCTCTCTAATTGCCTTCTAGAGTTCTGGAAGTGAAAGTTCTAATACCTCAGTTACCTAATTTCTATTTGGAGAAAAGATGGATGACATTTTGAGTTTTAATTGAGATAAGAGTGTTGTAATATTTGTTCATTCCATGGTGTTTCTTTTTTGTTTGTTTGTTTCCACTCATTTTTTTCCCCTTAGAACATGCATATTCTTTATTTTTGACATCAATACAATGGCAACAAAGAAAAAGTCACACACTATCTTCTCAATTTTGAAAGAAAGATAGGAACGGAAATTCATCAACCAAAGGATTTAGTTACAATAGGTGTGATAATGGTTTTTTTAATGCTATCCCCACACTCTCTCCTTCAGCAAGTTCCTTCTTTTTTTCCTAGTTTCCTCTGAGAGTTAATATCAATTAGTATGCATACTGTAACTCTACTACACCTGTTACTTTTGATATATTTTCATATTTCCCAATAAGAAAAAATAGGGGTATAAAAACGCCATGAATGCTGGAATAATAAAATTAGAAAGTTATATGTCTCCTCTTCCTTGTGTTGATAAGTTTTCTCTTTGCTCTCAAATCCAATTCCTCCCATGTCCTTTGCAGCCTACATTTCTCCCAAATCCCTTGTCAATTAGCTTCCTACTGTTTATGGCCAATGGGAAGCACTGATAAAGGGTTGGCAGTTAGGAAGAGGAGAGAAACAAGGGTATTACTTCCAGTTCTCTCTACTTCTGGTAGTGATTCCAACATGGGTGGCATACTCCGTGCGATTCCAGTGTGTACAGGAAAGACGCTCCCTCTTTGATTCCAACTTCTAATCAGCAACATCCATTCTCAATTCGGCTGTAGCCCTGGTTGGTCTGGCTCTTGGGCCTTGGTAATCGCCCCTATTCTCTTGTTTCTAAAATCTTAGAAGTGGCAATTGCTTCCCATAGATGCTAATCTCTGGACTGCCTCACAATCCCTCATTGGCCTTTTTAAATGTCTCAACATTTTTTGTAACTATTTCCTCATATTAAATTTCTTGTACTAGATCAGGGTTTCTCAACCTCATCATTATTGATATGTTGACATAGATAATTATTTGCTATGGGAGACTGCTGTGTGTCTTGTATGGTGTTTAACATCTCTGCCCCTACCTATTAAATGCTGGTAACATCTCTGCTGTTGTGACTGACAACAATGTCTGTGTCCCCTGAGCAGAATCACCTGTGGTTGGAACTGTTGTATTAGGTTAGAGCAACTGTTTTCCTGACTAGACTCTGATATACCCCCTCAAACTGTATTTATACCTGTTATCCTTCAAAATAAAATTGGAATATGATCAAAGGGTGACATGTATCTGTATCTACCTACATAAAAACTAGCCATATTGGTAAACAGTCAAAGTGTATTCTAATTAATGAATGAAAAAATACATTCATACGAAAATAACTGTGAACCTTGATCTACTTTTCCCAAAATTAATAAATATTTCATATCGCTCAGCTAATCTGCAATATGTTTTCATTTGATTAACTATCACAGGGCCCTTGAAATACTTCTTCTATTGTGATGCCTTATATATTAAAGTAAGTGAAATTAAACATTAATCAGAGAAGGAAAGTTTTAAGGGGAAAAAGTACCCACTAATAGTTTTTTCTTTTCCTTTCCTTTTTTTTTTTTAAGTTTGTTAATTTTTTTGTGGTTTACATTCTTGACTAAACTCTTTCTTTTTTTCAGTTCAAGTTAGTTAACATACACTGTAGTCTTGGTTTCCACAGTAGAACCCTGTGATTCATCTCTGACATGTGACTCTCAAGGATCATCCCAAAAGTGACCCACCAACAGTTCTTTATTACCACCGCACACTATGATCAGGCAATTTTTTCCCTAAGCACTAATATCTTCCTAACAATGGATAATGAAATCCTATTCCTTATTTTGTATTTTTTAATCTTTCTCTTTTAATGTTTCTACTCCTAATTTTATTTTTATTGTCTTTGTCCTTGCTTAATGTTAGTGTCAGGATTTAAAAGGATCATTAAGTCACACACTTATTTACACTTTGTTGGATCAGACTAACAGTGAGTTTCAGTGAAACTGAGCTAAGAATTATCTTTGTGTTCTTTGTTGCAGCTACAGAAAAGCAAACACCAATTTCATCTAAGAAAGGGAAAGAAAATATGTGAAGATAGATACTCATATTCAAAGTTACCACATAAGATAATTTGTGTAAATGGACAAATAAGTGTGTACATTTTTGCTTGAAACACATGTGCACAGCTTATATTTAACATGCTGGTCTTATATTTTAAAATTAATTTTTATTGTTAATACATTCAATAATCATCTAATAATATACAAGATATTATGCTTTCAGTGTAATATTCACCTTATCACTGTCACTCCATCAAAATGAAGAGTGGCTAATTAAAGGAGAAAATCAAATTCTTATTAATGTCATAAAAAGTGTTCTTTCCCTCAAAATGGAGGACAACATAATTAACCCAACGTGTCTACAACTCATATACAGAAATACAGATGGGATTACTAAAACAGAAGGCGGACACGCAAGTTCAATAGACTACTAGAGTTTGAGCCTAATTTAGAAGTTTATCAAATAGATGGCTGATTATTCGTCTCAGGGAACTGGATGGTTCCAGAAATAAGACAACATAAAACAAAAGGGCTGAATTTCCCTGAATGATTTGTAGACTTTGTTCATTCTAAACTCAATAATCCTTTGCTAATCTGGGAATGCTTTCCCCCTCCCAATCCCCCCCTTTTTTTTTTCAGATCATTGTTCATAATGATATGCAAAAAAAAAGAGAAAGAAATGGAAAAAATCACAGGTCATATGATAAATTCATTCAAATTTTTAAGGCATTTGGTTGTAAATATTTATATTATTCATAATGTATAGAAATATAAGTAGCAAAATATAATAAGCATTACGTTTCTTTTGAACATGAGGTACCTGACAGTTGAAGCCATATACATATGTGTGAATTCACACTATGTGTGATATATCTCTATACATATACATCTCTGATATATCCATATAAATCAGATACTTTCACATTTTTAGCAATATGTGGATTTAGAGCGTACACTATTCGTGTGACCTACTGAAAAAGAAGGAGGGGATCAATGGAGAAAAAAGACACTCTTTATGAGCACAGCGGTATTCCAGGAGAGACAGGTCCCATTCACACATGAAGTAATAATCAAATATTCCTGAAAAATCCCAGAGGTGTTTTTATTGAGGCAATAGTTACTAAGCAAATAATGGTCTGTCTCCAGATTTCTGATGTTTCCTGTAGAAGCACTTCATATACTAATCAATTAAAATATTTTAATCCTAAGGACACTTTTTCTTCTAAATAAATTCTGAATGTTTATGTATACGCTTTAAGAAAGTGTGTTTTTAAAAGGAAGATTGACGACTTAGATTCTTCTGTTATTTGATTATTGTGTATTCAACATGTTACTAGACTATTTTATTTTATTTTTATGAAGTACCAGAAAACACCATGTGTGACTAAGGCAAAATACATGTCACAACACTGCTTTGTATTCACGTGTTCAAGGTACACAGAAATAAATGCAGAAATAAATGACAGAACGTGAACTAAATTCATCGTTAATTGTCATAGAAAAAGTGCACAGGAGAAAAGGCTGCAAGAGTCTGCATTTAGAGAAAAGATCTTACTTCATACATACTAGAAAATTGATGCCTGAGTTGATTAAACACCAAGTTTGTAAATACAAGGTGATCCCACATGATTATAATTTATAATTCCCTTGCCAGAAAAAAAGACATTGCAAACATACGAATATGGTCTGTGGAAATGAAGTTGCCAGAGATTAAATAAGACTGGCCAACAGGCTGCCAACTGGGTTGCTAACCACTGTAATTGCACTGATTGGACCTTATCATTAACTACATTTCTAGCCCTTATCTCTCATAACCAGAAAAGGAGAGAGAAAAAGGAAGAGATAAATCTTTTAGGTATTATAGTCCCTAATTACAGGCTTCCCCAAACAGTTGATGCCTGGTGACAAATTGCTAGCTCTAAACCAGGAGTCTGCAAACTACAGCCCTCAAGCCAAATGTGGCCCCTTGCCTCTTTCTGTAAATACATTTTTATTAGAACACAGCCACACACTTTCATTTATGCATCGTCTATGATGGCTTCCACGTTACAAGGGCAGAACTGAGCAGTTGCACCAGAGACCTTATAGCCTACAAAACCTAAAATATTTACTATCTGACTCTTTACAGAAAAAGTTTCCTGACCCCTGCTCTAATGTGATGGTACCTTTGTAAGCTGTGGTAAGTTAAAAACAAAACAAAGCAATGGTTCACATATATCTTATTTTAAAAGTAAAATTACTTTTCTTCTTCCATAGATTTCTTTTTTTTTTTTTTCCCGGAAGGCACTTAGCTTCCAAGAAGGAATGAGAGCAGAAGCATACCAGTAAGTGTGCATGGTTACATGAATAACTTGTGAAGGTTGGAATATACTTCCTGGCAACATGCAATATGTTAGGAACCTAGAAATACGTCTGCCTGGTACTTTTAGGGGGAATACATGGAAAGCCTCTTTTGAAATTTTGAAAAGATTTATTTTCTATTCTGGAGGCACTTCAGTATGAGGAGTTGAAGGTTGCATAAAAATATAGCAACTGGCATAGTCGGAATGGTTATTCTCCAGGGAAACATTTGGCCCTAGGACAAGACATGTTGGAAACAAATAAACAAGCAAATAAAATTGGCCAATATAAACTTAAACTCATATAAACTCAGGAAGATATATGCTTAAACCTATAACCTCAAGCAAATCTATCTTCATGGATCCTAGGCTATTTTCTGGCCTTTAAATCTTCCTTAAAGGTTACTCTTATGTGCCTTGGAATTTGATGTTGCTACGACTACTGCTACAGCCCTTGCTTTTCACAAATAAAATTCATTTCTTTCATTCTCATCCTGTGCTTCTATTGGATGGCTATGTGGTGTGAACAAACGTCTCCTTTAGGTGAATCTCCTAAGCTAATTAAGAGATTTACCACAACTACTGTGCCTATAAGATGAGGCTAAGAAGAAACTCAACTGATAAAGGAGATGATGTGCTTCAAAAACAAGGGAATATGTAACTCACCATCTCCCTAACAAATTTATAGGTGCCCTGGTTCTCTTGATCCTCACTCAACATATAGAGCTGATTCATTTGTAGGACCTGTGCGCCAGCTATCCCCTGTGCCTGGAATGCTCTGCCCCCAGAATGTTACTTGGACGAGTCTTTATTGTCAATCATATCTTACTAGAAATCATCTCTTTAGTTACGTTTTAAAACACCTTTCAAGTCTTCCTAACTCTCTTTAATTCTCTGCATAGCATTTACCACTTTGACATTTTTTGTTTTTGGTCTCTCAATTTGCCTCCAACTCAGCTTACTAGAACCTTAGCTTATGAGAGCATAGACCTATTCTCTCTTGTATTATAGTGTGCAGAACATTGCTTGGAATACAATGGGCACTCGATACACAATTGAAGACATTCATTTTAGAAAGCTAGATCTACGCTGGTCCAAATGTAGTACTAAGCATGGACACAAAAGATGAAAACATTTTTTTTTCTGCCCTCAAGGCGCTCCTAACATGGTGAGCGAAATGGTCACATACACATCATGCAACTGTACCACTTGAGGAAGTGTCCACCAGGTTAACAAAACAAGTATTTTGGCACAAAGAAAAAAATTAATCATACCAGCAAACTAGGGGATGGAAGAGAGACAAGAATTACTTTAGGTGACATCTTAGCTAAGTATAGAAAAAGAGGTGAGGAATGAAGCCTCCAGGCAAATTCTTGTCACAGGTGCTCTGATATGGAGCTGTGTGACATGCTTAGGGGAGACATACAGTTCATTCCAGACATTCATTGTTCTTAGCGCCTACTCAACCCTTCACTTAGAAATTTCACAGATATCTCAAAACGAACACATCCAAAACAAACTCACTGCCTCTTTCTCTCCAGATCTGTTCCTTTCACCTTGTTAGGAATGAATCAATTATTATTTCACCCAACATAGCACTTATTTTAATATTTCCACAAATGGAAGGAAATGAAGTCAGAAACTGGGAATCACAGATGAGTGTTTCCTTAGATTCTACCCTATAATCATTCAATCTAACACCAACCCTTGTCAATTCTACCTCTGGCATTTTTCTCAGACTCGTCTTCTTCTTTGCACCCTCATTAGCACCCTCTTAGTCAAGATCATCATCACTTCGTGCAAAGATTACAGTAATAGCCTCTTTTCTTCTTCATAGTTGCTTCTCTCTGAACCATTTTCCACTGTTGAGCAAAAGAAGTCTGAATCACAGTTCACATCATGACTCTGTCCTGCTGATCACTCCTTAATGATTTCCCAAATCTCAAAGAGCAAAGAAAAATCTCTCAAACAGGATCTGACATTCCCCGGGATCTGGTCCCCCTTTCCCTTGAGCTTGATTCCTTGACCCTCGTCCTTCCAAACATAACTCTTGTCACACTCTTTCAGTCCTTTTAAGTGCAACCCTCCTCTAGATCTTTCTGTGTGGTATTCTCTCTGCAAGGAAAATTCTCCCCTACCCCCCACAATGTTTTTTTTTTTTTTTGGTGTGGCCAATTATTACTTACACTTCCATTCCCTCTTTAAATATCACCTCTTCAGAGATGCTTTCTCTGATGCAGATACTAATTCAGATTTCTAACTCTAACCCAAATGGTTCCCCCTGACTCCTTGCCCCCTCTCCCTCTCTCCCTTCTACTCTCGCACCTCAGAGAGACTCATCACAGTTGATTACTTGTGTAAAGTCTGACATCCCTGCTGGGATCATGTCTGTCATATTCACTTTTATATCCTCAGCAGCTCGCTATAATTAATAATAATGATGATGATTACTGATGAGGCTAAGTAAATATTTGGATAAATGATAGTAGCATGACTGAAAATGAAATGATTTAAAATACTGGAATGATAAAAGAAAGTACTGAAAATGCAGATGACTGCCAGATTATAAACGCCTTGAGAAACATTTCAGAGGTCAAAGCGATAAGAGCTGGGTACAGTTCTGCATGAGAAAGAGGCAAAATGGATAGGAGTTTATGATGACTACAGTTTTTTTTTCAGCTTGGTAACTAGGAGAATGATGAAGCCATTAGCTAATACAAGATATACAGAAAGAAGAGCAAATTTGTGGGATGCTGGAAGGGATTGAGATATTTTCAATCAATATGACATTCAGGAAATCCAAGTCAAGATATGTACTAAGCAGGGGCGCCTGGGTGGCTCAGGTGGTTGAGGGTCCGACTTCGGCTCCGGTCACGATCTCGCAGCTTGTGAGTTCGAGCCTGTGTTGGGCTCTGTGCTGACAGCTCGGAGCCTGGAACCTGTTTCGGATTCTGTGTCTCCCTCTCTCTCTGCCCCTAACCCACTTGCATTCTGTCCCTGTCTCTCTCAAAAATAAATACACATTTAAAAAAATAAAAAAAGAAGATATGTACTAAGCATGTGGAAATCTGTCTTATGGGCGGAATGCTCTCCAGGCCAAAACTCTCAAAACTAGTTTTTATAATTAATATCAGTGAATTACTTTTAAGTGCTGTGAAATATATTAAGAGTGTTAACTATCAATTAAATGTATGAAAATATATTAAAATAGTGTTATTAGATATATTAGTGACGCTAACTATTGTTAAACGTTCTATTATGTGTTCCTTTATAATCTAATGATTACATATACCTTAACCATCCCATGCCAATGGAGATCTGATACAATGAAAATTCTCTATCTCTTTCTCTCTCTCCTACAGTGACCCTAAAACATAATTCTGAATAGCTTCATTTTGTTTGGTTCCAGGCTGTGTTGGGCACCATCCACGGAATGGTTTTAGCTTTATTCATTTGAACCACCAAACAAGCCAGACACTAACAACTGTAGAAGGGCTTTTTATTTTTAAAGTTCTTTCATAATCTTGGAGGTTGTCATGAGAGGGGAAAAAAAAGAGTAAAGCAGAAATGTCCTCCTAGGTATCAAACTTTTTTGGAAGAAATTGCTTTGAACACTTCGGTAGTAGAAACAAAGGCCAAAGTAATCATCTGAGTTCTGACAAGGGTGTTTTGACATAAAATGTCCCGTGAACCAAAGGTAACTTTTATCTGTATTAAGTTAACATCACTCAGCCAAAAGAATTTTCACATTTAAAGGGACGCCTGGGTGGCTCAGTCGGTTGAGCGACCGACTTTGGCTCAGGTCATGATCTCACGGTTTGTGAGTTGGAGCCCCACGTGGGGCTCTGTGCTGCCAGCTTGGAGCCTGGAGCCTGGAGCCTGCTTTGGATTCTGTGTCTCCCTCTCTCTCTGCCCCTCCCCCACTCACGCTCTGTCTCTCTCTGTCTCAGAAATAAATAAACATTAAAAAAAAAAGAATTTTCACATTTATTAAATCTATTACCTTAAGCAAGATTCAGGAGTTGATGACAGATGTCCACTTCAGTGGCTGAGTCTAAGAAGGAACTAACCCCACACGAAATAATAAACACCATCGTTCAAAAGACACAAAATTTGTGTTGGTGTTACATTCTGAAAGGTATGTGCCCCATGAGAGTATGCCCTAATAATAGTGACCACCTGAAGTGATAGGACTTTGAGAAATACACCTCAAATATAAAAAGTGATTTTCAATGATTTTCTGAATTGATCTCCGATGGAGTCTGAGTACTTAATATTAAAATAGAACTCACAATATTTTATTCTGGGGAAGGCAAGGTGATATGGCTCAAGCACGTGGCTTTCCAGTACAAGAACACTTTCTAGATTTTCCAAAGGTAAAAATGTATAGCAGGTCCTTGGAGTTACACAATCACAAAGCTGTAGGGTCAGCAGCTCCTTAAAACTGATGATTTGGTTACAGAGTCACACTGAAATAGCACTGGAGGCAGGTTTTTGATAGGACTAAGACAGCAGACAATTTGAAGCTCTAACTTATGATGATAGAGCTCTAATTGAAAAAGACAGACACGCTTTGGATACTGGTAGGTGGTGGTTATTAACATACCACTAGGAAAATTTAAAAGGTGATATGCACTAGGGCCCAGATGAAGACCTTCTCAGTCTTACAAAGAGGTGGGCTGTGAGACTACATTCAGACTGAGCTGGAACCTTCTTGAAGAAGCAGTTGGGGATCTGTTGAAGCACCAATGAGACTTGTGAGATCCAAATATCAGGATGATGGATTTCTATCCTCACAACCTGTGCAGTATATCACGAATCGTTTGGTACTTATTATATTTAAAGCACTGGTCTTTGCAAAGGGTTTCATCATCTATAAATTGAAACAGATTCAAACAATAACACCAGTCTCATTTGTATTATGCATTTATGAGAGTGAGCAGTGCGCTGGAAATTGCCTCTGACCCGTACTATTTCATGTAAGCTCTAGTCCACGGTGCAAAGGTACACTCAGGGAAGTTTATCTTGAATGTTAAGGGCATACGTTTGATGTGCTGGAAGGAAAACATGGTCAAGGAATGCTGCTGTCTAACAAGAAAAAGATCTTCCTTATCTGGGCAATTTTCATGGTAGGCATTATGAGTTACCCAGCAAGGCCACATGGAAACCGTAGCTGAGGTTCCATGGACGTTTTTACTAGATATAGTCTTACTTCTTGCTCAGTCTGTTCAGATAATTAACTGGAAAATGGAAAATCCTATTGTCTGGACTCGGCATTTTATAAACCAAATTTGAAACGTGTTTGTTAGAGTTGCTTCAGAGAGCAGATTTATTATTACTTGAGCATAGGTTTCTTTTTTAACAACATGGAATTTTACTGACTTCCAAGGGTCAAGAGTTTAATATTTAACCCCAAACATAATTGCTTTGACATCTGGAATATTGGGTAGCTTATTATTTCTTGATTAACTTTAGAGGAGCCAATACAATAAATAGAGGGCAGATCTCAAATGGAATAAAGAATTCAGAATTTATGTTATAACAGAAAAGGAGACAGTAAAATGACAAGGATATTACTAAAAGCATAGTATATTTTCCATTTGAAGGTAGATTTCCAGACCAGTTTCAAAATAATGATAGCTTAGGTTCCTCTCTCCTCCAATAAGCTAAATCCTCCCCACAACGTGCACATTCTACCTTTCCCAGCATTACTTCCTCCACCAGAATGGCAATTACACAATTCTTTTAGTCTCTTACTTTTCAAAAATAATGGAAATTTAAATTGGGAATTAAGTTGCATTTAATTTCCAGTTTAGCATTTTAATCTTTGAAAATAACCTAGCCATGGGCAAGGTGCATCTGAAAGCTTAAATGACAGCACACCAAAAAGGGGAAACCTGTCAGCTTTGAAATATAAACTGGTGGTTGGACTTCCAGCAAAGCTTTGTCCATTATACTCTTTCTCTTGCTCTTTCCCTCTAGCTTTCTGCCACTGTCAGATCCTAAAATGCTAATAATTCTATTACATGAAATATATTTCACATCATTTCTACAAAACCCAATGCAGAGCCTTTAGACTAAATATTATCATAGAAGCTACTTTTTATTTGATACAAGACTTCATTTGATATATAATTTTATATAGGTATTGAATTACATATATATACATATATATATACATTTTTTCTTACTTTAGAAATATTTTACACTCTCAGTATATGCAATAGAAACCTAATATATTCTTAAGCCAAGTTGTAGTTGATAATGTTATTTGGACAGTGCATCATTAATGAACTTCAAAAGGAAAGGTGGATAGTGGACGTGAGCAGATTCCTCTGATTCTGGTGAGACTCTTCATCTGTACCTGTTTATATTCCTTATTTTATATGACATCATTTTTGATAACAAATTTGAAATTATACATATTCTATATATAAACTATATATATGTAAAACAAATGATATATATTTTATATATCTAAAATTATGCACACATAATATATATATATTTAATTGTACTTATAAGATTTTCAGTATACTCAACACATAATATAATGTCCGGGGCATAATGTCCTTAATATTGAGCCAACTAATAAATGGAACAAAAATAGTAAATAAATACAAAAAACCAAGTATTTCACTTATTTTACTTTAGAGTGGTGTTATAATATCTGAAAAAAACTAGTCATTTCTAATATTTTAAAATCATTTAATAAGAAGTTTGGTCCTATAAATGGTCTTTTGCTATTCTCTGTCAGCTATAATTTGCTCATTCTTTTGTATAGCTTTCTTCCACCTTAGAAGTCTAACTGGGGAGGGGCACCTGGGTGGCTCATTAGCTGAGCATCCGATTTCGGCTCAGGTCATGATCACTCAGCTCGTGAGTTCAAGCTCTGCATCGGGCTCTGTGCTGACAGCTCGGAGCCTGGAGCCTGCTTCGGATTCTGTGTCTCCCTGTCTCTCTGTCCCAACCCACTTGCATTCTGTCTCTGTCTCTCTCAAAAATAAACAAACATTAAAAAAATAAAAACAAAAAAACCAGTCTAACTGGGGAAAGAATGGAATTAATGCTTACCAGTGCCTATTTTTTTCCTAAACGTTCATATCTCTTTGAATCTATGCAAGGATCCAGGCAAATAGGATCCTTTTGCAGCAGCAACAGAGGGTACATTCTCCGAACAACTTACCCAAAAGGGAAAGCCAGAGTTTGAACACAAGTCAGTCTAATTCTAAAACACAGGTCTTTTCTTCAAACCACACTATCTTCAAGAACAGCATTTTCTTATTTCTCATGAACCTTGCCATTCTGTCCAAGATGCTACCAGTAGTCAGGACACTGAATAGATGCCAAGTGTCCACAAGTGAAGAATTGAGAACATGAGCGGCGTTGAAGTGCTCGGGTGGGATGTTTTAGTTTATTCTGTACCTACCTGAACTAGATGCTTTGAGAAAAATAAACTAGTGAAGTTTAATCAGCTGAGTAAATGTTTGGATAAAAGACGAAGCTTGTTTGAATAGATGAAAGCCCTTATTCTTTTGATCTACCAGCTGACGTCAAGCAATTATCATACAGTTAATTCTCATAATTATAATTATGTTTCCTTTAATTATTATATTAGATTAGTACTGTCCTTTGATCTATTGGTTCAAATATGCATATTATATTTACATTTATATTCATTTGTATTACAAATATATGTGTATATATGAGTGTGTGTGTATATATATATATATATATATATATATATATATACACACAGAGAGAAAGTGTGTGTATCTAATATACTCTTGTTGACAAGATAGAGGTGACACTAATTTACACGTACATCAGGGCAATATAAATTATTGCATTTTAATAGTTTACCTCTGATATTTGCAAACTAAGACCTTCATTTATATCCATGGATAATGTAAGGTTCTCAACTATAAATGCTTGAATATCCTTTTAAAATTAGTGTGTATGCAATGGAGTACTACATGGCAATGAGAAAGAACGAAATATGGCCCTTTGTAGCAACGTGGATGGAACTGGAGAGTGTGATGCTAAGTGAAGTAAGTCATACAGAGAAAGACAGATACCGTATGTTTTCACTCTTATGTGGATCCTGAGAAACTTGACAGAAACCCCTGGTGGAAGGGGAAGGAAAAAAAAAAAAAAAGAGGTTAGAATGGGAGAGAGCCAAAGCATAAGAGACTCTTAAAAACTGAGAACAAACTGAGGGTTGATGGGGGGTGGGAGGGAGGGTAGGGTAGGTGATGGGTATTGAGGAGGGCACCTTTTGGGATGAGCACTGGGTGTTGTATGGAAACCAATTTGACAATAAATTTCATATACTGAAAAAAATAAAATAAAATAAAATTAGTGTGTATGAATGATTTTTATCTGAAACATTCTAAAGAACAGTTACCATCGTCTTTTAAATAGCAGGCTGAACTGATGGAGTTTTCTAGGAGCTACAAACAAATGCCTTCTCTGAGAGATATTGACCAGGAGTCCCCAAACTTTTCTTGCTCATGTAACCTCTAATGAAGAATTTAGAAAAATGTGCTAAGCCTTGCGGATTTTTTTTTCAACGTTTATTTATTTTGGGGACAGAGAGAGACAGAGCATGAACGGGCAAGGGGCAGAGAGAGAGGGAGACACAGAATCGGAAACAGGCTCCAGGCTCTGAGCCATCAGCCCAGAGCCTGACGCGGGGCTCGAGCTCCCGGACCGCGAGATCGTGACCTGGCTGAAGTCGGACGCTTAACCGACTGCGCCACCCAGGCGCCCCAAGCCTTGCGGATTTTTAAATCTACATCTAGAATTTTTCATTCATAGTTTAAATGATCACAAAGGATATAATTTGAGGCACATCACTGTAAAGATTTTTAAAATAAAAGATATATATTCATGCTTGAAAGATTGTATTGACAGCCTGTCATAATTTTCTCCAATAACTATGTACATACATTGAATATTTTTTCTGTCACCACAGGCTTTAAGTGTAAAAATATCCGTTTGGATTGAGTTATCATTACAACTATCAATAGTGTATAATTCAGCAAAACAATACATATTATAAAACTTGACAAATAATAAACCTAAAAATAAAGTTTGATTGAAATATTTCTCTTAGACAGATGATAGGGTTAAACTAATTTGTGTACCTACAGAGGGAAAAAATTATTTCTAGAATTGGAAGGGTTTCAGCTTTAATTCTCTTTCTATTTTTCGTTTTTAGAGATGTAAGTGCTGATAAATCTTGAGAAGGAGGGAATGGAAGGCATTCTCTTGTAGTAATTTTACTTAATTCTTTGAACCCCTTCTGTGTCAAATGCTCAAAGTGCACGGTGATCCATCATCCAAACTTATTTTTAATGATCTATAAGCTGACAACTCATCAGGCCTCTTCAGGTTTACCTGAGAGCAAAGAGTTACCAAACCACCTTCCTTGCAAATAGCCATAGTGTCCACTCATCAAAGTCACTCATGATCCTTTGGTTTGAAGCTCCACTAAAACCCTAGATGGAAGAAAGAGAAGCCTTTCTTTCTTAAGGTGGGAGAAGGGGTTTAGGGAGACGAGGTGGGAAAGAAGTCACAGCCTGAGGTCTGGACTGGGGGCTTTTTTCAGGCAGTTCCTCTTCAGTGAAAAGCACAAAGGAAAGACGAGGATCTGGAAATCCGTGGTGACTACATTTATCACGGCGAGTGTGGACTAACGTATAGAACTGTCAAATCAATACTGTTCACCCGAAACTAAGATAACACTGTATGGTAATTATACTCCAATTTACAAAATCCCTTTAACACTATCGGTGCCTGCTCCTCGAAAAGTCTTCATGTGCCCTCAGGGGACATGTATGCCGGTGGGAGGACAGCAGTTTTAAGAAATCCAGCCACTGCCTGTGACAAGAAATATAAACTGGCGTATCCAAATCACCTGATAACTTGTGTGGGCACTTCTTCAGTTGTAGCTCGCTGCTAAATAGCTACGTGTTAAAATAAGGAAAGCAGCAATTCTGGGAGAAATAGTCTTACTGGTACCTGTGCCTAAATATAATTCCTAACTCCCTCTCTCCTATCCTCTGGCTTTTGAAGTTATTTCGTTCGGCAGTAAAAGAAGGTAGTGCTAAGAGGCAGTCTCACATAATGGAGAGTCATGAAACAAGGATGTAGGACGGTGATTTAGAGTCGGCATTGCTATTAACTATCTGTGCTGCCACAGGCAAGCTTCTCAATCTTTCTGAGTCTCAATTTCTTCTCAAGGGTTGTCAGCTGGGCTGCACCTTTGACTCACCCAAAGAGCTTCCAAAAAATAATGATGTCTATCTAAGCCCCACCCCCAGGAATTTGGATTTGATTCATCTGTGCTGGGGCCTGGACTTGTCTTTCTTCAGAGCC
This sequence comes from Herpailurus yagouaroundi, assembly GCF_014898765.1. NCBI lineage: Eukaryota > Metazoa > Chordata > Mammalia > Carnivora > Felidae > Herpailurus > Herpailurus yagouaroundi. Next base: position 10,444,231 of record NW_024420586.1, read on the forward strand.
CGCTACTTAATCCTAATGTGAAGGAAAAGGTGGAAAAAGTCAAAGTTGGAATCATCACCTATATAGTCCTTCAACAGAACTGGCATATGTGCCTACCATAAGCAAGGCTGCAAGCTTTCTATGTTAACGTATTTACATGTTATTGGGGGGAAAAAGTTGAATGCCATTTGAAGAAAGTAAATGTTGTATTTGGGCTTAGTCTTAAAAATTCTGGATACAGAAATGATGCAAAATGGAGAAGGCAATTCAGTCTATGATGGCCTTTTTAACAACTAAATACACAGAACAGAGTTACCCCAAAACTGTGTTATTAGTAACGTTGCGTCATGCTTTTAGCTTAACATTTCACACAACCGAATGTATCCCTTCACTTGGAGGTTGAGAAGTGCGAGACAGTTGCCCGGTTTTCCTCTTTCTGCCACTTAGAGATCTTAAGACTTAGCAATTAACGTTCAAATCTATTTCTTCCTTCTCCAAGAAAAATCTCAGAAGCAAAGGAAATTGACCATTTAAATTAACACAGTCTGAAATAATTGAGCTAACCCAAAAAAGAAAACCCCCTCTTGAGGGGAATAATTTCTTAAATTAGAAGGTGAAATCCGACAAGGCACACTGCTTTTGTTCTTGTTTTCTTGGATTTCCCCGGGGCTCACAATAAAGACATGTGCATATCTTTCATACGACTGTATTTATTTGACATATACATTCTACTACATCCTTTTCAGTCCATTTTTTCCTTAATGTATTTGTCCTGGCACTTCACATAACTGTAGCTCAAATTTGTCAGGTGATTTAATTTCCAGTTATGCTTCAGAGATTTCACCTTATGCACTATAGACTACTTGACAGGTTCTGCGTTTTTAGTTCATCTTTTCAAAATTTTTTTTAATGTTTATGCACTTTTGAGAGACAGAAAATGAGTTGGGGAGGGGGAGAGAGCGAGGGAGACACAGAATCCGAAGCAGGCTCCAGGCTCCGAGCTGCCAGCACAGAGCCCCATGTGGGGCTCGAACCCAGGAACTGTGGTATCATGACCTGAGCCGAAGTCGGACGCTTAACTGACTGAGCCACCCAGGCGCCCTTAGTTCATCTTCTAATTTGAAAGTAAAGATCAATAATTTATGGCAAACACTGAGCTAGAAAAATCTTAGCCAAAAGGGCTGCTTTATGTAAATTATTTTTAATTTTTTTTTCTTTTTTCTAAATGTTTCGTTATTTTTGAGAGAGGGAGAGAGAGTGGGGGGAGGAGCAGAGAGAAAGGGGGCCAGAGGGTCTGAAGCGGGCTGCGCGCTGACAGCACAGAGCCCAAGGCCGGGGCTCGAACTCCCAAATCATGAGATCATGACCTGAGCCGAAGTCGAACGCTTCTGCACCCCTAATTTCTCTCAAGGAGAGTAAAATACCCTGATGAGTAATCAACATTTTTAAATTGATGAGCAGTTTACACACAATATTATATTCATTTCAGGAATACAACATAGTGATTTGCCAATTCTACATACTACTTTGTTGCTCACCACGTTTAAGTATAGCCACCATCTATCACCATACAATGTGATAACAAGATGATTGACTATATTGCCTATGCCGCACTTTTCACTTTTGTGATCTGTTTATATTATAAGCAGAAGTTTGTACCTTCTAATCCCCTTCATCTTCTTCACTGATGCCTCTGGCAGCCCTCACGATGTCCTCTGTATTTAAGAGTGTGTTTTCTAGTTTGTCCACCTGATTTGATAATTTTGTTGCGAATTCCTTAGGACTGATGATGATGAGGACATAAACTATGGCTTGGGATGTGTGAACAGATTTTGTTGAATGCTAGATTGTCGTTTTGCTAAAGTTTGATTTATTACTGCAAGTTATTAACTTGATATTGAAGAGTAATTTGAATATCCAGTATCTTTGCTCCTGAAGTAAACACCTGATTGAAAAAATGGACCTTTCGGGGCGCCTGGGTGGCGCAGTCGGTTGAGCTTCAGACTTCAGCCAGGTCACGATCTCGCAGTCCGTGAGTTCGAGCCCCGCGTCAGGCTCTGGGCTGATGGCTCAGAGCCTGGAGCCTGTTTCCGATTCTGTGTCTCCCTCTCTCTCTGCCCCTCCCCCGTTCATGCTCTGTCTCTCTCTGTCCCAAAAATAAATAAAAAACGTTGAAAAAAAAATTAAAAAAAAAAAAAAGAAAGAAAAAACGGACCTTTCACAAATGTCAAGTTGGGGCCATTTCTGGGGGAGAGGGAAGTAGAGAGGTTCATTGTTTAGAAACGAACCAAACAAAAACAAAACTTGTGACAGTAGAGACAGCATCAGAATTGGTTTTGCAGAATGATTTTTCTTCAGCAATGACTATCTAAAGGCAGTTAGATACCGCCATAAAAAAAAATTAATTCAAAAATAGAGGTTCAAGTTATAGCATCAACTGACCCAAAGCATAAGCAACCATCCAGAAAAAAAAAAAAAAAAAGAAAGAGAGAAAAACTAACGCGAAGCATTTTTGTAAAACTACACCACAAATCAATATTTTAGACACTTTGAAGATCATCCCCTTGCTTTTCAACCTTCACACTTCGGAGACAGGGGATATATATGTTTATATCCTCTCTGTTTCTAAAATAAATTGCTTCCGATCTGCACCTTTTTTACGGAAGGGCCCATTGCAAATGAAAAGACAAAAGTAGGGATGTCATTCAGGGTCATTTCAGATATTTGTATCACAGGGAAGCACTGCATTGTTGCACTTCATTTCTTAAAGCCATTCCCCTCCACCCCTTCGCACCTCTCCAGGAAGTTGGAGTCAGGGATGATCCAACTGGGAAAACTTTCTTTGTGAAAGGATTTAGACAAGTTTTGAATAGAGAGATATATATTTGGGTGAAACAAAATACTGCAGAGCACTGTTCTCCAAAGGACAAGGAAATGCATCTGAGTTTCTACTATGAAAACAGGAATATGAAGATGACAGGAAAATTTAATCACAATATGCTATCAATGAATTAAAAATCCATTTAGGATAGAGCCTGTAAGGGATGAAGGAAATATGCTTGTTTACAAGAAGTAATTTAGAACTTCTTACCCTCTGAGATAAAATTTGAAAAATTTCAGAAACAGATGTTCTCTTTCTGAAACTTTCAATTAAGTACAATCCAGTTCCAGAGGGGAGGGGCAAATGGCATAACACAATATTTAAATCAAAATTTGTCACCAAATGTAAATACCTTTCAGTAATGCTCTACAAGAGTTGTAAAGAATTGAAAAAAAAAAAAAGAAAACAACATCAGTTCTTCGACAACTGCAACATAATGTCAGGCACCTATTGGAATCGCACGCCTTTCTGAGAGTGCTTAATTAGAATTTGTCACTTGGCAGCAAATGCTTCCATCAAAAGACAGAATAGGTACACCAGGGACAAAATGTTTGTGTTACTTAGGTGTTGGATGTGGGTATTACTAGGGGAGATTAATTCTATTTCATATATTTTGGAAGCTGTACGTTTAACTTTTATAGTAAAATGCCTTTTCATATCTGCTTTGCATACTAGTATTATTAACCCCTAGGGACCACAGATTTTGTAGTTACTTTCTCCAAGTCTATTACTTTTTTTTTTTTTTTTTTTTTTACTTTGCTTATGGTTTCTTTTGTTATTTGGAAGCTTTAAGCTTTCAAGTAATTCAGTCTGCCAATTTTATGTTTTTTGTTTTTAGGTTTCTTGCCTTACTAAAATCCCTCTCCATCAAAAGTGTCCTATATTTCTTTTTATCATCTTTATAACTTTATATTTCTAGTTAGCTCCTTAAGCTACTTGGAATTCACCTTTGTATACCATTAAAAAGGACAGGGTCTTCCCACCTGCCATATAAATAACGAGTTACGTGACAGCACTTATTAAATAAAATAGCTACTCACTCAGAACTGAAATATCTATCTTATTTGGATATATTTCTGGACTCTCAGTTTTAGTTCACTGACTCATTTGTGTAGCCTTTTGCCAGTACAATATGGTTTCGATTGCAATCACTTCACAGCCAAAATCTAAAAAGGTAAGTACCTCCAGAATATACTATTTATTCATAACGTTCTTAGCAATTTACACACACACACACACACACACGCACACCCGCTTTTCTTCCATATAAACTTTAAATACTGTTACTTTCTACTGAACCTTGGAATCTTGAGTTGCCACAAACATACCAAAGGCATTCTGGCTAGAATTGCACTAAATTCAAATGTTAATTTGTCAAGTATTATCCATTTAGGTTTTGTTTGTTATGTGTCCCTATGTATATTTCTATAGTCATTTTTCCCCTATAGGACCTATAACTTTTTTGTTAGCTTTATTTCTCCTTAATTTATACTCGGTCATTATTGTGAACAGGTTATTTTTTCATCTGCAGTTATAAATAGTTGATATTATTTTTAAAAGCTATTGGGTTTTAGATATTTATATTATACTCATTCGTTTTAAAATATTATAATTATTTCTCACACTTAAAAAAAATCAGTCTCTGGGTTTTTTAGTAAACATATAATCATCCTACTTAATAATGTTTTATTCTTCAGGGGCGCCTGGGTGGTTCGGTGGGTTGACCGATCGACTTTGGCTCAGGTCATGGTCTTGCAGTCCGTGAGTTCAAGCCCTGCATTGGGCTCTGGACTGACAGCTCACAGCCTGGAGCCTGCTCCGGATCCTGTGTCCCTCCCTCTCTCTCTCTCTGCCCCCTCCACCGCTCATGCTCTCTCTCTCAAAAATAAATAAACATTAAATTTTTTTTGTTATTTTTTTAAATGTTTATTTATTTTTGAGACAGAGAGAGACAGAGCATGAACGGGGGAGGGTCAGAGAGAGGGAGACACAGAATCTGAAGCAGGCTCCAAACTCTGAGCTGTCAGCACAGAGCCCCACGCGGGGCTTGAACTCACGAGCCGTGAGATCATGACCTGAGCCGAAGTCGGACGCTCAACCGACTGAGCCACCCAGGGGCCCTCATTAATTTTTTTTTAAAAAATAAGGTTTTATTCTTTAAAACATGTATGATACTTATTTCATTTTTGTTTGTTTTCATTTATTTCCTAAGCTAGAACCATCAAAGCACATTTGAAAAATGAAAAATAACATTTTCATAATTTTCTATGTTGACAATGGTGTGTGTTCATTGGGTTTCAGCTTCCATCACCTTGGCTATGTTCAGATATCTTAAATGTTGGAAAATACGTGATTTCTTGAGGCACCCAATTCCTTCTTTTGGAAGTTCTCACTATTAGAGGGTTCTTTATTGAGTCAAAATCTGCTTCCCTGTAGTTTCAATCCAAAGGCTTTAGATCTTTGTATCTCTTGGGGATATTCGGAACAAGATTAAATTCTTATCTACATAATAATCTTTCATATATCTGAAGACACCTATCACATGTCCTCCATGCTAAACTTCCTCGATCTTTCATTTGCTAAATGACATAACTTCAAGGCCTCCCAGTCTAGGAATGACTTCCACCTTTTCTCTGGCTTCAAAAGTCATATAAGACTGGAGTATTCATCCTACTCACCTATCCAGGTAAAGAAACAGGGAAAAACTGAGAATAAGTGAATATGGTTCCCTCTATTTTTTTTCGTTCAACAAATATTTACAAAACAGTTGTACTTTGCCAATCACAATGCTAATTTCTGGGAAGACAATGTGGGCAAAACAGATCATTTTCCCTCTTGGACCTTATAATATACTAGGCAGTAAAGGTACTGATTAAAAAAACTAGAATTGAAGGTGAGATTATAAATGTGAGAAGTGTTATCTGAAACTATAAGACCATAAGAAGCCTGAATTTTTAAAAAATACTATTTTGCACAATTCTTACTATAAACTGAGTAATTATTTTCACTTTACAGATCGGGAAACAATATCACAGAGATATTTTTAATGTGGATGCAGGATCTGGGCCTCAAGGAGAGTCCTTGAATCCTTCACTCTGTGAGGTAGATATTATCCCCAAGGTTCGAAGGAAGGTCTGCCTGATCCTAAATCATGGTGCCTTCTGACACCATGCTTCCTACCACAGACCAGGTATGAGTCCGCCAGGAAGACTGAGAAATGAATGAAACATACATCTAACAAGGGAGAAGGCTTTTCTTAAAATTGTCACGATGAAAGGAAAAAGCAAAGATAAACACAACTTTCAGCATTGTCAAAATAGCCATAGGCCACAGAGAATATGTAAAGTCTCCCAACTCAATAGAGACTGCATTTATTTCCATGTGGAATAGCAACATCTAGAAAACTGAATAAATTTTAATTACATTTAAAATCTGCACCTACCTCTAAACACAGAGTATCTATCCTCATATCTGAATCTTCATTTAAACATACAGAAGGATTACAGTGGTATAAAGCAAGGATTTCTGTATTTCCTTTAGTTTTGTTGTCCAGTGGCTCTCATACATGAGTATACGTTAACTGACATGGCTACTTCGAAAAATTCTATCAGTATATGTGGACCATAATAATGACTTGAATGATTACAGATAAATTTTCTCCCTTTTCTATCTATCAACTATTGTCCAAGATGCATATCCCAGGTTTGCCTGGGAGGGGAGCTAGATTTGAGCCATTAGTATAAGAACACAAAATAAAACCAGTTACAGCTAATTTTTAGTTGTTTTTTTTTTCCCGATTAAACACACACATCCACAAATACACAAATAACAAGCACCTAATACAAGAAACTAAAGTAATATTTTTTAACATTCCGCAAACCTGTCAACATAATTTTATGAATGTTTTTGTATATCCTTTTATAGATCCATGTTCTCCTACACACCTTTTATATTTTGTGCATTAATTTAAAAATAAAAGCTGTACAGCTTGACCTCTGCATGTGTATTGATGGTGCTTTTAATGCTTCACCTTTGCTGTTCTTCTCCTAACATGCCCTCAATAAATCAATCGCAAATGCCAGAAAGCAAATAACCATGTTGCTTCTTTTTGAAATACAAAACACTTATATTTTATATAAGAAAAGGAAGAAGGTATAAAGTAGTTTTTAGAGAGTACCTACTACGTGGTGGTCAATCATAACAGGCACTTTGACAAACATGCTTTCATTTTGACATCTCTACTTATTCTAGTCCATGATAAAGGTCTTTAACCTGGCATCTATGGTAGGGGTTCAAGGAGATCCCTGGATCTCAGGAATAATAATTTATAATACAACATTATAAACTTTATAAGCCAGACTTCATTCTCATTTTGCATTGAGATCTCATTTGATTTGAGATCCAGCAATATGTTCACATCATAAATACTTGGTAGACTTGAGACGCTATACCAGGCCTATCTTATTCTAAAATGCAAGTTTGTGGGGCACCTGGGTGGCTCAGCAGTTAAGTGTCCGACTCTCGATTTTGGCTCAGGTCATGATCTCGAGGTTTCGTGAGTTCCAGCCCCGCATCAGGCTATGCGCTGATGATGTGGAGGCTGCTTGGGAATCTCTCCTGCTCTCTTTCTCCCTCTCCCTCTCCCTCTCCCTCTCTCTCTCTCTCTCTCTCTCTCTCTCTCTCTCTCTCTCTCTGTCCCTCCCTCTCTTCCCCTCCCCTACTCATGCTGTTTCTGTCTCTCTCAAAACAAATAAACTGAAAAGAATTTTGACACAAGTTTGTTCCACCAGGACATAACACCTCCTTTCAAAGTTGTTAAGAAGTTGAAATCTCAAAAGCTATTAAAGAGCAATGAAGATAAACTTTACACTATGTAACCATCATAAGTAACTAAGTTTTTATTATGAGTATAAACTTCAATGATCTGAAATGGATTCAACAACATGCAAAATTATCACACATTGGTGATGGCTATATAATTAATCTCATTTGAATCGAATCTTTAAAAGAACTTCAACTGCCGACAAAATTTTGGAAATGAATACATTGTTCCTTTTCTCAATTGAGGCATAGTTTACATACATAAAACGTAAAAATCTTTGTTCAGATTGGTGATTTTTGACAACTGAATACATCCATGTAACTGCCATTCAAACATAATATACAATGTTTCTATCACCCTGGAAAGTTCCCTATGGAATTTCAATTCCAACCCCCTTCCAGAGGCAACTATTTCTTACTTTCATGCTAACAGTTTAATTATGCTGTTCTTAAACTTCATATAAATGTTCATACTTATGTCTGTGCCCTTTTGCTCAGCATAATGTTTTGGAGATTCATCATACTGTTGCTTTTATCAATAGTTTCTTTTTTTCACTGCTGAATAGAATTTCATTAATGATTCAACAAAGACAGTAACATTTTGTGAGGCAATGAGGGTGGTAGCCTTTTATGTGGTACCTAAATGGAAAGAAGCACCTAGCAATATAAGGAAAAAGGGAATAGCATTCTAGAAAGAAGAAAAAGGCATATGCAAAAGCCCTGAAGTGTCCCAGAAAGTGAAGAAATGCTAGTATGATTAGAATATATGAATGGACATAAGTAGCTTGAGAAGAGCATGGAAGAGACAACACCGCAGTACATTCAGTACAGACTAAGCCACGAGAAGGCATCTGGAGTACATAGTAATTGCAAGAAAAGTCCACAAAGGGATTTACGCATGGAGATGTCCTTATCTGTCTGACATTTTGAGAAGAGTGGTTTTGCTGCTGTGTACGGTTGAAAAAGGCCAATAGCAGCTATAGTAAGAGGTTGTGGCTTAATTTGGCAAGAGGGTAGAGGTGACAAACAGGAGGAGAAGGGAAATGCGAAATAAATTTTGGAAATAGAAATGATAGGGGCTGGGACAGAAGAGAAATTTCAAGGGAAATGTAAAATCTGCATAGAGTGAGGCCAAGGAATCGGTATCCTATAGTCAGATGGATGTGTAGGGTTGGAGTTCAGAGAAATCTGGGTTGGAGAAATAAACTGAAGAGTTATCAAACCCAAGGTGGTATGTAAGTCCATATACATTGATGATATCACCTAGTATAGCCTGGGAAAACTAAGGGTTAAGACGCAGTCTCAAAGTGCATGAAAGGACAAAGCTGATTTATGTCTCTGCATGTTTTACACCTTTAAGGCCTATTCATACAAAATGCATAAATAAAGGTCCATTTATGAGAAGAAAGGTGCTTGTATTTTTGTTCTGACACGAGAGCATGATCAAACTTTTGAAAACCACTTCCTTAAAGATCAAGGGGAAGGAGAGGAGCCAGCAGAAGTAGAACAAAAAGTAGGAGAGATCATGGAAGCCAGGAGAGATGATTTTTTAATAAGAAAGGAGGTGGTCCATTGTCCCCTCTATCCGGGCAGTAGAAACATAAACCCAGAGAGTCTTCTGCCAGACTTGCTGGAAATGGACTGGGGAGCATTAAAAAGACTGCCTGCAAAGCTGAACATCTATAAGGTCACCAAAGGAGTCATTTGTTACATTCCATCTCTCCGTTCAGCCACTCAAGTCTAGCTCCTCTGCTAGGGTTAGGTGTTTATTCCGAATAATCGCCTGTGCCTTTAACAACTTCAGATTTACATTTGAAAGTATGCCATGAAATCATTAGGTTACTTGTCAGATTTAAAACATTACACAAGCTATTTTGGAAAAAGAAAACAATGTACATTTCAGGCACATTTCCAGTCCTAAACAATATAAAGTATTGCTAAGTATGGCATTTAGCCATTAATGCTGTCTTTCAGTTCTGTAATGTAAAGAAATAACAGGCTTATGACAACCTGGATAATACTTTTAAGCTTCTACATTATTGTTCCAAGTATCACAGAAATTTCACTCCACAGTGGGTTTCTCTTGTTGGTGAGGAACGTAAAAACAGTGTGGCCTTGCAGAAAGAAAACGTGGATCCAGGTGTCAGCCCTAAAGCTTTCTGAGTTTTTGACTTTTATAAGCCATTTAACTACAGTAAAATAAAAACTGTGAAGATATATACAAATTTAAGGTATTAGTTTTATATATCTAAATGGCTATAAGAGGAAAAAAAGTACCTGTTTCTCAATATTTAGTTCATATCAGGTTTCACAATAATTATAGATTCCACATGTAATGTGCATGTGCTGATTAAATTGTCATTATTTCTTATATAATATATCTGCTCTTTAATCTATTGATCATGGTGAAAGAACAGTTCAGATCAGCCATGCACGTATTTATGTACTCTTAGGATCATGGAATTAAGAAATATTTTCCCTATAGAAATGTTTGGAAATTATCTGTTAATGTTTTCATTATGTTTCAGGTTTGTGGGTGATGGTAGTATTTTTGACTTTAAGATACAGTTGGTTCTCTTAGAGCAGCACTGAAATGCAGGGGGTCAACAGACTGCATTTTTGTATTTAAATATTAAACATTTTTCTTTTTTCTATAAAATTAATAATTCATTTGTTGTTTAATCCTTTAAGAGAGAACACCTCATGGTTTCCCCTGAAAAGCAGCTAGTCTACCCATATATAATATAAGCACTGAAACATACCTAAAATTAAATTATTTATATTATAATAAAGCATGTAATCCATACTTCATTTCTCTAACCATTATCGCGCTGCATAAACTTTATTTTTTTTTCCTTTAAAATATAGTTTCCTTAATATAAAAAAAAAAAGAAAAAGAAAAGCAGCCAGTCTTTCCATTAATACTATTGAATGTCCTTCTTGACTCATTTTGGTAGTGGCATGTTAAAAAAGGTAGAGTATGTGAGTTCTCAAGAAATGATTTTTAAATTATTTTTTAAAAAAACACTTGCCATTTCAGATTTACTGGAAAATAGAAGGAACTTGTTTGATTATGTTTAAGTGCTGAAGGAGTAAAAAATGGCAGTGGAACCATTTCTTTTAAAATATGAGAAACACATTATTTTACATAAACTTTAATCCATAAATAGTATTTTTGTTTCTTTAGTCAGATATTCTCTTAATTGGAAAGTCAGCTCAGAGAAAATTTCCAGCACAAGAATGAGGAAATCTAGAACCAACATACCACTGAGGAGAATCACTATTGAAGAAGAAAGGTACCCTACTGATGACCTGTTTTGCTCCGTTCAGAATTATGTGGGCTGAAATCCAGAAGGAATGACAGCAATATATCTAAAGTGCAAGATAACACTAGGCTGCTTGGTAGGAACCCGCACAGAAAATGTACGTTAAGAGAAGGAAACCGGTATGGCCCAGAGGAAAGGGAGTCTCAGGGAACCTACTGCAATTATTCAACTTGGTTTATTGTGACCTGGGGTACGCTGGGTTGACCATACCCCACATTTCCCATCCCCACTCGCAATTCATCTCCACCTCCGAATAGGATCTTATTGAAAATAAGGTTTGGCGGATTTAATTACTTAAGGTCAAACTGGATTAGGTTGAGCCCAAATGTTCTTGAAAGAGAAGAAATCAGACACAAGGATACACACACAGAGAGAACACCATGTGAAGATGGAAGGAACTCAAAGGACTGCTGGCAACCACCAGAATCTCAGAAGACAACAAAGGATTTTCTCCTAGAGCCTTCAGAGAGAGAGCAACACCTTCATTTCAGACTTTTTACCTTCAGAATTGTCAGACAATAAATTTCTGTCAACTTAAGCCACCTAGTGATACTTTGTTACAACAGCCTTCGAAACCTCATGCAAAGGTGAGTTCTCTTGGGGTTCAAGGATTTTCACTGGAGAGTAAGCTTAGGTGGGAAAAATATTCTATCTTTGTTTCCACCAAACTTTACCTGAAAAATAAGTATTTCCTTCTGTTTTGAATATAGGCAATGAACGACAGTGGCACTGACTATAGTTGTGATTTCTACTAATAGAAACAATCAATGTTTTCATATCACATTATAGTTACTGTAGATTTCTTGAACCACATATTTTATTATTATTCAAAATATATAAGAATCGATTCAAAATAGATTAAAGATTTAAATGTCAGGTCTGAAACTGTAAAAGTCCTAGAAGAAAACATAGGGGAAATCTTCATGACATCGATCTTCACAATCATTTCTGGAACACGAAAAGCAAAGGCAACAAAAGCAAAAATAGACAAGTGGGACTATATCAAACTAACAATCTTATGCACACCAAAGAGAACAGTCAAGAGGGTGAAAAGCTATGAAATGGGAGAAAATATTTACAAACTGTACACCTGATAAGGGGTTACTACACAAAGTATATAAAGAACTATAATTCAACAGCAGATAGATGATGGATGGATGGATGGATGGATGGATGGATGGACAGATATAAAGATAGATGACTGACCTGATTTTAAGGTGAAATAGACATTAAATAGACATCCTTCGAAAGAAGACCTACAATTGGTGAACAGGTATGTGGAAAGATGCCTAACTTCATCAGTCTTCAGGGTAATGTAAATCATAACCACAATGAAGGATAACCTCACACCTCTAAGGATGGCTATTATAAAAAAAGAAAATAAAAGATAACACATAGTGGTGAGGGTGTGGAAAAATTAGAATCTTTGTATTCTGTTGATGGGAATGTAAAATGGTACAGCCACTATGATAAGCAGTATGGAGGTTACTTAAAAAAAATAGAACTAACATATAATCCAGGAACCCCACTTCTGGCTATACACCCAAAGGAAATGAAAACAGGATACCAAAGAGATCTCTGCACTCCCATGTTCACTGCAGCATTATTCACAATAGCCAAGACATGGAAACATTACGACTGTCCATTGATGGATCCCTGGATACAGAAAATGTTGCATAAACCAGACAAAGAAAAACAAATACTTCATGATTCTATTTATATCAGACATCTATAACAGTCAAACTCACAGAAGCAGAGAGTAGATCGGTGGTTTCCAAGGGCTGGAGGGACAAGGAAATGAGGAGGTGCTGTTCAATAGATATAAAGTTTCAGTAATGCAAGACAAATGAGTTCCAGAGATTTGCTGTAGTACATTGTACCTATATTCAGCAATACTGTACTGTACATATAAAAATTTATAAAGAGGGTAGATTGTATGCTATATTCTTACCATGAAAACAAACAAACAAAAAAAAAACCCTGTAGTACTTATTAGAACCTGTTGCTAAACCTATTGTGTAATGTACCAATAAAAAGCACATATAGTACCACATCATAATGGTAAAACTTATTTTTACTATGATATTTAATTGGTGTCTTTTGTAATTTTATGTATTTGTATTCTATATTTAAAATCATTATTCTGAGTTCATAAGATTCACCACACCGCTAAAGGAGTATATAGCATGCACAGTAAAGAATCCCTGTGCTTGTCTCTTATCCATTGTTAATTCCCTGACACTGACCTGGAACATAGTGGGGGCTCCATAAATCTTTGATGAACTAAATTGATAGTGAGATGAGTCGGGTTCCTTGCAGCTCTAAAACACCATAAGCCTAGAGATATTCTTCCTAAGTAAAAATTCAATTTTCAACTACCCTAAAGTAACTTACTGGCATTTGTAGGTTAACCACGCAACCCCTATTTTATACAACAGATATGAGACTTGACTTTTGAATCCAAATATATAGGACACATACGTATATGTTTCTAACTCTCTATATTCTTGACCTATACTTTAAATCCTATTCACTTATACAAGTTTGCTTTATATTTTGTCATGTGGATTGTAATAAGCCAGTAGACTGTTTTAGAGTAATAAGTAATACCTTTAAATGTGTGCTTTCATACTGCTTCCTAGATTAGACACCCGTGTAATTGGTATGTTGAAATTCTAAGACTTATTACTACAATTTATTTAGCTAAACCCTGTAATATTTGTTTCTTATATCAAAAGACAGCTTTACAAGAGGGTTTTATAATGATATGGAGTGATAAAAATTATAGAGAGCTAAATTTCAGAGGTACCTTGTCAACTGCTTTCCAGTTGCCATCACAGTACTAAAAAAAATGACAGAATCAACTTACTTTTTAGAGGGGTAGACATATCTGTTCATATTTACAAACATGTACTGGAATCACAAAAGTCTTTTTACATGGTTACTGGAAATACCCAATTGTCACAATTTTTATACCAAAAAAAAGGTGCTTTTTAAGTGTTAGGAATTTTACTAATACCATATCCTGAAGGTGTGAACCTGTGATACTGATATATTTTCTTGAACACTTAAGGAGTTGTGAACATTTGAGATATATTAATTGATAAACATCTTTAAGGCTTTCTAGTTGAATTGAAAATGGATGATAAAAATGTAGAACATTTCAACTACACTCCAAAAATCCATAAAAAAGACTAGAAGGAAAACATTTAAAATTAACAGAGTTATTTTAAGAAAAAAATTCAAAACTTAGAAGCAATGCCAAAAGATGATTTTATATGTTTCTAAAAAACAGTGGGATATAATCTAACATACCCCCCAACACCCTCAAAAGGGCTTCTACATTTCCAAAAAAATTAAAAAAAAGTGCAAATCTGTTTAACTTCCCGGTCACTATTAAATTGGATCCAGACATGTTACAACTCAATAAAGTTCAACGCTAACTTGTAGAAAACTGATAGGGTGCAAATGACTTTTTGTCCCGTTGAGAATATAACTCCAAAGACTATGGCATATTAACCTGTTTTGAATCTAACTTACCAATCTGATTCCAGAATTCTTTTTTTTTTAATTTGCTGATTATAGAATCATCTGTTTCTTATACCCTCCTTGAGCCTGTTTTGTCTAACCACTGGTTCCCACATATGTATTCACCATGATTTACATGAAAATTATGTTTCTTAACAAATGCCACTTTGATACAGGGTGGGGGGATTATGCATTTCCCTTATACTTTTCTTTGTTATCCAAAATGCCACCAATTAACCTACAATACATTTCTAAACTGAAAAAAAAACATTTGAAAAAAACGTATGGTATATGACCATCTAGCTTCGTGATGCTCTATATGCATGCAAGATCCTGAATACTACACAAAGGAATTTAAGGGACTAAAGATGAAATGGTTTTCCAATCGATAAAGCATTTTCTTTTTCATCAGTGGCAGAGTGATGGAAAATAAAGAAATAAAGTAAACTTTAGAAATATGAAATGTGTATGCATATTGACATGCACTTATTGTAAATGTGATGAGAAAGGCAAGTTGGGGCCGCGAGAGCTAGCCTCATTACATTGCTTTCTCATACTATAAATGAAAGAATAGCAAATATTGGCTAGAATTCAATAACTTCCATGACCAAGATACATACTATAATTTGGATATTGATTCCCTTTGATAATGTTTCTCCTAAGGCACTGTCAAGACAGATATCAATAATTAGTAGCTACGCTAAAAGTTGGGTCATGAATTTCAACTTGAGTCAACTACAGAAGACACTCCATAGTCAGTGAAGCTTTGATCCTTGCAAATACTCTCTGTGGCCAACCCTACTTGTTTTCCCCTTTGGAAAGAGTCTATTTTTCCTGAGCCCTGTGGGGTGCTGAGCCAGTAGCATAAGTGAGGACGCAGCGGGAGGGCTCACAGCTGTGAGCTACTAAATAATGCTGATTCCACACATTTTATTCCTGTGTGAACTTTTGGGAAGAGGGAAAGGTGCTAGCAGCTGCATAGCAGAAGCATCTGCAGCTCCTACCTCAGAAACAACCCTCCACTGTGTACCTAATTCCACGCATCGGGCAGTAACCCTGATCTTGAACTTCTTTTTTAAGCAGAAAAGGCTGGAGGACAGTTAAGACTGTTTACACTTCCAAGTCTTTTCGTAAGTGAGAATACCAGGTGTGAATTCTGCAGATTTGTCCTGAGTGCTTTGCCCATGGGTCTTATAGTGAAAATGATTTATTCCTTCTTCTATAAAACATCCCAAAATTTCCTGATGCTAAACAGCATTTGAGGCCTTATTAAATGGGACTTACTTCTAAAATAACGAATACAATGCAAATGTCACATGTAAGTGCATATTTTCCAATAGCCACATTCAAAACAGCACTAAGAAACAGGTCAATTTACTTTCAATGATATATTTTATTTAATCCAATATGACAAAATATTACCATTTTAGCATGTAATGAGATGGTTTACTTACTTTCACGTCCTAACTAAGTCTTCAAAACCCAGTGTGTGTGTTACACTCACAGTCCCTCTCAATCTGGATGTGCTGTGTTTGCAGAGCTAATGTACGTGGCTAGTGGCTAGTAAGTTGGATACTGAAGCTCTAGAGAGAGAAAGAATACTGTGGCTCTTGCCACCAGGCAACCTTGAAAACACTTCTCTGCTCAGAGGAGATCCCAGAACTCACCCCAGGAATATCTCTCCTTTACTAACAAAGCTTGTACTCGTTCAATATTGTTGCAATGCTGTTGGAATTTAGAAGGTCCACAACAACGTTAGCATTCACACAAATGGGATACTTCCAAGTGAGGCAGAGCACAGGAATTTTGGAAATGTTGCCCAATGGTAAAATACTTGATGTCATTACTGCACCGATGTACCATTAGGGACTATGTCACTGCCTCGGTGCGGGGCTTCCTTTTAAGGATGGAACTACTTCTATGCCAATTCTAAATCCTCAGACCTAGGAGGTGATGGTTGGGTTACCACCTGGAAAGCTCCTTAGCTCTCCAAAATGGGGATTCAGATAAAGGAAATCCTTCCTATTTCACTGAGTTATTCGAGAAGTAAATGAGAGGATGAGTGAAATAAATGCTGGCTGTGCAAACAAAGCCAAAGATGGGGGAGATGCTGAAGGTAACTTGCCGACCTCCAGTACAGCTCTACTTTCTTACCTCAGGGCATGACCTCTCAACCACCACACACCCTTTATTCTTTCTTCTCTTCTATTTTTCCATCCTGTTGGTAGGATGCCTGACCTGCTAACTCCTGGCACCTTGCTTGTGGTCCTTCCTTTCTGATTGTAAGTTGACAGCCCACAATGATGCAGAGAAGGTCATCCACTTCTCTCCCTCATCAACAGTTCTGTGCAATCAGAAGTTTAGACGTCCAAGTTACCATCAGCCAAAAGGTAGAAATCCCTGAAAATCACTAAACAATTATCCAAGTGTTGGCATTTACAGCTTAGGAGGGCCCAGATTTCTCAAAGAGGAGTATGTATTTTATTTATATTTATTTATTTATTTATTTATTTATTTTTATTTATTTTTGGGACAGAGAGAGACAGAGCATGAACAGGGGAGGGGCAGAGAGAGAGGGAGACACAGAATCGGAAGCAGGCTCCAGGCTCTGAGCCATCAGCCCAGAGCCCGACGCGGGGCTCGAACTCACGGACCGCGAGATCGTGACCTGAGCTGAAGTCGGACGCTCAACCGACTGCGCCACCCAGGCGCCCCGAGGAGTATGTATTTTAAAAGAGGAAAATAAAGACAGAATATCACTCTACAGACTATACAGACATACCTTTACTTCTTTTGTTTTTGAGAATGCACATTTGTTTTGTTTTACTGCTGGATCTCTGTTTCCTGAAATAATATACAGCACATAGTAGATCCTCCACAAATATGTATTCATTTTCTATACTGGGAGAGTTGACTGGAAAAATTCAACCAGCCAAGAGCCCATGCTGGTAACCACTCTACAGTACTGCCTTAGACAGCGAGAGCTTAACTTCTGATATGGGGAAAGCTGAGAATGATATGCAAGATAACATTTGTTTCCTCCCTATATTTTTAATTAGAGCAATGCCATCTTTTAAAGGACGCCTCTGGAGTACTTGATGACCACAGGAAGTGCATCTTAATCACATTCACTGCTTTATTTTCAAACAAAATACACGTACACAACATCTTCAAATGAACACAGAAGTAGAAATAAACCATTTAAAAGGTGTTCATATGTGGAATGTCTGGATAGAAAATAAGCATGACAGGAGCAGAAAATCTGTCAAATATGTGCCTCTAATAACGATTCGAAGCTATGCTTTTTCAAGTATGATAACTTACAGTTTCCCTTTTAAAGTTCGCCCTAAAAGTATAATATAAAAACCTAGGAGGTATATAAGAAACCACAAGTACCCTAAACAAGCTTATCTTCAAAACTGCAAATCTTGTCCAGACACTCCTCTGTTTAAATACAATCAGTATCTCTGTTATTTATAGGATAAAATACAGATGTGTGTGTGTATCATATCATCCTTCCCAAAGTGTTCCAAACCTGTTGTCCAACCTGTGCTATCACGCTTCACCTGGGAACCTGAGCTCCTTAAGCTATTACCATTCTCCCAACAACCTGCCTTTTGTGAGGTCACCTGGCCTTTGAATGTGTGGTTTTATGGTCAAGGATGCTCTGTCCTCTCTATCTCTGATAAACCTGGCTGTTTATGGTGACGACTTCCTCACCAGATGGAGCTCATCATGCCCTCCTCCTTGTTCCCATAGGATTTTGTAAATTCCTTTCAGAATTTGAAAGGAATTGTGTCATACCAACTTTGAGGTTTATCTATCTGTCCCTGCACTACACTAACTTCCCTGAGTGTTGGAACTGTGACTGATCTCTCATCCTTTCAAGTGGATGCACATGTATGTCTCCTCCACTGCTGCAAGGCCACTGTGCACAGGAAGGACTGTTTGGCTCAACATCAAATGTTGGTATGCAGCACTGTCCTGACGCTCAACAAAAATATGTTGAATGAGTGAAAGAATGTTGTTATCATGAGCTATGCAATGTTAAGGGAAACAGTTTTGCCTTGAAGGGACCATATATTTCATGGTAGGTTTGCTCCTAAGAGTATTTGGAAAGGGAGACAACTTACTTCCTTACTACTAAGGAAGTCCATCTTAATCACATTCGCTGCTTTATTTTCAAACAGAAAATACACATACACAACATCTTCAAATGGACACGGAAGTAGAAATAAACCATTTAAAAGATGTTTATACGTGGAATGTCTAGAACTACTCAGTTCTAGGCTATGATCTTCAAAGCGCAGCTACTCTGTGGGAATACTGAGCTTTTCACTGTCAAAGTTCTCGTGGAGAACATCAGCCCTCACTACACACTGTCCAATGACCATATCTTCCATAGACGGAAGCTACCTGCCAAATTCTGCCCTCCTGCCAAGACCCTACTCTGATTCCAGATCAGGGAGAAATAAATAATTGGCCCTTTATCTTCTCTCCCCTCAGTAATCTGCTACTTACAGTAATAAACGATTCCCCAAATCTGTATCTCACTAGGAGATTAATATGAGAATGACAATGTAATTGAAAGTGCTTCATAAATTATAAAGTGCCTTGTTATGTTATGATTGTTATTGTCATCATTAACAACTCTAACATTATCTTGTTTTAAAAAAAAAGATGGCCCCTTCTAATACTTTGATTTTGACATACTATGAGTTAAATTATAACCCATCATAATAAAGATGTTATGTCCCACCCTTTCTAATATGATATGATAAGAAAGGTTATACAGGCCTATACTCATCATTAAAAAACATTTTTTATACATCGAAGAAGTTTCATCTTTATTAATATCCTTAACACCTTTTTAGGAGGCCTTGTCCTGTAGTGATTAACAACTATTATTTCTTCATTAGTTTCCTCAATACTTATTAGGCCAAGCTGTAATTTTTTTTTTGCTTGCTCAACATCTCTAACTTCTAGCCGATCATCAGTAAACTGCATGGGATTCAGATCCCAAGGCCTTTATTTGTTAGCCTAGTGATTTGGGGTAAAATATTTAACCTTCCTGAGCCTTTGTAAAAGACTTTTCAGAATACTATTTCCACTTTTCTACTTATCTTGCTGATATATATATATATATATATGTACACACATATACATATGTATACACATGTATACATACATATACACATACATATATACACATATATGAATATACATATATATGTATGTATATGAATATATATATATATATATATGAATCACATCAAGTTATTTCACTTGTAACCTTTAAAATAGGCCCTGTGATGGGCTCCAGGCTGGGCGTGAAGCCTACTTAAGAATAAAAAATAACAAATAACAAAATAACAAAATAGCAAGGCACTTAAATAAACTTTATAAGCTACTATGATTAAATAAATCTTGGATTACATCTTTCTGGGCATGTGTTTTTCTAAAATTGATTTTATACTATCTTCCCCAATGTATCCATTTCTAAACTTGCTTCTTAATTTTGTTAAAACTAAACTCTTCCTTTATAGTCATCATATTACTACCTTGTAATGTTCCATTAAACACACACACAATTAAAACAACAACAACAAAAACCTATGGACCAGTTCTGCAGTAGGTGTAATGAACCCTGATATTTTCTATTTTGCTTCACCCAAAACAAATGCTGGTGGTGATCCACAAACTGGTCCATGACTCACAGTCTGGAAAACACTACTCCATTAAAACACACCGAAAAAGGAACGAAACAAAACAAAAACAAAATGTAACCAAGAAAAATAGAAACGATATATCCTCGGCATCATTTCTGGCGATTTCTTTCCAGGTGTCCATGATCTGACCAAGAGCATCTTTCACTGTGCTCTACTTGGACCACAATTTTTTATAACACAATCACTTTCAAATATTTTCTCCTTTTTCCGAATGTAGCCTCGTCTCACTTAATTCCCTCATCACCTCCTCTGAAGCTCTTCCAAACTTTCTAGCCAATTAGTTACTTCTTTCGTTCCCCCTTCCCTAACTCCCCTGATGTTACAGCTACCTCTATTATACTTCTCAGCTGTTATTTTAATTGCTTAAATATCCATCTGCTGAACATACCATTTCTGTTACAATCATTTAAATGTCAATCGACTTGGTAAACTTTTATTCTCTATGAATTGACTGGAACTGGCTCAATTTCAACATTCTGACTGCCCTGTACAGGGTCTGACACACAGCAGTTCCCATGTCAAAGTCTGCTGAATAAATGTATTGATTTTCAAAGTTAGTTGAAATATAAGGAACTGCCGGGGCTAAATGTTCAAACTAGAACTCAGTGTGGTACATGGGTTCTCTAAAATATAGGAAATCTTATGAGCAAATCCATCTCTCGGGTCAGAGAGCTGAGTGGTGTCTCCTAGGCCCTATGCATCGTGGAGTGGTTGGTGCCCTGTGCTTCTCTTACCTAAACGTTATTCTAATTCCACTTCAAATTTTCTGTTCTTAATGATATCCCAAGGAAACTATGAAATATCAACACTTTTCCAGGGATGGCCCTGGTCATGTGATTAAATTTTCACATTCCCATGAAGTAGGGATTGGTAGAGTTTGCTCCTTATGACATACAACTTAAACAAATGTTCATAAACCTCCCTAAAAGAAATGAAAAAGTGGTACAGCTTAGCTTAACAATTGTGTTGTTTTAAAGTTAAGGTTATTTCACCAATCCATTATCATATTTAAAAATACATAGACGGTCCTTTTGTAAGCACAGACAAAAGCCGTATATTATTAACATTTATTATTAAATACAAATAGAAATTCAAGGATGAAATGTTTGAAAAAATGTGTTATTTGAAAATAGCAGTAAAATGGGATTTTCAAAATAAATCCATGTTAACTAGGATTTACAATACAATATAAGCCTGTACTATTAGTTGTAATGCCAGGATTTGGAGGACTGGGCTGGCACATTAAATTTATTCATTTTCACAGCCTGCAGACATTTTAATGTCTGAGTAGCAATAAGAACAAATTACCTAAAAACTTTTAATAGTGTATAATAAATTAAGACTGAATGGTAATGCAAAAGTGGGTACAACAGGACAAAATTATGAATCTCATATAATGATCCAACAACACTTAAAGCGTGGAAACAACACTGGTATTCTGGAATATACGACCACGGTTGATCCTAATTGTTTCTCTCCTGTCAAAGAGAAATTGCGCATCAATCTCAAAGTATTGCAAACTGTTCATTACATGCAAATGGTTATGTTTTGCAGCCTTTCCAAGGGGACTCAAACTTCTTTATAAAAGGAGCCAGGCTAAATGAAGAGTTTCTCTGAGGACACTAGGTTTCCTTTAGAGTTCTTCATTGATCAGCAACAGAAATTGCCTCTGCCAATAAGGAGATACAAGTAAGGAAATGGAGGGGTGCACAGGACTAAAGGGAAAATCCAAGAATCCAGCTTGGAACAGCAGGACTCCAAAGGGTCCCCATAGGAGGAGTAATTTGTTGTTTTTGACCAGGCGTTCTCATTACAATGAATAAACTCCAACCTCATCACTTACCACAAAAAAATAATTACAAGCCTCAAGAAAAAAAATAAGATCGGTCAGGCTCAGGACCTATGGCTAGGACCATGGATATGGTAAGAGAAAGGCTCTGGCAGAAGAACCACCTTTAGAACTCTCTTGGCTGACTACTGATTTATTGTCCCACTAAAACCGCTCAGGTGCTCCAAGGGAACTGGTGGTATTCTCAGTAAAAGCTGCTATACACTCTTCAAAATGGCTAAGTCCACCACACATTATTTAAGCGACTTTAAAACCTCTTTTGGTTTTCAATCAAACTCCTTCTCTTAATGCATGGAGTTGACAGTTGACTTAAATAACAAGTCTGTTTTGATTACCTCTTTTTGTTACCATGACTTTTAATTTGTTTTATGAATGTGGCCCAAGTCCATTTCTCTATGATATCAAGTAACAAAGAATGCTTAAAGAGAAGGTAAAAAGGGCGCTTGGATTTTCATGGCAACTTAATACTCTATCTCCTAAAGCGAGAGTTAGCAAACTTTTTCTATAAAAAGCTACGCAGTTAATATTTTAAGCTTCACAGGCCAGGCAGTGTCTACAACTACTTAACTCTGCCTTTGGAGCAACAAAGCAGCCATGGACGGTTTGTAAATAAATATGTGTGGTTGAGTTCCAATAAAACTTTATTTACAAAAACAGGTAGGCGGAAGGATTTGGCCCCACAAGTTTGCTCTTAAGAATTTAATATTCCTAGGGCCAATATTAAGTGTAATATATATTGTATTAAAATCCACTTCATTGCAAGTACTCTGAGAGATATCAAAGGTGAGATAACTACTTCTAACAAAAACCAGTTCAATATTCCACATGAAGTCCTGGAGTTTATGGTAGCATATTTGTCCATTGTTTCGGTGTCTCTGAAATATTCCCCCAGTGAGTCTAAGTAAAATGAAAGTCTGAACCTGGACAAAGAAGGGATGAAAACAAAGAAGGGATCAAAGAAGGACGACAGAGTTATAAACTAAAATTATCTACTGAAAAAAATGGTGAACCAATAAAGCTTTAAGGGGAACATGCTACTATATAGATACGTGTTCATCTCTGATGTATCTATTTTTCTTTTCCCCATACCCCTGAATCTTTCCTCTCTATCAGTAGTGATCAGAATGACTTAGTACAAATTAATTGCCAGTAAAGTTCTGTCAATTATAGCCTCACAAACGAATTTTAGAATTTGTTATTATGATGTTTGCCAATAATCCTGGTCTCTGGTTTGTACCTATAATTTGGTTCTATAGTAGGAACGTTTACCATTCTTATGACTAGATACCTGCTATTGAGCTTGATGAATAGTTCATCCTGAACCATCTCATCTGTGAACAGGCCTCTTGTACTATAATTTGTCAATTTTATCATTTTTCAAAATTCACAACTTACGTGAGAACATTTTCTCACTCTCTCTATGCCTTCCTCATAGCTAGCTCTTTCCTTGGGCTGCCTTTCACAACACTGCTCTTTCCTGGTTCTCCAAGTCATGTTTTCTCAGTTGAGTTCGGGAATCACGGAAGTGTGACCGAGGAGTGTCAAAAAGGACCAGAGTACACAAACAACTTCTGTAGAAAAAAGCACTCCCATTTCCCCTAGGCTAGTTTTATGGCTATCTGGTGTGTTTACACAGTTCCATGTGTTTCCACCTCAGTCTTAATATGCTACAATCATGAGGCTGTTAGCTTGCTAAAGGAAATGGGTTTCTTTGCCAACTCTGTATCCCTAGCAGCAAGCAAAGCCTTCCACTCAGTAGGCTCACACTAAATGTTTGTTGAGTGGATTCAGTTATTTATGATATGGTCAATGAGTAAGAGAATGGAGCCATCATATTGTTAAACTTTTGGCAAATATGAAAAAATCTCAAAGCATCTGTTCAAAGAAGAGGACAGGGCAGCTCACTATAAGGTAGAAGTTCTTGGATATACGATGGAGCAAAAATGGAAGGAAGGATAAGTTTGGAAATAGTCTGCCTAAGGAATAATATGATGAATACAGAATTCTTTCATTTATTTCATTATTCGTTATATGAGTGTTATATGTTCTATATACAAAGAGATTTTTCTAAGTTTCAAGTATCTATCTGTGACCAAGAAAGACAAAGTCCCTGCAAGGTTTACATTCTAGTTTCAAGTATAGATAATAAATATGCAAACATATATTGCAATTTCAGCAATTGACAGTATTACGAAGAAAGTGTGCATGCATGTGTGTGTGTGAGAGAGAGGGAGGGAGGGAGAGAGAGAGAGAGAGAGGGAGAGAGAGACAAATTTCTTTAAGACAGGAGAAGTGACCAAAGGCATGTCTGAGAAAAATCATTACAGCACAGATGTATATAAATAAAGGGAAGTGTACAAAAATCCTGAGATGGAGCGGGGACAGGGCACAGTGCAAGACAACTGGAAGCTAGGGTAGAACCCTCAAGCAAAGAGAAAAGCAAATTTAATCATAGGAACAAGAATTAGGAGAAAGGGTAAGAAGTTATGTGAGAAGAAACAGCAAGAAGAACGTTCTCATTGCAAACTTTGGCACTTCATGAAAATTACTTATATTAGCATTAATGTTATGCTTCATCAAATAATAATTTCAAATTCACATCGCTTCTCTGTTGATGTGAGCTGTTTTTTTTTTTTTTTCAATTTGGAATTTGCAATTAGCATGCTTCACTTTTTATTTGTCGATTCTTACCCTCTTGATAATTTCTGACTCAGAATGTTTTTCATGCATTTTAAGCAGTTCTTTACTGCTCTGGTCATTACAGTAAGTTATAGTTTTGGTTCTTGCTTCTTCCCGATAATGTGTGGCAATCTGTCATCTCCTTAAACACGCCATGCCGGACAACAAGAACAAGCCATTGGAATTATCCAATTAATTTAATATACTTATTTTATGAAAGACACATTTGATAGGCAACACTTTAGAGCCCCTCTCTGAATTTCTGCACGGTGCCAAACTCCCAATAAATCTGTTATTTACTACTTCCGAAAAGACGCATAGGAGCCAAGAAGTTGTGGAGGAGTTTCTAAGCAGCAATAAAAGGCTAACAATATTTACGTAAGAATCGAGGGCCCAACTGTTTAACTGTATTGAGACTGAATTCTCCTGCCACTACCAGCTAATAACATTGAAAAGTTCACTTCAAGATGTATTCCCGTGCTTCTACAACGCTGCAATCCTAAAGCAAGCAACAAGAGACAGATTCTCTTAGCAGTAAATTTTCATGCTATTTTCTTAATGTTAGTGTGTGTCCTCTAGTCACAGAAACGGACACTCCCAAACAAAACTTTATTACTGCTGGGGAAATATAAAGGCCAGCAATAGTATAAATTTCTTAACATTGGGGTCCCAATGAAGGGCAACAGATGGCAGAAATTTTTACTCAAGTCATTCTTCCACCAAAGTTTCTATCAGCAGTTGAGTCCCAGCAGTGCGGCTATTAAGAAGCCGTCCAACTCACCAGCCAGCTGGTGAAATCAGCCCTGTAAAAGCCGACTGTATGGAAAGCATACTTGTATTCAATTTGGCCTTTTACACCATATGCCTTTTTCTAGATAGCCTTTGATTTAATCCCTATGCATTCAGAGTCATTTATCTCCTATAAAGTCATTGGAGGGAGCAGATTACCAGTTAGGTATTAAAGTACCTGCAAAGAAAAATACCAAAACTCACTCTATAGGAGACAGTGTCAGGGACCCATGCACATCCATTCAGCTCTCTCTCTGGACAAGCCAATGGCTTTCAATAATGACACCTGCTGCTGGAGGCCTTTGTGGGCTGCAAACTGGGTGAGAAGAATTAGAAACCCTGGGTACTTCCTTTATGAGGAAGAAAGCATTTTCACAGACTCACTTGTCTCAAACTTTTGGGCAGGAGCTACCTAAGTCCAATGTGCTCTGTGAATCTAAACTTAGTAAGATTTGGGTCCTTTAAAAAGTACTTGGGGGTTCTTCTCTCCATCACAAATAGCCAAGGTAAGGCAGAGCTGAAGAGGAGCTAAACTTAACCTCTTAGATTCTTCTTTTTTGCCTTCTCTCCCCAACTCCAAGACACAGAGCCTGTTTTCTCCATTTATTGTCTCCTCCGAGAGATCACAGGGATGTTCTCATGCTATAGCTACACGGTTTCTAAGTAATTTTCTATCTTCATGCAGGTTTCCAATTTGAGAAAAGGCAAAGTATATTCTGCGTAACTGGGACATAAGTTTAGACTAAGTATTTGAGATTTGATGGTGAACATGAACATTCCAACATGGCATATCTAATCCATGTTGACTGTATCCTCAATCACAGTCAATTAAGTTGTATCATCATGTTACAAAATAAACAGTTTTAACTGAATTTCTTTACAGCAATATATATGTGTGTGTGTGTGTGTAGTACATGTACAATATAATATATATTATGGAGGAGTAAAACACAGTAACATTGAACGATATACTAGAAAATTAATTAACTTAACATTAAAAAGATGATGCTTTGCCTAAGAACAGCAGTTAATTCGTGTCAAAATAACACACTGCTGTTTTTCACACCTATGTTTGCTTAACATTTGTCACTTTAAAGCCTAAAAACTTTCATCTAAACAATCCCTCTTCTGTTTACTTCTTAAGCTGGATTTTAAACGGCATTTCTTAAGATTTCAAGGTTTCTTGCTTGCTCATGGCAACAATCTTTAGAAGGTGCTGTTAGTTTTTATTTAGTCATGTGTTAATGGGAATTTGTTTTTCTTTTCCCACCTTTTAGCTATTATGAATAGTGCTCCTGTGAGCATTCATCTACAAGTTTTTGTTTGAACACATGTTTTCAAATCCAGCAGTGAAATTGCTGGGTCCTGTGGAAATTTTCTGTTTAATTTATTGAGTAACTGCAAACTGCTTTCCAGAGCTGAAATATGGTCCACAGAGCAGCACTACTCCAAAGAACAAACAGGCTCCATTTCCATTAACAGCAAGAATATTCCAGTTTTTAAAATATTCGATCTAATGGCGATTTTGATCATTTCTACTGTAAACCTCAAGAATTTTCAACCCCATTAAATAACACTCCATGTTTTAAAACTTGCTTCTTTTTACTCTGGGATAACCTGTAAAGCTAAATGTTAGGACACATCATGATTTCCATTTTTCCTTTTTCATTCAAGGTACTTCCTGGTGCACCAATTCACAGTTACTATAGGAGTTCGTGTTATTTTCATAACTCTCTTTCATGGTGTTCAGCTCTCCCTTTGAAAACCCCCATGAACATTTCTTCTTGCTCTAAAATGGGTAGGCAGAAGTATCAGCTATCTGAGGAGGATGTGCTTGGCTGGACTAGAATTTTCCTCGATTCCTAATCCAAGAGCTGTCCTTTGAGAAAATGTCATAATTCATTACAAAAAAACAAGGTTTAGTGAAATTGCCAGGTTGTTCAATCTGCATTTCCGACGTCTGGGGACAGTAATTAAGTGAATATATTTGTGTTTTTATAGATATAGGCTAAGCACTTATGAAGTTATAATAATATCTTTCATTTTAATGAGTAATTATGTTGGGGAGAATGCAATTCTAAGTGCTATATGCAGATTGCACTTTTATTCCTATTTAAGAGAAGAGACAGCAGAGGCATGGAGAGACTTAAGACACTTTTCTAAGATTCTGCAGCTATTAAGCTAAAGGAATTAGGATTTGAACCCACACTTTCTGAATGTGCCTTCCAACCTCTTAGCCAATCTTCAAAACTTTTATCAGAGCCTACCTAATGTGGCATGTCAATATTTTTGTGGGTAACATAACTTTGCACATGCACTCAGTTACTGCTTGTGGCATGAATATATAAGAAGAGGCACAAGTAATCGAGTGAATGTATTAACAAGTGAGTTTTTAGTGGCATATAACATAATTGATATATTCTCATGAAAAACATGTAATTTTTTAGAACATGTAATTACATGAAAAACATGTAATTTTTCTATGGTGGCATAAAGAAATTTTTGGAATATCTTGAAAAACATGGATTCATATATTTAATTTTATTAACTTGTCACAGAGAAAAACATCATTGAGTTGCACAGAACCAGACCATCTTTCTGGTGTTGGCAGTCATTTTATTTTGAATGACAACACCAAGAGTCAGTAGGACACTGATCTTTTTTTTTTTTTTTTAAGTGAATGAGTGAAATAAAATGCAGTTTGATAGAAATATATAAACGCTTACAACATTGTACAATCTTTTTATTTTATTTCATATCTAGACGTGATACTGTTGCTAAACCTTCTACATATGAGGCTTTAAATCCCCATGTACCGCTGTATATATCTGTTTAGTATATGGGCTGCTTGGTTGATTTTCCTCAAAGCAACCATTACTGGCCCATGCCAACAAATCTCTCTGCTACTAACAGGCACCATCAACATTCTGTTTCCTAAAATAATTTCTAAGCAAAAATTTAAACTCTTTCTCTTAATTGTTATTCCTCAGTTGATAATGATTACGGCCAAGATAGCTGAAATTATCAGAGCTTCTGTGTGTCCTACTAACGGTGGTGCCTTACAGAGTCTTTCTGGACTCTTTTTCTGAGACTTACCAGAATGGAAGGATAACCCCAGGCATCTTATGTATGTGCATGTGAATGATCTTGGAGCTTTCTAATCACCAGGGGGAAAAAACACCTTAACTTTTTAAAGGACTTGCAATATCATTCACAGTTTCTTAGCTAAAAGGACTTTTCCCTGGACATCCAGAATTCCCTTCCATATTTCATGTATAAATGGAGTCAAAAACAGTCTAAATAAAATAGTCATTTTAAAAAAGTCCTCTAGTTAAGGGAAAGAGTTTTTAAAAGATGTTTATACATTTCAGTTAAACCACACTGTCAAGAACTGGGGATCTTAAGACACTCTTAAAGCATTTACCAGCATTACACAGTTGCAAGAGTATATAGAAGTAAATGTACTAAAAGATCTTATGACATCAATTAGCAGCTTCTAGCCAAGCTGGAGTAACAGGCAACAGATTTAACTTATTGGCTAAAAGCTTGATAAAATGGACAGAATGTATGAAGTGATGGCTGTGAAGCCATTATTTATCAGGCAATGACAGATACAGATCTTTGAGAAATTAGAGACAAATGACGTGAGTCTACATTTGCTCCAGGTTACTGTCAGAAGAGAAATCAAGGCTGTGACAAAGGATAAGAAACCATCACAAAGCTAGCAGGGCTCCCTGAGTTGATGAGACGAAGCTGGGACTCCTTGGAGTCCAAGGTGGCTACGGGTCACAGGGCAGAGTACCAAATAGGAGATAGATGCACAGAGAGAGAACACTGGAGACCTAGAGAGTTCCTTTCCAGTCTACAGCTGAATCCTGATCAGCTGGCACATGTGAGGAAACTACACATGACTAGGGAGAGAGCTACACAAAAAGATTAAAGTAACAGTCACCAGAGCTCACAAATGGCTGGAATAGTGCCTGCTCCTGCCAGCCACAGTAGAAAACTTCATCATTCACAGGGCATCAGAGACCGTACTCAGAAGGGTTTTGTCTCAGTAGTGGGTCACTGGACTTAGGCTGCCCCGCTCAAAACTCACAAAGTCTAAAAGAGAGGTGCTCAAAAGATCAAATTGTTTCCAATAAACTAACTGTGTCCCAGAACAAAGGTCGAGAATCTTTACCTGCGCAAAAATATGAAGCACTCAACAAGTTAAAATTCACATCTGGCATCCAGTGAAAATTACCAGTCATCCAAAGAAGCGGGGAAATAACACCCATAATGAAGAGAAAAATTAATTGAAATTAACCCAAAATAGACACAGATGATACAATTACAAGGCAAGGACATTTTAACAGTTGTTATAATTGTATTCCACATTTTCAAAAAGGTAGAGCAAAGAGTGATAAGTTGAGTAGAGACATGAAAGATGTAACAAGACCCAAATCATACTTTGACAATGTGTTGAATCACACAAAACAATAATGTCTGGGGTTGAAAAGGTACACTAGATGGGATTAACCACAGATTAGACATAGCAAAAGATTCGATGGTCAATTTGACAATATAAATCATGTAAAATGAATTACACAGGAAAAAAGACCGAAAATAAAAAGGAACCGAACCTAAAAACTAACGCCTTAAAAATTCTACATTTGAGGAAAATTAAAAACCCATATGTTCCAAGAAGCTTAAGAGGCCTCAAGAACAAGAAACATGAAGAAAATTATACCAAGGCACATCATAAACCAATTTCTCGATTTCCAAAAGCACTCCCTAATCAGCCTTCCGTATGCTAATCGCCATCTCAGAGGGGGCTTCCCCAAAGATGCTGACCTGAAATATGTACCAAAATCCATATCCAAACAACCACTCCCTGAGGAGTAGAATGGAAGTATACACACACTTGTGCATTGCTTTATTTTTTATAGTGAGTGTATATATTTTTAAATAATAAAACCAGATTAAAATATATAACTACTTGTATAGGGTATCTCTGGCAATGGCAAGAAGTTTAACATCTCCTCAATGGCACCTTTGTGACACATATTTTAGAGAC
The DNA here is from genome assembly GCF_014898765.1 of Herpailurus yagouaroundi. Lineage (NCBI taxonomy): Eukaryota > Metazoa > Chordata > Mammalia > Carnivora > Felidae > Herpailurus > Herpailurus yagouaroundi. The sequence goes on from NW_024420586.1 coordinate 10,474,871, forward strand.
CTAGGGATGCTGCAGGAGCTCAAAGTTTACTTAAGTGCTATTACAAAATGTATTTTCTGTATGATGGCAGATTGGAAAGCCGTGCCTTTCTTCTATCTCTAATGCCAATGCTGATGTATATACAAGTTTGATATACATATAATTACAAAAGATTTTAAAATTATTCATGCCATATGTTTACATTGCCTACATATGAGTAAGTGCTTGCAAGCTTACTTTATTAATATCAAAAGGTATTTTTGCCATGCAAAAAAACTATTTGAGAATAGAGAACTGTAAATTTGAATATGACACTGCTTTTATGAATCCAGCCACAATTCAAATCTGCTTGACTGAAAACTGGTACATGAACAATTGGAGCTAAAACAGTTGCAAAAAGTACTTAAGACTTGGTGTAATAAACTCAGTATATCTTGTACCTAAACTATATATTTTATAACCTAAGTTATAACCTCCAAAATCTAATTTATCTTTATTTGCACACTCAAAAGACACAGCAACTTGAAAATAAACTATACGCTGGTTACAATCCATATGTTGCGTTTCCATTAACATAAGCCATAAAAAAGTCAGTAAGTACCCCCAATTAACTCTGCATTGTTTTGGCCTCTGGACTATCTCAGAAGGCATTTTGTCAATAGAATATATACAAATATTGCTACATCACCACCGTTGTCCCTAGGGAAACAGAACTATACTTTTATCATGATGGATATTTCCAGAACTACATTATTGCTAAGTCTACCACAGGTTCTCCTCCTGGACAGGATTCAACATGAGGCAAAAACACAAACTACCCCAAAGCCACAGGACACCCTGCTGCAAGATGCTTCCCTGTATCACAGATTCAATTATACTTTGCAGTTCATCAGATAAGCCAGTTATACCTAGGCTAACTCCCACCTTGAGACAAGTCGTCCACAGCACAGTCTCCCAACATGGTCATTACAATGATGCTCTGTATGTGTAGTGATCACAACAAAAGTCAGGAATTGTACATTGCCGTCATCCTTCACAGCCTGAGCTTAAAGCAGCTAAAAAGTTGTGATATTGTGGTGAAGATAAACACAGTTTGAAAAAAGAGGCCTCAAAACCTTACCTTAAGACACCATTTGTATTTGGCATGTTCCCAATTCTCAGGAATCTGTGTCTTTTTGAGAAACTGTTCAGCTTCTGTTAGCCATTGATTAAGTATCTTCATATCATAATGAAACCGCCGCCACTTTTCCACAGATCTGTCAAATCGCCTAGAGGCAAAAATATGGATCAAGTAAAATAAATAGATTATACCAATTATATGGACATAGCATGTATGTTTTGCTACATTGGCAAGGATATTATTTTGATCGGTTGTCACATTTGTAGATTTCAGTTTCAATTAACAGAGGTAAATGATACTGAATAAAAAGGATGAATTAAAATAAAAGGCTATAAATTTTCCCTTCAAAATCAAACACATTTCTTGACTGAAACAAAGCTAAAAACAACAATTATGGACTATTAACATTTTCTTCCCTATTAGCATATTTAATTTGTAAAAAAAAAAAGTTCCAGGAATTTAAAAAGTATATTAGCATCTAATAAGTATTTCAAAGATAGAAAGAGGGTCAATGTCAACATATGTTTTGAGTCAAAATCAAATTATCTCATGAAGCCTACAAATTTGGTATTACTTCTGATCTGAAAGAGTTTATTCATTAAGGTCCTCAAGCATTCAAGATGACAGATGTGACTTACACCGTCAGATCAGATATAAGCAACCAACTAACTCATAGACTCATCTAAACCAGGTGATGAGTGTCGTCTTCCTTTAATGTTGTTTTATTGCATCTGCTAACATTTTCACCTGGAATGGTGAAAGAATTTAGTGTAAGGTATTGTGTTATTATCCCACGAGAAAAGAATATTAAGAAGGAAGTATTTGGTCATGTTCCAGTCAAAGAAGTGACTGAGGCAGAAATGAGTCAGGGCTGTATGTTTATCCTAAGACAGTTGCACATAAGAACCATGAGTATCTTTTCAGGTGGGATCCTGATACTCATATTTTTATTTATTTATTTATTTTTTAATTTTTTTTTTCAACGTTTATTTATTTTTGGGACAGAGAGAGACAGAGCATGAACAGGGGAGGGGCAGAGAGAGAGGGAGACACAGAATCAGAAACAGGCTCCAGGCTCCGAGCCATCAGCCCAGAGCCTGACGCAGGGCTCGAACTCACGGACCGCGAGATCGTGACCTGGCTGAAAGTCGGACGCTTAACCGACTGCGTCACCCAGGCGCCCCGATACTCATATTTTTAAAAGCACCCCAATTATCCGAATGTACAGTCAAGGTGAAAAATACTCTGCAAAGTAAGTTTTCAAGTCTTATGGGGCTTATGAACTAGTGGGTCTCCTGGGGCCTGTCCAAAAAGGTATTTGCTGTCATGAAACCAAAACCATCCTGAAGAATTCTTGGCTGTGGGGCTGCCTCAGAGTCCAATAAGCCTGTAGAAGTTCTAGGAAGTCTACACTTAAAGTTTCAATGGGTTATAATTTTGAATATCTCAACATCTTTTCAGATCTGTACCTCCATTTAGGAACTATAAATTATTTTAGAACTGAGATAATACCCCAACTCCCTCTTGTTTTTATTGGGAAGAGAACGGAATTAAGATTTCTTAACGGTTATTATAAGCCAGGCAGCGGGCTCTGAGTTTTTACTTATTCTTGGATTCCTGCAGCACCCCTGCACTGCAACAATTATTGTTCCCATTTTCTACCAGAGAAAAGTGAGAGGCTGCGCAGCCTGCCAAAAAGTAAACAGAGTAAGATGCCAGAAAGGGGATTCTAACTCGGATCTCCCTGGCTTCCACCATGCCCTTCACGGTCTTCCAGTTTCTTTCGTGGGATTTCCTTTTTTCAGGATGAAGTCTTACCAGTTGAATAATTCAAAGAGATAGTTGTAGGATTTTTGTTTCTTTTTATCTTCTTTATTGTCTTCCAAATATTTAATAATGCATCTACAGCTACATTGCATTTTATCAGATACCACATTTAATGATGAACTCTATTTCTTACGTTAAAAATATCTAAAACAGTATCTTGTTAGCATTAAAAAGTCAGCCAATGGTAGCCGAAAGGGGTAATCTGTAACTCTAGCTAGTTTAAAGGAATGAATTCTGCCTTTCATAATTAAGGGCTTTCTAGAGTTGCTCAAATATGGTATATCCATCAACCTCAAAATGACGTTGGAAATATTTTGCATGTTTAATCATTATTTTGTTTTCTTATATTTTTGGCTCTATCTAATACACAATAAATGACTTAAGGATACACCATAGGCATTTATTTCCTTTAACAGAAAAGTGTACACTGCATCCGTCTTCTAGACACATCACTACAGTCAAAGTTGTGGTTAAAAGAGAATCTAAAAAGCCATGAGGCATAGTTGGTACTGTCCCATGTTGGTGAGACTATAGTTGATTTCGACTTTCACCGTATAGTTTTCCATGTTGTTAAGTGTTTCTACAACGTGCACTTCATACTTTGATACTCAGGAAAATGCAGTAACTTCCAAGTATTTCAAAAGGCAGGTTCACACGCTAACGACTACCGCCTGCAACACTCTTCCCACTACCAGAGCCCGAGAAACAGGCGGAAGCTAACCAACGCACACGGGAGTTGACATCTAGTCACAATTTACCATTTTACCTCTATAGCAGCCATCGGTCTCCCTCCTACTTTGCTTTGCTTCCCCCTACCCCACCACCAAAATCAGCCTCTTGCCGACTCTTTTCAGCTATGGGCAGGTGGCTGTTCTCCCATGTGTCCTCTAAATACCAACTTTTCATTCTAGGCTGCTTCACAGAGGTGTCCCTCCACCCATCACCGCGCTGGAGACGACCACCTTCTACTAGGTTCCGCAAAGCCTCCTCCCCTTCCGAGCCCTGTTCCTTTCCAGAGATCATCTTTCCTCCAAGATTCTCAAAAGAAGAAAACCCTAAGGGCCCATAGGTCCTAATGATCACAGTATTCCTGGATCTTCAAGAAACAGCCAGAGGTAGGAAGAAAAGGGAAACGGGCTGTGGGCCCCTGCTCATAGTCTTACAGCCTTGTTCCAGACCCACAAAAAATGAGACAGGAGGGACTTGTCAGCCACACAGGGCTCCCTGTGGTTCCCCAGGCCCTGCTGCTGCCTCAGGCCTGTATGCCTTTGTACATCAGTACGTTATTCTTGAAACGCCCTCTTTCCCCCTCTCTCCCTTTCCCCCCAACTTCTGCAATCCAAACTTTTGCATTAAAAGACTTGGTTTGAACTACTAACACTGTCACTTTGCAAACATCTAAATCTAGAGTATCCATTATGGCCTGCACGCGCTAAAACTTTGAAAACTGTAAAGTTGATTTAATTTTATTGTTAAAATTAATGTTAAAAAATGAGTACGTCTATTCAAACAAAATATTAAAGAATAAAAGCATGCACTTTACACGTGACAGCATTTAATGCGAGTAATAATATTTTAAACTCCATTTCAAGCATTGCATAAAATTTTAAAATATACTTTTCAGCATTTTAATATGTGTTGTTAACAGGAAAGTCTAAATCTATTCTTGAATTTACTATGTAAAATATCATTTTCTATCATGACTGCTTTTAAACTTACACCCTTACGCACCGAGGAAAATTCTCAATGAATATATATAAATTGTTCTAGCTTTACAATGTTACATTCATAAATTTCATCTCTAATCAGTCACTAGGCTCTTGTCGGACTGCCCAGGATGGAGGAAAAAGGCAGCGACAAATAGAAACACAGAGAGATATTAAAAATACCATTCAGGAAAATAAATATAAGTTTTACCCTCTACATTATTAGTGTGTGTGTGGGGGGGGGGGGGGATTTGGTTGCTTTTTTTTTTCCCCTGGCAGTAAGAGGAAATGTAAAACCAACTAAAAAAAGGACAGAAATGTCAGTACAAACATATGGATAATAAATCAAGTGATTTTAAAATTTTGCAAATATTAAACTTCTCATTCACTATGCAAGCAGTATTTAAAATTACACTGCTGCTTCATTTATGTGCAGCATAACTTATTTCCTGCTGTTCTAAATCAAGTTAGTCAGATTATTCTCGAGCATAAATTACATTTAGGGAGTAATTTAGGTACTTTGGGACCTACTTTAACACTTTCAGGTCATTAAGGTGGTGCTCAATTGTATGAAATAGATTTAAATAAATAATATCCTAGTCGCCTTCTGACACATCCATTGTGGCTTCATACTTGGGTCTGCTAACTCAGCATTAGGCTGTTGATTATTTCTTCCTACATATTTCATCTTTGATGAGGTGAGTAGGAGGTACCTCCACTAACGTCTCATGGTTCAAACTGTAGGTGTTGATAAATAAAGTTAAATTAGTTCTTTGTCCCAAATCATGGTACCTTACTCGTCCCCAACCACCACCACCCCCCCACCACCACCACTTTCCCAGTAATACAATTCTGTAGTAAAACCTAAGAATAGTAGCACTTATGGGTTTTTTTCTTTTTCTACAGAACCTGACTTACTCTGAGGAGCGCTCCCACGGCTCTAACTTGCCCTACCCCGCTGATACCCCTTTTATTTTTCTCTCCTAAGACAATGCCCAAGATTTCTAGGCTGAAGTATGTCCTCTCACGCCTATTTGTTAATATACTGGACCCAGGTCCATTCATGCATAATTAGACTCTACTCCAGCTTCCTGAGTGTCCGTCTCACTGCAAACACTGTCTGGATACATGCTTGTACCTGGACCCATGATCTCACTTCTTCCAGCAAACAGAGCACAGAATTTACTGTGTGGCCTTGGACAAATCAGGGACCTCGCTGAAAAGTAAGTATAAAAGGAGTTCCTACTTTTTCCCAAAGGGTAATTGTGAGGGTGAAATGAAGGAATGCATTTAAATTTCTCAGAACAGTGTCTGGCAGTGTTCGACAAACAGTTGTGGTAGTTGTTGGTCTAGTTATTCTGCCTCTGTTTGGCTTAGATTTTCAAATGCAAAGCAAATCACCAATATAAATTCCAAGACATGCCAGTGTCTCTTTGGTGGGGGTAATTCATTATCCAGTTCATGGAAGCTGAATCACGACTCTAGCATAGAATCCATGGTTTACCATGTCTGACCCGAACCACACTATACGTATTTTTGAAACACCTTTCATTGTGAAACAATATAGAGAAGGATACGTATAATCCCATGTTGCCATCACCAAAGCCAAGAAATTAAAAACAAATTTCCAGTAGCCAGAACTCATCTTTAAGATAAACATTTTTAAGTTTATTTATTTATTTTGAGAGAGAGAGAGACACCCTGGGGGGGGGGGGGAGGGAAGGAGAGAGAGAGAGAGAGAGAGAGAGAGAGAGAGAGAGAGAGAATCCCAAGCAGGCTCTGCACCGTCAGCACAGAGCCCAATGTGGGGCTCTGGAACTCACAAAACTGTGAGATCTTGACCTGATCCAGAACAGACAGTCAGACACTTAACCGACTGAGCCACCCAGGTGCCCCTCCAGTAGCCAGAAACCCTCTTGAACTGCCTCAATCACTACTCCCTGCTACCTCCACAATTTAATCTCCTTCCTCACTTTCATGGTAATCATTCCCTTAGAGCTTTGAAATTTAAATAAGCCTCCCTAACACTGGAGTTTTTGGTTGTATATGCTTTTGAAAATTTATAAATGCAACCATATAATATGTATTATTTCATACGAGGGTTTATTTGCTCAATATTATACTTTTTCCCCTTTTCTCCCCACAAAGTTATACTTTTAAGATTTTTGTTAAAAATGTTTAAATGTAATTAATCAAAAATATTTCTTTATTCATTGTTGTATCATATTCTTCTGCATGCTTTTTAAAACTGTTGATACATATTTAGGTGTTTCTGGTTTGAAGCTCTTATAATGCTGCTATGGGCATTCCTGTACCTATCTCCTGGGATGTGTGCACAAGCATTTCTGTGGAGTATATACCTAGGACTGAAACTGATGAGCCACAGGTTATGTACATCTTTAATGCGACAAAATACTACCAGATGTTTTTCACTCCTAGCATAGTAGCATATGAAAGTTTACACTCCCCTTTGCAATTTACAGTCCAAGAGAAAGTGTATGAGAATCCCCAGGGCTCCACGTTCTCACCAGCAAGTGGGACTGCCAGCCTCTCAAATCTCAACCATCCGGGTCATATATGGCGATATTTTACTTTTAATTTGCAGGCTCTGACTTCGAGTGGGGCTGGCAAATTCCTTCTGTGTTTACTTGGCCATTTGGACTACATACTTTGTGAAAATGACAAAAGTCTTATGTTAATGTGAGACATAAAACACATTTGCTATGTAGTATAAGTTGATCACTCTGGAAACACCATCCTAAGATATAAAACACTGTCAGCAGCCCACAAGCCCTCGTTGTGCCCCCCCCTTCACTTTTCAAGAACTCCTCTCGGTTTTCTATCATTGTCTGTTCTTAAAGATTTGTAGGAAATCTTCAATTATGGACGCACGTACTTCATCAGTTATTTGTGTGTTCCCAGTATCTCCTCACACGCTGTGGCTTTCGGTTTTACACTCTCAATGTTGTCTTTTGATGTACAGAAGTTATTCATATAAAACATAGTCTGGTGTATTATTTTCAATTCTGATTACCGCTTTACATGTATATTTAAGAAATCTTCTTCTAGCCAACATTCATTAACATATTCCCTATTTTCTTGCAAAAATTTTATTAATTTGCTTTTTCCCATTTACCTTGGTAATCCTCCAGGGTTTTATTTTCATGTATAGTGTGAACTAAGATGTGTGTTTTCTAAACAGGACATTTTATTTTATTTTGCAAGGCAAGACGTGCATAGGGAACAAAATAATGGTGTATGGTGGAAAAACAAAAATGTGTGCAGTGAAAAGTAAGTCTCTCCTACTCAATTCCCTCAATTCACCTAATTCTGCTCTCACCGTAAATAAAAATTTTATAATTTGAAATATTTCTAGAGTAGGGCAAGGGAATACAGATACGTTGACATAAAGTAATAGATTTTTCATTCAGTTTTATTATTTTCAGTATATCCGTTGCTAGTATTTTTAAAGCTCTGGATTGACATTTTATTTTGTAATATAATACCCTTAATCCCGTCTATGTTGCGAGTCTGGTTCAGGCTACAAGCCACTTTGGAATGGTACTCTGCTCTTAAGTTTTTTTTACAGTGACTATTATACTTGAGTTTAGCAACCCATTCTCATGCCTTTATTCCCTCTCTCCACTGCTGAAATTCTGCACATTTTGTTTCTCTGGTTTCTCATAGTAAGTTTTCATTTATTGCCATATGAGTAAACAGAAAAGATGGACTTTATTTGAACTAGCTCACCAACATCAACACTTAATGTGACCTCTTTCCAATCACAAAGGACTCTTTTGCCATGTTTAAAAGTCGGCATATTTTTTACTCAAAGAGAAATCTCGTTATTATAGGTGAGCCTCTTGGATTTCCTGTCTGGACATTCCCCTACAGAATCTCCTTAACTTCTAAAATTTCAACTAACATATACAACAGAGATTGGCAACTTTCTCTATAAAGTTTTCTCAAGTAAGTATTTAATTAATTAGTTAATTAATTAATTTTTAAAGTTTCTTTATTTTGAGAGACACAGAATGCGAGCCAGCGGAGGGGCAGAGAGAGAGGATAGAGAATCCTAACCAGGCTCTGTACAGAGCCCAACGCTGGGCTCGATCCCATGACCATGAGATCATGACCTGAGCCGAAATCCAGAGTGCAGGCACTTAACCATCTCAGCTACCCAGGCACCCGACGAGTAAGTATTTTAGGCTTTGTTGGCCATGTGGTCTTTGTTACAAGTACTCAGCTCTGCCACTGTAGCTTGAAAGTAGCCACACACTGAACAGAAGCAAAGGGGTTTGGCTGGGTCCCAACCAAATTCTACTTACGAAAACAGGTGTTGGGCCAGATTTAGACTTTACCTACCCTTCATCTACAAAGTGATCAGCACATAGTTTCAGGTTCTGGCCTTTACCTAAGTTCTTTATCTGGCTGTTTCTTTGAAGCCTCAAATATGACATGTTAACAGTCTCTATTTTCTCCTCTTAATCTTTACTTGTAATTTGAGTTAATCATTTCCAAGCTAGAAATCTGGAGGTCATCCTTTACTCATCTCTTTGTTTCTCACCATGCTTGTCTCTATATCCCATCAATTCTACTTTTCTTAATTTCTTTTATTTATTTTGAGAGAGAGAGAGCATGTGTAGGAGCAGAGGAGGGGCAGAGAGAGAGAAACCCAAGAAGGTTCCACACCACCAGTGCAGAACCTGACGTGGGGCTCGATCTCATAAACCATGAGATCCTGACCTGAGGCAAAATCAAGAGTTGGACGCTTAACCATCTGAGCCACCAAGGCGCCTCTATATCCCACCAATTCTAAATCAGAAGTGACTCCTGAATTTGGCCTCTTTGGTCTAGCCCCACTGACATGGCCTTTGTTGAAAGCCCCTAATACCTTTTCCTCTCCATACCCCGGCTCATCTTTCCCTATCATCCATTTCTCACAATTTTCTAATCTATGTCTACACTGCCATCCCTTTTTCCTTTTTGGTTTTGCCACATAAATTCACACAGATTACAACGTATACTACACTTCAAGACATTGAGTTGTCTCAAAACTTCCATAACAACCTAAATTCTGTTTTTACTCTGGGTCTTTTGCTATATTTTACATTGTCTCTGCTCCATAATGTCACTTTATTCTGTGAAGCCTCTCTCCCCTGAAATAAGTTACTCCATAAGAAAAGTTTCCCCCCTCTGCAAAAACCTCTGTTAAGATTCCACTTCATGTCCTATAGGGCACCTGGGGGGCTTCGTCTGTTCAGTGTCTGACTCTTGATTTTGTTCAGGTCATGATCTCTGGGAGTTTGAGCCCCACATGGGGCTCTACCCTGATAGCATGGAGCCTGCTTGGGATTCTCTCTCTCTCTCTCTCTCTCTCTCTCTCTCCCCCTCTCTGCTCCTCACCCACTTGCTTGTGCTCTTTCTCTCTCAAAAATGAATAAATAAACATTAAAAAATAGATTTTTACCTCATGCTCTAATTGTGGGTTTATAGACCTATCTTTCCCCGAAGAATCTGAGCCTCCTACAAAAAGGAATATGCCCTATTCACCTTTGAATTTCTAGTACCAAGCAGTGTTCCTGGCACATAAGTGTTTAATATATTTGTTAAATGAATGAATGAATGAAAGGATTCATGAGTAATTTGCATGGGCTCCTTATATCTTCTATTTGGGAGCCATGAGGTTTGGGTAATCCATTTTACCTCGTTGAATCCAGTTGTCACATAAATAAAGCAAGGATAATATTGTCTACATTACATAGCATTTTGATGAGAATGAAAGCACACTGAAAGCTATAAATAACAATAACATTTTGGAATTTTGTTATCAGTAGCAACCTATGTTAATCTGCACAATTTATAACATTCATACAAAATATAGAATTAAAAAAAATCTCACTCTATATCAGAAATCATCTTGCAAATAAGTCAGTACATTTCCAGAGAATTGTTGCTCTAATAGAAAACACAGGATGACTTTTAAATATAGATAGTTTAGGAAGCTCAACGCCATCCCGTAAAAAAAATTAATACACTTGGACAAAACTTGCCAAGGACTAATTTAAGTATGAGGATGCATAATTACTTAAGAACTATAATTTTTTAAATGGGAGTGTTTCAGACTACAGTGATATTGATAAAATTCACCTTATACTCAAGAACTCAATAGTGTTACTTTATGTTTTCAGTTATTAATCTAGTTCATTTATTAATAGGGTAACTTTAAAAACAAGAATGTAGGGACACCTGGCTGGCTCAGGTGGTACAGCATGTGACTCTTGATCTCAGGGTTCTAAGTTTTGAGCCCATGTTGGGGGTAGAGGTTACTTAAAAATAAAATATTTAAAATAATAACTGTAAAGTTAGATAAATGCTAATTACATTACTTGTAAAGCCTCACACTTTAGTTTATCACGAATAATATGTAAAGAAATCTTAAAGTTCTTTACAAGTCTAAAGAAGTTTTTAAACTTTATTGATCTCTTATTGGGCATGCATCTCTGAATGGAACCTAAAATGGGCACTGTAGTAGCCACTTTTTCCTACAAGTAGGAAAATCTGTGGAGGAGGAGGTGAAAAGAAAACTTCATCGATAAGCTTGAGTCATCGTGAAAAAGTGAAGACTTTTAGAACTGTAAATATACAACACATACACACACTCACATACACGCACACACATACACACACACAAATCAGAACTTGACCTAAGTACATATAAGAGTGATGGAAGCCTTCAGGAAGCATATTATTTTGACTTAGTAGCAGACACCATAAACATCCTTGGGATAAATTTATAAGTACTCAAATACATAAGACTCCATACTTTCACCTACCCTTGACGTCTGATTATTTACTTTGCTAATTATAAGAAGAAAAGCAAAAGTGTCTCTGGTATTACTAAATGTCTCTGGTATTCCACAAATCTCCTTTGCCCTTCTCTTTTATAAACATCTTTTTTTTTTAATTTTTTTTCAACGTTTTTTATTTATTTATTTATTTTTTTGGGGGGGGACAGAGAGAGACAGAGCATGAACGGGGGAGGGGCAGAGAGAGAGGGAGACACAGAATCGGAAACAGGCTCCAAGCCATCAGCCCAGAGCCTGACGCGGGGCTCGAACTCACAGACCGCGAGATTGTGACCTGGCTGAAGTCAGACGCTTAACCGACTGCGCCACCCAGGCGCCCCATAAACATCTTTGTCATAGTACCTAGTCTCATCAGGCCAATGAGAGTGTAAAGGGTGCAATTTTTGACAGTTTTGTCACGGCGGGGAAATATTCAGGGTATGCTATTCCTGCACTGGTTCTGAAAAAAGGCAATGTAGGATTATGCTAATATTAACCTAAAAATTATGCAATTTCAATGTCTTGATTTGGCACAATTAGCACCCTGTAAAAATACCCAAAGTGGAAAAAATAGTTTGCTATTAGTGAGCTGTAATGTTACCTCTTATATTAGGATCTTTCAAAGAAATCAACAAAAGAAATTGATTCAGCAGTCTAAATTAAATAATTTAAATTTATTAAAAAGTTTAAGGTAACATTCTTTCTGAGGACTTGATATATTCATGGATCTCCTTGACAAAATGTGAGCATTTAATTTACTCCTAATTTACATATCTCCTAGTATATAGTCCAAATAAAGATGATACAGTGTTTGACATCATAGCTTTTAATCTTATGTGAATTTGTGGGCTAGAGAGAATATCCAAAATAAGGATGTCTTTCTCTTCATGCAAACACAAACATATGTAACTCATGTAGGAACTTTTACCTAGAAACAGCAGCAAAAGCAGTCACCCCCACAGATACTTACTACGTACCCTACTAAGTTTTCAGATTCAACAGAGTATTTAATATTTTCACAACAGCATAGGGTGGGTACTACTATTATATTTTCCAGACAAGAAAACTGAGACTTTGGGAGGTTAAGCGACTTGTATATTTCCAAGGAGGAATCCAAGGCAATACCAGAGGTGAATACCATGCGTTAAGAGTGTACGTGGTTTTTTAAAAAGTGTCATTAGAATTAGTAAATACCACACTATCTCACAGAAGACAAGAAATCCGACTTCTCTAACACACTGTCCCCTTGGGCATAAATCACTTTGTTATTGTTTGGCTCCACACTTTTATTTCTGAGCATGATAAATTTATATTTTAAAAGTAAAGGATTCATAAATGACCTGACCTCTAGTTTAAACAGCCATTTCTCAAACTAATATCTCTTCCTCCTAGTCACTTCTCATTATATAGCATGACCTCTCACATCACACTCTCCAATCAAATAGAATTTAACTTAATGTTCCATGAACATCCTTCAGGGTTCCTCATCTTTGTTGTTTGCTTGTTTTCTTCATAATATGTCTTGTGTCAAAATATTATTTCTCCTAGATTCTCTGCCAGACACAACTTCCCCCATGACAAGCTTTCTGATGCTCTTAATTAGAAGCAATCTACCCTCTCTCTGTACTTCCCCAACGCTCTTTTTGTCCTGCTTTAAAGAATTTAGTCCGTTCTAATTTATATTGATATCATTACCCCCAAACTATAACAATTGTTCTCTAAGGGTAGGAACTATGTTGAATCACCATTTTTAACTTCTGTAACAAGCACGCATAAATACTGTTGGACTTAATTTTTGCAGATTTAAAATTAATTAACTGAATTAATTTTCATACATACAATTGATATTCATTTTGAATTATTATTATACCTTTTAATAGGAAAATGTTCTGTAGATGAGAAATCCCACACTATCACCTGGCAAAAAGGGAGACACAGTTTTCAATTTAAAGCAAGTCATAAAACAAGGAGGTTGTACAGCATATGAAATATGAAGATGGGCAAAGGGGAGTTAGAAATTCTGCTTTATTGCTTTGTAAAATTCAGCAAGTGATTTAATTTTTTTAATTTCAGGACTCTCATTTGTGAAATAGGCATGATAATGTCTACCTCACAGCACTGTTCGAAGGATTAGGAAAAAAATATACTAAAAGTTGTGAAGCACATAGTAAGTGCTCGATGTTCACAATAACAATAATCATAATAGACATATATAACTATATATGATATATAATATATAAATATACAACTGCTATATTTGTAAAATACTATTTAATTTTCAAATATATACACATATATGGGCACTTTCTTTTCAATATAGAGCGATAAATGAGGAAAATCTGTACAAGTGCTTCTGTTTATTTTCTATGCACAAACACAAATACAATGCACACTTTTCTTTGGAAAGTCAAATATTTCACTGTGTGTGCTGATTTTACTCCTATTGTAATTGAGAAAATGTAAACTACTGTAGCAAATGGAGTCATATGTCTTTCCTTGTTTCCTTCCAAATGAGAGGGGTCTAGTACGTTTGATTTGGTCACAAGAAATTTTACTTCAACTTCTCTGCTAAAGGAGTATGACAGGGGGGAAAAACATATTATTTCAAAATGGAGGGTGAACAGATTTTGATCTTCAGGGCAAGTAAGACACTTAGATGTCATTTTCTTCTCAAGAGTGTTATTAAAATACAAATTCCAAATATACAATGTAAGATTAAAAAAAAATAAAAGCAGGACATTCAGCAAATCCAAATACACCACTTAAGATCAGCTTATACAAGTGTCTCTTTTCTACTTTTACTCTTTATTTCTTTTGACCATGATTAAAAGCAAAGATTGAGAACACTGTGTATCCTAGAGTATCTTTGGTATGAGAGCACAATAAGACAAATATAAAAATAAAATTGAAACAATTAACTTTTTACTTAGCTTTATTCTACATGGGCAATTCTATTTTCTCTCTTATACAGTTTCACTGGGACCATTACCTTCCACAAGACTGCTTTTCCTATTAAGATAGTTATAATTAACAAGAGCCCACAAACACATAACAGTTATCATCTACCATATTAATGAACATATACAAGCTATTATTTTTCCCAATGTTAACGACATTTTATTTTATTGGAACCAATCTCAAAAGTTGCAAAATGTAAAAAAAAAAAAATAATTATAACAGTGACTTTCCTAATTGTCAATTAATTCTAAAATAATTTTCCAAAGAAAGAAACAACATTCCCATTTTACTAGTCTAAGTTGGTCTTGGAACGTGCATAAACAGTACTACAGAAAAAGAATGAATTTAGAAGCATCAAGTGGCCTTCACAGAGAATTAGTGCTGAAATTCCACCAGAGTAACATTTCATTAAAAATAGGAGGGGAAAATATCTAGGCTATCAGAGGTTGTAAAGAACCATCTAAATTCATTCTGTAATACTGTTTTTGCATGTTCCAAGACCAACTTAGACTAGTAAAATGGGAATGTTGTTTTTTTCTTTGGAAAATTAATTTAGAATTAATTGACAATTACGAAAGTCACTCATTTTGTTTGGAGGTGCGCCCATAAGTCAGAGGAGACATTTCCAAAGGACTTTCTTATAAAATTGAGAACCAATAATTAATTTCAAGGCAGATTTCTGGTTATATCTATCTGACAGCTAGATAATTAATGAATTAAATATGCCTGAGGTCCCCTATTAGGAGTATGGCTGTGGTGCTCATTTCCATGTATCCACTGATCCCACGAATATTCGGAGGATTTCCCTGCCCCCACTCCCCAGCACGGATGTACCTGCAGGAACCGGCCAATTCCAGTCTAACAACATGGAGGTAAGACATCTTTACTTCAAATTCACTGAACTAAAATCTGACCCAACTCTAGTAAGTATAAGTCAAGGAAACTTTAATCATAGCTGACTTACCACCTTATGAATAAATATCACCATAAAAATCAGGCCTCTTTTGCTATTTTACATTTCATCTTATTAAAACACAAGTACATGAGGGAAATATTCTTGGCATAAAACTACTATATTCATTAAAATTTTTTTTCTTTCCTACACCTGAAGGCACATGTCTAAACCTGTAGGGGTTACTTTATTATTTAATTAGAGCAGATTCTTTTCTATCATTTTCGGTGTTTCATCTGAAGTTTGATTAACATCAGTATATGCTGTGCTCTCAGGCAAGTAAGCATAGCTTGTGCAGAAAGAGGAATGAGCAGAGCAAAATGTAAAAAAATAAATAAAGAAAAGGATTTTAAAATACAGAAAAACATAAAATGTGTGAAGACGTAGAACCTCTAAAAAATAAAATATCAATGTTCAAAGCCAAGCAGAAATACTTCATAAATGTGTATGAAGTACAGTATTAGCTCGTTTTATTTAACAACATTAATTCATTCCTTTAATAAACATTTATTGAGTGCTTAGTATTGGGCCTGTCAGTGTGTTAAATTCGGGGGGTATAAAGATGAAAGAGATACTATCCCTGCCAATGAGAAACTCACAGTTTAATGTGCACATTAAGTGCTGTAATGAGGGTATGTAACAAAATTGTAGCATGTGCTGTTCTTGCCCAGTGCATATTCCAGTGTCTTTCCATTTCAAAAAACATTCCAAAGGCCAGCCCTTAGATTTCTTTGCCTGTGAACTCCTTCTGGCTGCAGGGGTCTGTTTTGCCCAGCTATATGGCAAGCCAAGACTGCTCAGGAATAAACGCTCCAGGGAGAAACACTCCATCAATGATTGACGGGAGTTGATGTATAAATAACCCAGATCATCTGGCACCCTCAAGTGGCATAACTCTGAGGTATGTGTTTTATATTGTTGCCCACAGTTTCCTCAGGAGAATTAAGTTTCAGATACCCTAAGTGTTAATTGGGTTGAAAACACACCTTTAACGGCTTTCTCTTATTCCCTGTCTCACTTCCCTAAGATGTCCCCTGTACCTCCCCAATAACCTCCTTGCACTAGAGTTCTTTGCTTAAGGTCCGCTTCTGAGGAATCCAAATGAAGATAAAGGGAAATGCTACTATGAAAGACAGTGGATGAATTCTACCCTAAAGGAATGTGAGAGTTGAGAGGAGGAAAGTGTTAGGAAAGACACTGCAGTAGATAAGGATCCACAAGGAAGAGCAGAAGTATCTCAGGTAGAAGAGAGAGAAGTAAGGGCATTGCAGGAAGTGGAGCCAGCATGTGTGAAGGCTTAGACGAGTGGTTCTAAAATTTGTATCAATTAATTTCAAAATACATTTGTGAGCCCCACCTTCATGGTTTCTAATACCATAAGCCGAAGGATTTTCATTTCTAACAAGTTCCCTGTTGATGCTGATGCCTCTGGTATGGGGACCACACTTTGAGAATCACTAGCGTGCAGAGAATGGCCAAATGATAGGTGGGCAAGAGGAATTGGGTGAAGATTATTAAGACTCATGAATATCCTGTGACATAACTTGCTTTTCTTAGTTCATTACTGCTAGCATTGTTTATTGAAAAAATGAGTACCAAACAAAATTACTAAATATTTTTTAAATTTACATAATAAAATAAATGACAAAATCCTTGGAGAGAGAACACATATAGAGAATATTTCTTATATGCTTCCTGGCTCTACTCTCTGCGAAATTTTGCATATATGTAACCTAAAATCCACATTTCCCAAGAACTCTATGACTGCCAGTTTGGGAATTTCATGCTTCTCCCAGGCTATGGGCATGGGGCACCGCGTAACTGGCTGGTTCAACAACCGGCCAGTAGGGGGCAGCAATGCTGAAAACATCCATGACCACAAGAAACCAGAAGGCATTTGTTGTCTCTAGCTGCTCTGAACTATAAGAGAATATTGCATTTTGTCCTTGAAAGAAAGGTTTAGTTACATTGGGTTAGGAAAAGAGAGATGGGTTATTACTAGCTGTCTTTGTGTTTTACACATGTTGCAAATGTCATCATACACAAGATGAAACCACAGGAGAAGCTAGAAGTCTAATTAGAGTTTTTGTTTGTTTGTTTGTTTGTTTGTTTGTTTTGGGAGACAATTCCTCCCATCCAGTTAATTAATACATCCAACACTTCACATATTTATATATATTTTGTTTTCATACTGAGAACCTTTAAGTTATACGCTATTAGCAAACTTCAACTATACAGTATGGTATTATCAACTGTAGTCACCATGTTATACATTAGATTCCCAGTCATTCATCCACTGACAGCCAGTTGGGTTGTTTCCATTTCTTGGCTATTGTGAAAAATGCTACAATGAACACAGGAGTGTGAACATCACTTCAAGATCCTGATTTCATTTCCTTTGTATATATATATATATATATATATATATATATATATATACACACACAAAACTGATATTTCTGGATCATATGGTAGTTGCATTTTTAATTTTTACTGGTAATTAGTCTTTTCAGATTTTCTCTCTCTTTATGATTCAGTCTTGGTAGGTGGTATGTTTTTAGGAATTTCTCCATATCGCCTAGATTGTCCAATTTGTTGGCATATAATTGTCTTATGATCCTTTTTATAATATGTTGTAATGTCTCTTCTTTTCATTTCTAATTTTGTTTATTTGACTCCTCTCATTTTCATGTTAAGTCTTGCTAAAGTCCTATTTTATCTTATTTTTTTTTTTAAAAAGCAGACCTTAATTTCATTGATTTTCTCTACTTTTTAGGCTCTGTTTCATTTATTTCCGCTCTGATCTTTGTTATCTCCTTTCTTCTCCTAACTCAAGACTCTGAACTTTGTTCTTTTTTTTTTTTTTTTTCTGGTTCCTTGAGGTGTAAAGTTAGGTTCTTTAGATCATGCTGAACTCCTCCCTTAGAACTGCTTTTGCTGCTTCCCATAAATTTTAGTATGGTGTATTTCCATTTTCATTTGTGTCATCATATTTTTTAAATTTCTCTTTGAATCATCAGTTGGTCAGTAGCATGTTGCTTAATATCCACATATATGTGAATTTTCCAGTTTTCTTCTTGCAATTAATTTCTAGTTTCATACCACTGTGGTTGGAAAAGATGTTTGATTGGATTCCAATCTCCTTAATTTTATTGAGACTTGTTTTGTGGCCTAATATTTGATCTATCCTGGAGAATGCTCTATGTATGCATGAGAAGAATGTATTCTGCTGCTATGAGATGGAATGTTCTATAAATGTCTGTTAAGTTGGTCTGATCTAATGTGCAGCTTAAGCTCAATGTTTTGTTTTTGTTTTTTTTTTAATTGACTTTCTGTCTGGATGATCTATCCTTAGGGGACAGGGGATATTGAAGGCTGCTATGATTATTTTAATTTCTCCCTTGATGTTTGCTAATATTCACTTTATATATTTAGGTTCTCTTATGCTGATTGTACAAATATTTACAAATGTTATAACCTCTTGTTGAATCGACCTCCAATCTATCATTAAATAATGACCTCTTTTGTCTCTTATTACAGTCTTTTGCTAAAGGTAGACTTTTAGGCAAAGGCTATAATCACTATATAATGACCTCCTTTGTCTCTTATTACAGTCTTTGGTTAAAAGTCTACTTTGTCTGATAAAAATATAGTTATAGTTTATTTTGGTGTCTTTTGCATGACATACCTTTTTGATCCCTTTACTTTCAGTATATATGTGTTCTTTTTTTTTTTAATTTTTTTTTCAACGTTTTTTATTTATTTTTGGGACAGAGAGAGACAGAGCATGAACGGGGGGAGGGGCAGAGAGAGAGGGAGACACAGAATCGGAAACAGGCTCCAGGCTCCGAGCCATCAGCCCAGAGCCCGACGCGGGGCTCGAACTCACGGACCGCAAGATCGTGACCTGGCTGAAGTCGGACGCTTAACCGACTGCGCCACCCAGGCGCCCCTCAGTATATATGTGTTCTTAAAGTTGAAGTGAGTCGCTTGCAGACACATATAGTTTGGTCTTGCTTTTGTTGTTATTGCTGTTGTTTTTAAACTATTCAGCCACTCTATGTTTTTTGATTACATAATTTAGTCCATTTATATTTAAAGTAATTGTGGACAGGAATGGACTATCACCATTTTGGTAATTGTTTTCTGGCAGTTTTGGAATTTCTTTGTTCTTTTTATCTTTCTTCTTTTGTGATTGGATGATTTTCTCTGGTGGTATGCTTTGGTTTCTTCTCTTTATGTTCTGGGTATCCACTATAGTTTTTTTGCTGTAGTAGCAAAACTCTAACCCTTAATCAGATTCTTGAATAGAAGAGTGAAACAGTCAGGATTGAAATCTAGATAGATGATTTTGTAAGCTGTGGAAAGGAATTGTGCGCTGGTGAGAGGATAGAACAGTGGTTTTCAACCTTGCTGCATACTGGAGCCATGTGAGAGGTTTAAAACAATTTCCAACAGTTTAATTTAACTGATCTGGGATGCAGTCATGGCATAAGGACTTTCAGCCAAATTGTATTATGAAAATTTTCAAATGTACAACAAAAATGAAAAAAAAAATACAGAGAATGCCTGTATACTCATTATGTAGATCCTAGCATGAACATTTAATAACTTATTTACCCATCCACATATCCCTTTATCCATCCATCCACTGATCACATGTTTTGATGTATTTCAGTATGAATTATGAACATCAATATAATTTACCCTAAATGCATCAGTGTTCATATTTATCAAGTAGATTTCAATATTTGTTTAGAGATTTTTTTTTCTTGGTGAGCACTGAGACTTTTACAAATCCCACAGATGATTCATATTTTCAGCAAAAGATTCATGCAGATCATGAGATTAAAAAAAGTAGGCAGGATAATTATTATTATATTTCTTATTATTATTCATTGTATTTATGCTTTCTTTATATTATGGCTACTTCAAATAATAATTATGTGAGGGAGTTACTATTTACAAAGAAGGAAACAATATTCAGAGATATTAAGTAAGTTTCCAGTGTTCACATGGCAAAGGCAAGGTAGAGTTTGTATTCAAATCCAATTTTAATTGATCTCATAGAAAATCATATTTTTTTTCCATTTTTTTCTACATGCATCTAAGGCTATGGGGGTAAAAATGGGAAGGAGTAGCTTAATTACATGTTAATTTGAAGGATGCTCATTACCATTTTAGAAGGGAAAAGGAAAAAAATAAAGGGGTAACATAATTTTTCCAACTTTTTCAAACATAACCACTGGTTGAAAATGATTATTTTGTACAAAGGCAAATAAAAGTGATCCTGACTTTTTTATTTTGAGTAATCATTCTTCAAATACCTAAACATGGATTCTTAGTTTGATATCTTCCTTCAATTTGTTCAGTGGCTTTTGTTTTTGTTTTTGTGGGTTTTTTAAAAATAATACTCTTTTACTTATGACAAAAAATTGTGCCACTGCATTAAAAAACATAGAAGAAAATATTCCCAAACTACAAAATAGTAGAGAGAAAAAAATCTGCCATAGTAGCCCACCCTAACACAATAACTGTTGGAATAACAGTTAACATCACAGTTTCTGAGGGTCAAGAATCCAGGAGTGGCTTAGCAGAGTGGGATTGGCATAGGATATCTCATGAGGTTGCAGCCAAGCTGTTGGCTATGGCTGCATACTCTTAAGATTGAATTGGAGCTAAATGACTCACTTCTACGCTCATTCTCAAAGCTCTTTGCAGGAAGATTTAGTTTCCCACTATATGGGTTTCTCCACAGGGCTAAACACGATATGACTTCCCACAGAGCAAGCAATGAGTGAATGAGTGAGTGAGAACTCAATTCAGAAGTCGTATCTTTTCTGTACTTGGAAGTCACATACTATCGCTTCTATCAAATTCTTGGTATTAGAATAAACTCATGAAATACAGTCCATACTTAAGAAGAGGGGAATTAAGCTCCAACTCTTGAAGAGAGGAGTATCAAGGAACTCAGGGACCATTTTAAAACAACCACATAGGGTACGGAATCTAGATTTAAAATGACTTTTTCCTAGGAGTTTAAAGACAACACTCCATTTTGTTCTAGTTTCCATTGTTGTTGTTGAAAAGTCCAGAAGCATTCTCATTTTTTATCTTCAAACTTCCAACCATCCTGGTTGTTTTGAAATTGTATTATGATGAGACTTGGTGTAGATTTTTTTCAATTGACTGTGCTGGGCATTCACTAGGCCCTTTCAGTCAGGAGATTCATTTTTTTCAGTTGGCAGAAAATTACTTTGCCATTTATTCGATGGTTTTTTTTTTCCCCATGCTTTCCTTTCTTCTTTTGTCTGTAACTCCTATTATTTGGATGTCAGGCTATCCAGAGCAAAGTTTATCAGCATCAACACTATTGATGTTTGGGATTGGGTAGTTCTCTGTAGGAGATAGCTATACTGTGCACTGCAGGAGGTCGAGAAGCATCCGTCCTGGCCACTATTCACAAAATGCAAGTATCACTACCCTCCCCGGCTCGCAATAACTAATGTTATCTCCAGACATTGCCAAATTTTCTCTGGAGGCCAAAAGCACCTGTACTTCAACTACTGACCTAAGATGATTCTCTATGATTTTTCTATTATCTTCTGCATTTTTCGTTTCTTTGGACATTTATATTATTTTATGAAAGAGTTCTTCAAATGTATCTTCTACTTCTTTTGCACTTTGATTGATGCTATTCCTTTTTTTGACAGACTTTATTTTTTAAGGCAGTTTTAGGTTCATGGCAAAAATGAACAGAAAGTACAATGAGGTTCCATATACCCTGCACCACACTCTCAACACAGAGTCTCCCCCATATCAAACACTCAACGAGAGTAATACATTTGTTACAACTGATGAACTTACACTGACACATTGTTATCACCTAAAGTTCACAGTTTACCTTAAGATTCACTCTTGATACCTATGGCTTTAGACAAATATATAATGACATGTATCCTCCAAGATAGTATCATACAGAATACTTTCATTGCCCTAAAACTACTATTCAATTTTTAAATAACTCTTCGGTCTGTCTGAAATATATTCTAAAGTCGCTTATACTTATTTTTCTTATAGCTACCGTAACTAGTGTCACTCTGAGAGAATAATTATGTTTTAAAAGTTTTCTTAAGACCTTGGCCTTATTGGAGCACCTGGGTGGCTCAGGAGGTTAAGTGTCTGACTTCGGCTCAGGTCGTGATCTCATGGCTTGTGGGTTCGAGCCCTGCATCGGGCTTTGTGCTGACAGCAAATATCTGGAAATCCTTAGCTATCTCTTAAGACCGAGGTAGTTAAATGCTTATTGGATGCTCCCTGCGTACATGTGAGGTCTATCAATTGACAGTCTTCAATATAGGGTCATCAGGCAAGGATCTGGCATTTCATTTGTTACATCATAACAGATCCTTAATTGCAGGTCTTATCTCTCATGACGATAAGGTTCTCTAGAGAAAACATTGTAATCTCCTGACCAGAGTATAGAAATTTAAGAGCCGGAAGGGGGAAGAATGACTGGGGGTTTCAGCATTAAATAGACTGACCTGAACTTAATTCCCTATTTCCAGTGAAAGGGCCCACTCTTTCCATCAACTGATCTTGTTATGTACATATTGGAAGTTTTTCTCTTTCAGCCTCACCAGAAAGCAAACCACTCACTCATCCCTGCTGGGATGGAGGAGGAGTGGTGTCTAACTAGACTTGGCATCTAATTGCTCCTTTTAAAGGCTTAAAAACAAGCCTTTGATTTTTAGCACCACTACCACACTCTGAAATACCTAGTGCCTTCAATCCAGGAGTCTTTTGGGGGTCCTGCGGAACAAATTTGCTTCCTTATCTTAATTTCCTTCTTTATAGACTTGATATGCCTTTGCAGGTGTCTCCTCTTTCTTTTCTTTGCCATTTTCCAACTACATCATTTTCGTTCCTTTAGTGTAATCTCAGAATAATGTGGGAGAGACAGGAGGTAAATCTCTATTTTCAACTGGCACTTTTAACTGGAGGTCCAGGGTCAAGTGTGTGTCCTATTCTCTCTCCTCATGTATCCCCATCTAGCATTTCGTAGTGGCCTCTACTATGCCCTCTGTACACCATCCAGCCCTTTCAGGTTTCAAGTTCCTGCACTGCAATTTATTGGGAATAACTGCAAGTTATTGGGAATCATTCCAATCCGTTCATCAAGCAAGAGAACAGCCTGGACACAGTTCCTAGTTGCAAGGCTATGTCATTATTCTTAGGCCTCCATAGGCCCATAGCTTTATATAAGTGGTAGCCCCAGGCTGTAGCCTGAAGCAGCCCTTTTCTCCCCAACTGTCTTTCATGAATGGAGGAACCGCAATCCAGACTCTGGTTCTGAATACTGAATGTGTCTCCAGTTCCACGTCTCTCTTGAAGCAATTTTAGTCCCACTTACCTCACAGCATCCAAATTCCTAGCTGCCACTGTTGCTTCGTGCTTCAAAAGCAAGCCTGGCAGTGATCTCTACCCCTTCCCCTGATTTACATTTCTGTACCTGCAGAAGTTTGTATTTTATGTGGGTGTGAAAAACGTATCTTTTTATTTTACATTTTTTCATCTATCTGACCTACACAACCTTCCACAGCACTCTAAGGATTTCATAGTTCTGCAGGCCTAATAACAAAAGTAGAAGGTGCATCAGAATCAACTCACAAGAAGCAGTCTGATTCTTTGACAGAAGGCAAGGTGGGAACTAGACTCGCTATTCCCCTCCCTCAAATATCAATGGCCTTTTTATTTGTAACATTCATGCTGGCAATACAGCCACTATGCTCATCCTGAGCATGCTTTATTAGCTGAAATATCACTTTTAACACCACCTTATGACCCTTTTAACATTTAACTTCAATGTCCAGCAAGTTGCTACCTGTCTTATTTTTTCCCCCAAAATAGAAGCCCTACAAGGAAAGTGCCACCATTTTTCTAATAAGGAATAATATATAGAGTATGGCACCTATTTTGTTTGGTACCATTTTGATATTTTTTTCCCAAATAAGTAAAGGTAAAACTTATGCATTCTATGACATCTCATGAGGTATGTTGGCTCAAACTGCTTCTCCGCATGCTAAATTCTTATGATTTACTTTACTTACTGGGGGCTGGATTATCAATAAATAACAATCTTACTTAGATAAAACGCATGGGTGCTTATATATATAGGATCATTATTATATATCCTTAAAGTGAGGATAGAATTGTAAGAGAAGAATTTCACAGCGGTGGTCCTTTTTTGGTACTGAATAGGCAAAAGCATAAACATTCCTAAAAACAAAGTGGTCTAGTAGAAATGACATTAAAGGAGGGAATCACAGGGCTTGGGTGATAATCTTGGCTTTGCTTCCAATTAACAATGGGCACTTGAGCAAACTTTTACCTTTTTATCTCTGAGCCCCATTATTTTCATGTTTAAAATCATAAAATGAATACAGATCAATGTTCTAATTTTCAGACGCTATGACACTATACTACCTAAATATTTTTTTTTCAAAATTTGTTGATGCAAATACGTAAACTAATGATTTGGTGTCTATAACTGTCTTCCAGGTGGCAACATAAAACTATTGCTAGACAACAACAGGGATTTCAGGTTGTTGCATTTAGCTAGAAAGTGATATGTACATAATGAAAACTAGCTGAGTAAGACCTTAGTTAATTAAGGACGCATACATGAGATGAAATTATACAATCTTTGGGTCACGGTGAAAATAAAGAATAAAAAATGCACAAAATGTCCCATTTTATAGTATAGATATGAAAATAACCGCCAATGTTATTGGGTAGATGATACCCTGGCAAGGATAGCTTGGTTAAATATCAATTAAAGACGATTAGTCCAGAAGCTAGTTTCACATACTGCTGCTACAAACTGGTAAATAAAACAAGTATTAAAACCTAAGGTATACACTTACTGACTCAAGATCTTACGGATAAGGGAAGATCATATGCTGTTAAGTCAGCAGTATGCTAGTAGATATCTAATAACCAAGTATCCGGGGGGGGGGGGGGCGGCTTATTTGAGTACTTCCATCATATTTAATTTTAAGCTATCAACAGAACATCATTAAATGTGGAGTTGGAGTGTGCCATTTTATAGTCATTCCAGCATTCAGATACAATAGAGATAAATAATATCAACACCATAGATAATAGTGAAATGTAGTAAAAATAATCAGGCAGCGATGATGTAAGATCAGCTATTACCTTTGCTTACAATATAATTACAATTTTTGTTAGTATAATTTAATTTTTAAATTAAAAGTTCCTGAAAATTTAAGTTGGATCTTGTAACTCTGTATGAGCCATCTCCAAACATCACTGAGTCCTATCTTGAACATTAGTGCATCCCAGTGTGTAAGAGAGAAGGTTCTTACCAGTGATCACACTCGAATTCACTAAGTTTTCTTATTCTTTTAAGGTATTAGTTTGTATATATAAATAAGGAGTCCTATTTTGTATAGAAACATACAACAGGAGGGATCAAGTTCTGTTAATGCTCTACAAATCAATCCTGAAACCATAGCTCACAACACCACCTAATGACACGTGTTGGAATTGCAGATGCAGAGCCTATAACTTTTTCTAGGTACTTTGCAATCAATTGGGAGCTACATACACACACACTCAAACGCGCGCGCACGCGCGCGCACACACACACACAGATATGTCCAGCCCCCACCCAAGAACAACTAAATCAGAGTGTCTGACTTACTTTTATAGATGTCCTCTCAGCTAATTTAAATTCAATTACTGAATCAAGTTTAAAAATCACTGGCAACACCTGAAACTAATGTAACACTGTACGTCCACCACAGTTGAAAAAGAAAAACAAAATCATTGGCAAGAAAAAAATGAGTTGTATCTTGTAGTTTTATTTAAAAATTGTTACATTGTGAAAATTTTCAAACGTATGTGAGATAAAAAGAACAAGATAATGAACCCACATGTACCTGCTGCCCAGGTTTAACAATTACCAACGTTTTTCCAAACTTGGTTCATCTTCTCCCATTGCAACTTTAAAGAAATTTTCTTGGAAGTTTGTCAAAGCAAAATCCACACATCATATAATTTCACATGAAAATACTTCAACATGTGCCTAGAACTGCTCTTTGAAAATACAATCTAGAGGAATGACAATGAATGCAAACCAAATTACTCATCAAACCTTTCATTTCGTAAATATCGGGCTGGATATGATAGCAGCTGCTGGGGAAATAAAAAGTCTTAGTGCCAATTTTATGACTTGGTCTTCACATGAAGCCAATAAGATAATAGGTTAAGTGTGGTCATACTTTATCCTTGACACGTCAACAAGGCTTCTTTCCTAACCTTTCCGTTATCTGATGAATCCCTCCTCCTTTTGTAAAACTCAGTTGAAAGATTACCTCATTCAGTCCTTCCCTGACTGTGGCACTGAGACTGGGATTGGTGACCCATCTTTGCATGCTCACAGTTCCTAATGCAGACTGGACCTCAAACACTTACCACTCTGCATTCAAACTCTCAGATGATCATTATTCTCCCTTCCCTAAAATGTGCGAGATCAAAGTTCATATTTTATTCAGCTTTACTTTTCTAGCCCTTAAACACAGTATCAGAATCACAGTGGCACCACAATAATATTTGTTAAACAAATGATGAGTCTGTGAATTATGAGTTCTGGCAGATTCTAAGTGTAGATGTCAAAGACAGAAGAAGAGGGGCGCCTGGGTGGCGCAGTCGGTTAAGCATCCGACTTCAGCCAGGTCACGATCTCGCGGTCCGTGAGTTCGAGCCCCATGTCAGGCTCTGGGCTGATGGCTCGGAGCCTGGAGCCTGTTTCCGATTCTGTGTCTCCCTCTCTCTCTGCCCCTCCCCTGTTCATGCTCTGTCTCTCTCTGTCCCAAAAATAAATAAACGTTGAAAAAAATTTAAAAAAAAAAAAAAAAAAACAAAGAAGAAAACAGCCAAGCGTGCAGATATGAAGATGTTAATTTAAGGACAAAGATTTTATAATCTTCTACTTCCATAGTCATCACCACAATGACTGGAGGGTTTTATGACAAGAAAGAAGCCATTCTAATTATGTTAACTGTTTCATTACAGGAGTGATACTGGCACGGAAAATAAAACAAGTATGCTATAAAGAATAGTCAGAGAAGGATATTATCAGTATAAAAGGACCCGAAACCTGTAGGTCCTTTATGGCTTCCCTGTGAAGGTTCAAGCACAGGCAATAATTATACATGATTTTTAATAACTGATATTTAATGAGACGATGCTTTTCTTAAATTTGTCTTAACTTTGTGGTAGAGCAGATTCATGCAATATTACCACTAGTTAAAATATTTTTGTAACTTGTGTTAAATAAAACCTTTGAGGTCATACAGTAATTTAAATCATTTACTCTTATAAACTGTATCACATTCTTTCATTGAATTCTTCACTTACCCACTTTTTTTGAACCTATTTTAATTTCTTGACTGATAAATTAAAATTTTATTTGACAACAATTAGCAACTCAAATTATAATTAAAATATCACTTGCTACACATCTAGGCAAACAAGCACACAGATGCGCACTTTATAGTCTGTTTCTATTAGGATACTAATTAATTGTGGCATTATTCCAAAAAATAGAAGAGCAGACAGGAAGTAAGGAACTCACCACCAGTATAATACCAACAATTGCAGCTTTGTGGTTTCTCAAAAAAATGTGAGTTACTAACCACATAACTAATTATTAATTAAGCTGCTCAATACAATCCACTATGCCAAATAAATTATCAAGAGTATTTTAGTGTGGCTTTTATTATGAATGAGTATATAACACTGTACCATTCTGGAGTTGTCAGACTGGATTTTAAACCTGAAAATTATAGTGAAGGCAAAGATGCAGACACTGCTCTAAAATACACTAGTGCGTTAATTGCTACAAATTTAGTATGTTCTTTTCTTTTGAGAGAGAGGGAGAGAGCAAGCAGGGGAGAGGGGCAGAGAGGGGGAGGGAGAGAGAGGCAGAGACAGAGAGAAAGACAGAGGAGGCTCCAGGTTCCACGTGGAGCCAGACAAGGGGCTTGATCTCACAACCCTCGGATCATAACCTGACCCGAAATCAAGAGTCAGAGGCTCAACCGACTGAGCCACCCAGGCACCCCAATGTTCATTTTCATAATAGTTCAGTTTGTATGTATAGGGACCAAGATAGTAGGGTAGTAAAAGTTCTTAGAAAGTACTAAGTTTAAAAAGAATAAGTTAAAAAAAAGACTTATGTCTTAGACGTGGTAAAAAGTATTTATAAAATAAAGGGCCAATGCTCACTTGGAAATTATTTTTATTCCAACCCCAGGAGAATTTCCAATCATTCTCACGGTCATAGGCCACAAAATACGGATATAAAAGTGTATGTACATGTACTAACTATAAATCCTGTTTCTGGCCATGTAATGAATTGTCTTTAAAGTGGAACACAATAGTAGAAAATATAGTTTGTTGTCATCAATTTGATTTTAGTTACTAACTCAGAATTGTCCAATTTAATGGAAAAGAGCTTTGGAACACAGGTTTATAGTGCCCTAAATCTAAATCCACCCTTATTTTTAAAGTAGAAAGATTGTAACAGAAGCTTATCAACTATCTCATTAAAAAGTCCCTTTGGCTCAATGGTTCTCCATATGCTTTGGTGAGTATGAGCTACTGTTCAAAAGTTCAAAGAACCTTGAAACCTTGAAATAACCGGAGAGGAAAGATGCTTAAGGAAGAAACCGGGTTACATTGACAAGCACCTCAGAGGGCTGCTAGCAAGGGTCAACTTTATACCTTTTTTTATCCTCGTTTTACTAATGAGAGAACTGAGGCACAGAAAACTCGCCAAAAAGTCACAGAGTCAGCGATTGGTGGAGGTGAGATTCAACTCCAGGTCAATCTGATTCCAAAGCTGAGCTCTTAACTGTGTCTGAGACTCACTTCTTGCTGGAAAAGCTACAAATCTGGCTTTGTTCTCTTAATCTTCCACATAAACTGAAGGCTGCTTTAAGACAAGATGCTTTTGTTTCCTTCTGTTCTTGCCTTTGGTCCACAAATCAAACACTCACAGAGACCTAAGTATCTTGAATGGGAGCCAAGAAATCATGATAGGGTTCTATATGCAGAGTTTCTGACATGACTGCTATCACCTAACCATGAGTACTGTCTTCTTAAAGATGGCAATTCCAGAGGAATACTAAGCTTCTTTAGATCGCTTCATAATCTATGTTGTATACAGCGTCTCACTTTTTTGCATCAAAGATGTTTTGAACCATGCAGTACCCAAACATTTTCCTAGAAAGATGAATTAAGCTTCTCACACCTTGTTCTCACAAAACATGTATTTATTTTTCTGATAACAGCCATAAGAAGAATAGTATTTTATAGTCCTCTAAAATCTTGTTATCTGGAGGATTTATAGGAGATATATATAGATATATATATGATATATATATTTCATATATAAATTTTTCCATATATATATATATATATATGAAAACACTCATTAAACACTCAAAAACACTCAGTGTTTTTATTGACAATAACTCAGTGGGAGTGCTTTAAGTGGTCTTTTTAAAAGTTAAATATATGTCATTTTTAAAATTCCACTTTCTCTTCTCCTGCCAATCTATTAGCCTTCTTCAAAATGATTATATTTGTTTTACATCTACTTTATAAACACATAATGAAAATGGCAAATGTGGATTTTACGCACTCTTTTGAGCTAATATTATTGAAGATTTCTTCTTACCCACCTTAGTAAGCAGTATTTTCTCTTGTTCTTATTAAACTTTACTTGCCTATTTTAACTGGTTTTATTTTTCTTCTGCTTATTGTATTTCTATCCATAGAGGTCAAAAGGAGTTTCTTAAACTTCTGTGTCCTCTGGCAGAAAACATTTCCTTAGTAGCTAGTTAACTCCCCTACATTGTGACATGATTGTAACATTAAACAAATGACAGTACATTAGATGGCATTGCACTCACCATCAAAAAGCCAATGGGTCCTCAACACCAGTGAGCAACATTACTGCTGTCTGAAGCTTACACAGTGGACGATTATTGTCCACTAAGTTTTCTATGAAATTCCATCTGGTTTGCTTCCTACCTCAATGGCTATTTGTTTTCATGTTGCAGTTCTTCAAGGTTTTGCCCATAGCCATCTGCTCTTCTGTCTACACTCTCCCATTATTTATTGTACCCATTCACATAATTTGAAATAGTATTTATATGTCTATGACTCTTACACTTATATGTTGATGACAGATATTCCTTCCATGTTCCGTGTGGATGTCACATCAGTATCTCAAATTTAACATTTACAAGTCTGAGAATATCTCCATCTCCGAATTTATTTCCCCTTTTCTGTTCTCCATTTCTGTATTATATATAATATGATCGGGGGTCATCTTTGACACTTTTTTCTCCCTCAACTCTACTACTGAATCTACCACACATTGAGGGTAATTCTTCCACTAAAATGCATATCCCTAAAATGTGTATCTATTTCCATTTCCATTGTCATATCCTGCATCACTTGGTCTATGCAATGGTGCCCTAAGTGGTTACTCTGTTTCTATGGAGTTCCCCTTCAATACACTATCTTCAGCAAAAAGAACGACTCTGTCACTGCCCTGCTTATCACCTTTAATGGGTTTCCACTGTACTTGGATACAATTTACAATCTCTCTTGTATCCAAAAAGACATATGCCACCTAATCCTTTACACACACTGCATTTCTTCAGATTTTTGAACATCCCAAGCTTTTTCTCCACATGTCAAGACTTGTTCATACGATACCCTCACGTCTTTCTCTCAGTTGCAGGTCTCTGCTTAAATATCTTTCCTCACTGAAATCTCTTATCCTCTAGACTACAACATGCTTTTTATTTTTGTTGTTACAATCTCTCATATTTCCTAATTTTCAAGAATAGCAATTACTGAATCTTACAACTATACATTTACGTGTATGACTATTGCCTTAAAAATGTCTCCCCCATTAAGCAGAAGCTCGAAGAAGGCAAAAACAATCGTCTGCTCTGTTCGTTTCTGCAGGGTTCTCGGGAAAAATCAGAAGTTAATTAGAGTATGTTGAATAAACAAACGAAGACATGAATGAAGTAAGAAGGTGATGGTGCCATTACTTAAGGATGAATATTACAGTACTTAGCATATGCCTAATAAATAGCACATGATTTATATGTATTTCCTGATGGATGCATCACTGAAAAAGAGTCAGGGAAACAAGGGAAAACCATCTTCCGGACACTATGGGTTGGGTTTTGAGGCTACAGAGATAAAGCACAACGTCCAGGTCTTTAAGGAGTGAGCCTATAGGCAAATTTAAGAGATTTTATATAACTCCCAAAAAAAGGGATAAATAAAGAAAAGAAACGATTAATCACTAACTCTGACCTTTATTTGAATGGAAAATTGAGGAGGCTAAGGTTTTCAGGAGCTTTTGACTGGTTTCTGAGTTTCATCAAGTCACAGACAATAGAAATTGCTTACTAAATGGTGACTTAAGTGATTGAGATGGCTTCTCTCTCAACAGGGAGTTTAAGTCCTACAGGTGCTCAGTGCCAAAAAACATACAGTTATTCAGGGGTGCTTGGGTGGCTCAGTCCATTAAGCATACGACTTCGGCTTAGGTCATGATCTTATTGTTTGTGGGTTAGAGCCCGGTGTTAGGCTCTATGCTAACAGCTCAGAGCCTGGAGCGTGCTTTGGATTCTGTATCTCCCTCTCTGCCCCTCCCCTGCTTGCTTTCTGTCCTTCTCTTTCTCTCTCTCAAAAATGAATAAGCATTAAAAAAATTTTTAAAAGCCTATAGTTATTCAACTTTCTTGAGGACGGGAAGATATATAAGGTAGATGGCAGAACTTGGTTGGGTAGCAGAATGTGCTGAGCTTAAGAAAGCCTTGGAAGCTTTCGGAAAAGATACATTTTGTGAGAATCACACATACTTTATGTGGTCAACTCTTTGTTTTATCATCATTATTCATCTGTGTCTGTCTCTTCTTTTAATTTGCGCTCGCATAATTATTCATCTTTATACCAATCTAAAACTGATTTTATCTCATATGATTTTCTCTCCTCGTGTCATTATTATTCATTCTCCTCTCCTTTTCCTTTTATATGTAAAACTGAAAACTCATCTGCAAAGGATTTTCTCAGAGTGCCTGTTCTTCCTTGTTTAAGGTGTGTAGCATGTCAGATTGGTGGGGTGGGGTGATAAAGATGACAAGTGGTTGCTGAAAAGGAAAATGAGGACATATATGTTCATTCCCTTGTTAATTACATTTAGTGAGTATCTATTATTCACCAAACAATGAGTCAAGTAATGAAGATGTAGCCTTAATTCTTGAGGAGTTCACAGTGTATGTGTCTGTATATATGTGGGTAGGGTCACAGTGGTAAGGAAGGGGAGGGACAGGGAGTTTTCTGAACAATTAAGTATAGAGTAACATGACTCATTATACAGAGGGTGTGCCTACCTATGAAAAAATGGAAATTGGTGGGTACTCACCAATGATACTCACGATTACAATGTATCCAAATATTCTACCATCTTACCTATACTGATTACACTAAGAATGGTTTTATTTATTGATCATTAATATGATTATAATTAGGGAATGACAACTTAGGCCCAGGGTTTTTGTGTGTATGGGAGGAAATAAAAAGAAATAAAATTTATGATTTTAACCATTTTTTTAAAAGCTATTTAAAATGTTTTTTTGTTTTTTTTGAGAGAGAGAGAAACGAGTGAGAGTGCATGAGTGGTGAAGGGGCAGAGAGAGAGGGGACAGAGGATCTGAAGCGGGCTCTGCACTGACAGCAGCGAACCTAGTGTGGGGCTCAAACCCACGGACCATAAGATCATGACCTGAGCTAAAGTCAGACACTCAACCGACTGAGGCATCCAGGCGCCTCCCATTTTAACCATTTTTAAGTGTACAATTCAGTGACACTAAGTACATTCATAATGTTGTGCAACTATCACCATTATTCATCACCATAACTATTTCAACTTCTCAAACTTAAACTCCATGCCCATAAAACAATTCCCCATTCCTCTCTACCTCCAGGCCCTAGAAAATACCGTTCTACTTTTTTAATGAATTTGACTACTCCAGGTACCTTATGTAAATGGAGTCACACAATACTTACTCTTTTTTAATTTTTATTTTTATTTATTGATTTATTTTAGCTCATTTCACTGAGCATGATGTCTTCAAGCTTCATCCAAGTTGGAGCATGGTTGAAATTTCATTCTTTTTAAGGCTGAATTATATTCCATTGTAGGGATATACCACACTGTGTTTATGCATTCATCTGTCAAAGGACATTTAGATTGTTTCCAACTTTGGTCTATTACAAATAACGCTGTGCTGATCATGGGTGTTCAAGTATCTGTTTGGGTTCCTGCTTTCAATTATTTTGGGCATATGCTCATAAGTAAAATTACTTGATCTATGCTAATTCTGCATTTAACTGTTTCAGGAGATGGGCCAGTTTTTTTTTTATTTTTTTTAAATTTTTTATTTATTTTCGAAGGAGAGAGAGACACAGAGCGTGAGCGGAAAAGGAGCAGAGAGAGAGGGAGACACAGAATTCAAAGCAGGCTCCAGGCTCTATGCTGTCAGCACAGAGCCCAACGCGGGGCTCAAACTCACGAACCGTGAGATCATGACCCGAGCCAAAGTCAGACGCTC
Source organism: Herpailurus yagouaroundi (assembly GCF_014898765.1). Lineage (NCBI taxonomy): Eukaryota > Metazoa > Chordata > Mammalia > Carnivora > Felidae > Herpailurus > Herpailurus yagouaroundi. The sequence continues at coordinate 10,508,998 of NW_024420586.1, forward strand.
AACCGACTGAGCCACCCAGGCGCCCCGAGATGGCCCAGTTTTTAAAACTAAAGTCTTATTACATAAAATCACACTTATTAATTTAAGTATTGTCTATGGTAGTTTATGCACAAAATTGGCAGAGTTCAATAGCTGTACCAAAGCCTAAATATTTACTAACTGGCTCTTTATAGAAAAAAAAAATGTGTTGGCTCATATTCCAGAAAATTTTGCCACCAATGCCATGGTTTCATAGAAAATTAGAAGTCATTAAGGAGTTAAAAGATCTCTCACGTAGGGAGACAGAAAGAGGACAATGTTATTCTCAGCGTATAGATGAGAATCCAAGAATAGAATGCCACACAGCAGTCATAATCTCAAATGAAATTAATCCAATATTATTATCCAGACTCAATTGTTCCAAGTAAATCTTGCTTTCCCACCACAGATGTATGGAGTTAAATAACTACTTTACACATTCAATGGAAAATTCAGCTATAAATTTTCCATATCCATGCAATGTTGTATGTTTCCTTTACTGAACATGAGTGTGGAAAACCTACTTCAAGTCAAAGTACCTGAGTCTGGAGAAGCTGAACTCTAAAATTATAATTCGGCCTTCTAATACTTAGCTGTAAAATATACCAGATCTATGTGTTATATATGACTGAAAATACACTTCCTTTAGAACGCTAAACACCAGAGAAAAATAGCCTTTTCACTGTTTTGAACATAGCCACAGGTAAGATCACAGAAGAGCACAACTTATATACATAGAAAAAAAAATGATTCAGAAATAGGTACCAATAGTCAAAATAATTCAATGGGATAATTTCACTGTCCTACAAATTGTGTGCTCACATGGCATCATGTTAGATATAAATTAACAGTTTATTTTAAATTATTATAGACAGAGGTGGTTGGAAACTAAAAGCATATATATCTTACCCACAATATTAAAGAGGATTTAGGATACACTTAAGATAACATAGTAAATCTTCTTTGTTTTGCCAATGTAGCTTTGGCTTAGCTTTAAAATCCGATTACTTAATAGAAAAATTCAATTTGAGGCCCCTAAAATAGCACAGGAAATCCTTGATTAAAATTATAACTATTTGAATTCTACCCAGTCACATCATATAATGATTGATATTTTCAGATCTCACCCAAGCATATGAAATATTTTTATTTTGATGATTTATTTTTTAATTCAATACATATCTATGCTAACTTTCACATTTAAAATATCTTCTATAGAATATATTCTAATGCAAATATTACATTTTGTATAATTTATTGCTATGTTGTAAATTTTCTATGACTATGTGTGTCATTCACTAATATGAAACATTTTCTTTAAATATATACAAGATCCTTACATTTTAGTTTAAAATAATGTTAACAGGATTCTATAGCATTAAATTTATGTTCATGATGAACACAATGTCAACAAAACATAAAGTAACATGGGGTATTATAAGAAATTTGCTATCTGCCTGAAAAACTAATCAACATGTTTTTATTGAACATCTTCCACGTACTCGGTGTTGGACACAGTTTCAAACAAAATACTACTATTCTGGCCTCAGAGATTGTTCTACATTGAAACTCTGCTAAGCTTTGGGTATTATGGGGAGACAAAATAAATTTAATACTCTTGATTATTGTCCCATAAGAACTTATATTATTATCTGAATAAGGAAGAGCTATACGTTACCATAATAGGAGCCAGTTTCACTAAAGGGAATGCCATTTTGATGGCAGCACCCATGAAACCCAGAACTTTCCATGAGTTCTGAGTTCTCAGTCTCTTCTTTCCCAGGCCATGTCTGCTGTTTTTCTTTCATTTGTGTGAACTATCCACTATCTCCCCCACAAAATTTAATTTCACTTAAGATAAATGAAGACTGTTTCTGGTTCTTATAGCCAAGGCTTCTTAATGGTTGTAAGTGGGAAGGATGTGTATATGTAAAATTATATTGCAAAGGAACGTAGAATAAGGGCATTTTTATATAAAGTAAGTCCAGTTAGCTGTAGATTCATGAAATTGTTAGAGAAGCTATGTTAGGATTGTGAATCCTAGGCTATGAATTTTAGATGTTAGCCTCTGGGCTACGGGGTTATAAAATCAAATGCCTTCCGGGGACATGCAGGACACATGAAATTATAAAGCTGTTACAAGATTTAAGGCAATGAGTGCTAAACTGATTGTAGTGACCAGTCCAACTCTTGTCCTGTTTCAGTGCCTTTTAAAGCTCCCTGCAGGCAATAGAACACAACCGAGCAAAGCATATCCTCCAGCTCTCTTGTCTCCAGGGGCTACCAGCTTGAAACCAAGGCTAATAACGGAGAAGCAGTGAAGGTTTCTGTGCTGGGGATTGTGAGCAGGAAGTACTGCTTTAGAAAGATTAACCTGTCAAAATAGACAGGACTTTGGTGGAGAGAGATCTCTTACAAGGGATCTATTGACTTGAGATTGATGTCAAGAAGAAGGAAAAGAAAGTGAGGACATGAAAATGGTTGTAAAGGACAAGTCCACAGAACTTGACAAATGTTGACATGTAGAATTCAAGTGCGGGGAGGAACAAAGGGAGGACAGGAAATGTGTTTGCCTGAGGACCTGATAAGAAATAATGGCGGTATTTTCATGGAATTGGGAAGCCTAATTAAGGTACAGGTATTTTAAGTGCAGGCAACAAAAGTACATGCCAGAAAATATCTAAATAACATCATGAGGGGCACCTGGGTGGCTCAGTCAGTTAAGCGCCTGACTTTGGCTTAGGTCAATACCTCAAGGTTTGTGAGTTCGAGTCCCACGTCTGGCTCTCTGCTGACAGCTTGGAGCCTGGAGCCTGCTTGGGATTCTGTGTCTCCCTCTCTCTCTGCCCCACCCCCACTCACACTCTGTGTGTCTCTCTCTCTCTCAAAAATAAATAAATGTTAAAAAAATTGAAATAACATCATGAAAATTTCTATCAGTATTCTTAAAGATTCATAATATATAACAAACATTTTCTTTTTGCTGCCTGTTAAACTTAATACCAGATTTCTAGAACAAAATACAGGATATAAGTCTTTAACGAAAACTCAAGAAAGACATAGGGTGAACACTTGGCATGTGAAAACAGATAATCTTTTGCAGAATGTCAGCTATTAGGGACACTGTCATGCTTTGGAAGAATAACTGTCATTAAATTTTAGTACACGAAGGCACATTTTGTTATCAATCTTACTAGATCCATCCACCATGTCAAAATAATGTGAACACATGCCAATAGAAATTACATTTTACTACCGTTACTGTCAGGAACTTGGCAAAATTCGGTCTCCTATTTTGTAAATTTATTAAAGTGACACCATTAACATAAATGGAATTAACTATATGCTAACTTTCCGGGGGTCACATTTCACTAACTGGAATTGCCAAAAGAGTTCTTTCCTTAGTATGAAAAGAGAACATTTTGCATGAAGACCTCAACTGATTTTCACCATCTAGTAACACGAAACACATGTCTTCGCCCTGAGAGACAAATGAAAGAAAGAAAAATTCCCCCTACAGGAAGTCCGTCCAGGATGTGGAACGGTAAGACAAGACTTCCATCTAATGATAGACACAGAAAAACAAGTCATGTTAACCAAAATAGTTCTTCCTTGCCCTTTTATTCACTCTCCTCTATCCCTTAGGTATTCATTTCAGAAATTATGTCATATATTTGACATTAAAGGAAAAAAAGTAAATGAAGCAGTGTAAAAGTGAATGAAAATCCAGTCTATAGATTTCTTTAATGTAGAAAACAATCCATGTATGTAAAAAAGGAAGTAAAATCAGTACATTTTACTTTCTGAGTTTACTTACTAAAGCCAAAATGCCTTTTCTTTTGCCTTTTTACCTCCAAATTCCATTATCTCAATAATAGGAGAACATTTGTGAGATAAGTGTTTTAAGTTCTGTCCATTTGCAGTCTTTGATACAAAGATTCAGACATCATGGGAAGAAATGTTATCATGAAAATCATTTAGAGAGCTGTTTCATGAAAAACATTTCATGTTTATTGTATTTTCTAATATTCACAGTTATTCCCTATAAAACAGTTTTTGGAAAATGTAACTGATAAAAGACATCTCTTAAGACTATGATGCTTTGAGACAAAAGCAGAAATAATGAAGCATTGCATAGATAAAGAATCTGATTTTATGGCCATTGATAAGAGTGATAAGGGTAGCCTTCATATAAGATATATTTCTTAGGGCCTTGATTTGTGCTATGACTTCAAGAAGACACAAAGCCCTCTCCTGCCAATAAATGGTTGTGTAAAAATAATTATTAAATTATTATAATACAATAATTGTACCTTTCATGAATGATTTCAGTCACCAAAATCAAAGGGTCCATGAAGTAGTCATGTTGAGACTAGTGAAAACTGAAAAGCTCCCCTTGAGGTATGCTGTGATCTATTTTATTGCTATGCACAGAATCCTGAAAAAATGGGACTGGAAGTAATTCCAATGCTTTTAAACTCAATCTACAATGTAATTTCCTTTGTGACCTCTGAAACAATAGTTATAAAGGTCTAGCTTTCCTAATTCCCCAGATTTCCGCCGGTATTTCCCTATCAAGGAAACAAAACAAAACAACTGACACAAAATTTGCAGTCCTCTTTCTTCCCCATAAAGGAAGGATTTACACTTAACTACACTTATTTTCTGTTTTCTTCAGCCTTAAAATACTTCAAGCCTTGTTCATGTCTCCCTGAAACTCTCTTCTTTCTGTATTTCAAGTTTTGCTCTTTCTTTTTCTGTCATCTAGTCAAGTCTTCTAGATCTCTAATCATTCTCATTATTCTTCAGGTTACCACTCATAACCCAAATGATTTTCATGCGGCAAAGAATTCTGATCATGAGGTAAAATTAACTAATGAGTAAAATTTGTCTTCGTTCACCTCTAGCAAGAGCCAATTTCTTCTTGGCTTCTCTAGAGACACCCAAAGAATTGTGTTTTTCATCTTCCAGGACTTTAACTTTGAAAATGTGAGAACGAGTAAAGAACGTCGAACCAACACCATGAACGTGGTCTGCTTATCCAAACAAGTAAGAGAAGCCTTCAAGAATTCTGCAACCATAAAAAAGTAGGCATGATTTTAACTTTTCCTTTGAGGCTAGAAACAACACTGTTAGATAACTTCCAGAAGACTTGGAATAAACTGGGCATGCAAATCCAATTTTACTAGATTAATTCTTTTTTGAAATCTCCCAAATAATTCTTTATTGGTGATAGAAAACCACAAACTCAAGTGTTTTATGCTACTCAAGAAATTTGACTTAAGCAGGACTATCTCTGACATTTAATTTCTAGTTCTAATTGTGTCTCTAACTAGTATATGAGTCCCACTTAAAGAAAAGCCAAACTGTGTCTAGGTCCTTAGGAAAATTTTAATGCAAAACTCAATGATTCAAAGACCTAACCGCAGTTAAGTACATAGACATGACAAAGGTAAACATCAGCAAAATGGTAAACAAACAAGTGAATGAGGAAGCATGACAAGTACAGACACAAGGAGCAGAATGCAAAAGCTTAGGATAAGGCACCATTCAGAGAACTGCAGGAATCAGAAAAGCAGCACAAATAAGCAGAAGAGTGAACAGCCAGGTAAGTAAGGGCAGTGAGCCTTATTTAGTGGAATAATGTCCCCCCGCTGCCCCCCACAGTGTAGCAGATCCTGATGGAGCTTCACCCACTCTCTCGACACACCAGTGTCACCTGGCCAATGTATAATCTAGCTCATAACTCTATGTGTTAGTCTGAGGGCTTTTTGAAGCAGAGAACACACTACATACGAATGTAGGACACAGTGAGCAGACCTTAAAAACGACTAAGAAGAGCCAGGCATAAACATCACGGTTCTCATGCCCTTTGCCAGAAGTGAATGAGATCCACCTGTTTTATGCCTTCCCGGCCTCTCTCCATGTAAATAAGCTCCAGTCCCCCACAGCAGTGGCTGGCTTGCTCATACTCAATATAGGCTACTTTCTCTCCCCTTGGAGCAACCCAAACCGGCACTCTTTTTTTTAGAACTTGAATGATTATATTAAATAGATGTTTGCTACTATTATTCTTTTTTTAAATTATTTTTTAATATGAAATTTATTGTCAAATTGGTTTCCGTACAACACCCAGTGCTCATCCCAACAGGTGCCCTCCTCAATGCCCATTACCCACTTTCCCCTCTCTCCAACCCCACGTCAACCCTCAGTTTGTTATCAGTATGTAAGAGTCTCTTATGGTTTGCCTCCCTCCCTGTCTATAACTTTTCCCCCCCATGACCTCCCCCATGGTCTTCTGTTAAGTTTCTCAGGATCCACACATGGATGAAAACATATGGTACCTGTCTTTCTCTGCCTGACTTATTTCACTTAGCATAATACCCTCCACTTCTATCCACGTTGCTACAAATGGCCAGATTTCATTCTTTCTCATTGCCAAGTAGTATTCCATTGTATATATAAACCACAACTTCTTTATCCATTTGTCAGTTGATGGACATCTAGGCTCTTTCCATAGTTTGGCTATTGTTGAAAGTGCTATTAACATTGGGGTACAAGTGCCCCTATGCATCAGTACTCTTGTATCCCTTGGGTAAATTCCTAGCAGTGCTATTGCTGGATCATAGGGTAGATCTATTTTTAATTTTTGGAGGAACCGCCACACTGTTTTCCAGAGTGGCTGTACCACCAAACCATCACTCTTAACCTCAAAAGTTTTATTAACACCAAAACCAATCCTTAACCATTCTGACCCCATAGATAGACTAACGGGTAAAAAAAAATGAACTGGAAAATCAATTCATGCTTTCAAAAAAATATGTAGCCTGTACGCTTTTTGAGACCGAGTGAGTGTAATGGGATACACAGAGGCAGAGTAGAAGGGAAGACAGAATATTCAATAAATCATTAAATACCAACTAATGTTAGGGTTCAAAGGATAGGTCTTTAGGAAATTTGAATTCTAATTTAATTAAAGAATAATTTCCAAGCATTGGATTCTAAGTAAGTATACAAAAACTAGTTATTAACAGGAAGGTGTATCTAATCCCAAATAGGCTTATTTTTCACACAATATTAACCCATATAAACATCAAATATATTTTATATCAAATATAAATTTGATAGAGTCCCTTCCTTGCAGTTGAATTCTGTGGCTTTTTCTTTTATTTGTGAGAAAAGCATGCTTCCCTTGTCGAAATGTCGGCTTGCATTACAAAATACTTTATTATGTGCATTGCAAACCTCCTTATTTACCACAGCTAGACAGAGACTCCTTCTTACTTTGTCATGCAGCTGCTTGTTTTTAAACAAATTTTGCCAAGAGACATAAACCAGATGGCCTTCTTCAAGGCTATACTCTGAGCCGTGATAGTCAGCTTATGGTAGTTTCAAGCAGCAGACAGCTGGGTATGGAAAGTCATGATGCTATTTGGAAATCCAACTACCAAGTGTGCCGAAGCACAAGGAGACTCTCAAGTTGGTAAATAAAACTGTGACTCCAAGTTTGTTTCAGTATTCTATTTTTAAAGGGTCTTTAAATTTCTACATCATAATATTACAGGAGGTGTTCTTTATCGTTGTTGTTTTGTTTTGTTTTTGTTTTTGTAAAATAGAAAAACCTCCAACACCCTGGATTAGAGATAAAACCTGTGAAAAAATGGATTCAGGATACATGTTCAACTGGAATCAACAAGTTGATTGTAGGCTGTCGGTTGGGTTTCCCCAGAAAGTTATATTCTACAAAGGTAGTATAGTATTTTAAATTGTTATTCCCAATTCTATTCTGTAGTAGTATTATGTATCCTCACTCTTGGCATGGCTTCATGGTGAGCAATGTATATTCCCCTACTTCTAGGTTTGGGCTTGCCATGGGACTTGATCGGACCATTGGATGTGCAGAGAAGAGACAGTGTGTCAGTTCTAAGTCAAGGTCTTTAGAGAATCATATGGTTCTGCTTGCCATTTTGACAGTTCTGAACTCTGCCCTGGAAGAATATGCCCCAAGTATCTTCTGCCCTTCCAGCCTGGGCCCCAGAATGAAATGAGTGGATCGGATCTACTCATTCAACCTACAATCCCACAGGCTGAAGTAGGGTTGACTCAAAGCAGCCCTGTAAGCATGCAAATAATGATTTATTGTTAATTCTGGGTGTGTTTGTTAGACAGAATTATTGTCACAGCAACTGACCAATACTGGCAAACTTTGGCAAGGCCCCAGTGGACAGCTACCCTGGGTTCCTTCTAAATTATTGTAAGGTGGGGAAAAAGGACATGGGACAACTATAAGAGTTGGTACCTATGTCCTAATCACGAAGCTACTACTTTATGGAAGGTACCCATAAAGATTATAGAATTATATCTCTGATTATCTAAGGATTACCTTAAAACAAAGGGCATGGAATGACAATCCTTAGTTTCTACTGTTATCTTTGAATATTAGAGAAGCACACATGACAGAAATGAAAAAAAGCAATAAAACAAGCAAGAAATTCAGGAGAAGGTACATAAAATTCATCTTTTTTGAAAAAAAATACAGCTTACATTTACTCAAATATACAAATTATTCAAATATTGAGAATTTTGAAAATGTCCATATAAACTGTTATTTATTTTTCTAAGTATCTATCCATTTTAGGAAACCACATAGAATATTTTAAAATGTGTTGTTTCAAGCAGAAATCTCTCAAAAACCATTGTTTTAGCTTGTAATGGGCAATTTTCCCTTGAGGAAACTGAGGTTTTTCAAGAGGACTTTGAGACAGTCCATGGATAAACTAAAACTAATAAGAAAATAATTCTTGTGAAAATCGCCTTATAGGCAAAAATTTGCATTTCTCATAGAGCAAACAGATTTTTAATGTGTCAGAATTTTTTAATGGCAACAAATTCTGTCCTCCCTCCCCACCTGCAGAAGAGCAGAACTTAAAAACAAGTAAGACAGCTCACAAAAAGTTTGCTGACTTCTATCAGGAGGATACATTGACTTTAGTGACTAATGGGTATATTTTTCTTTATGAGAGACTGTTTATTTCTCTCAAATACCATAAAGAACATATTGAGATCTCATATTATTCATATATTGCTATCCACCCTTCAAAGTCCTAATACAGTATTATTTTGGAGAACTGAAAGCAAATATGAGGAAATTTACCCTACAGAAATATTTTATTGAATAAACTATAATGGAAATGAAATTCTTCTTAACCAAAGAAACAAGAACCTTATTCATTCTAAAATATTGCAACTTTTGAGTGAGCAGTTTATCATTTACATTTAAGGACTCCTCACTTACAAAAAATGACTGTATTGAGCAGCTATCATAGAAGTAGAATGTGTTTGGCTTAGGCGTGATAGGAGGTGTATGGCAGAGTTTTTACTGTATAGAAACAAAAACTCTGTTGGATGGTAGAGAGTTGCACACAGTGATGTAAGACATTTACATTCATGATAAGCACCTATAAGAGAGCTACTTAAACAGAGTTCTAGGAACACAGAAACTGGAATAATTGAGACCAGTGAAGTATTCCAAATGGTAATATTTGCACATGGTCATGAATGAAGTGTAGGGCTTTGGCTGCAAAAAAATAAAAAAAATAAAAAAAGGCAGTGTTCCTCAAGCACTTGAGAAGATCCTTTATCACTTGACTTTGCCAAGCAACTTCTAGAATCACAATCTATTTCTCTAGAGATACTGAACATGAAGATACTGCCTTCCAAATATTAAACACTGCTTTAAGACACTGTGGTTTCAGACACAAGAATTTTTATACATTTTTATACCTATCCCTGTTGCTGCTACTGAATAATGACATCTGGAAGAGAGAACGCAATTGTTGAGCACAAGAAATCCTCTGTGAAATGCATAAAAGAGAAGGAGCGCAGAAGACAAGAGTTCATAACCTGAGTCAAAATACACGTTCTGCCATATTCTTCCTATGTACGCTTGAGGCAATTATTTGTGCCCTCTACATCTCAAGCTCCTCGTCTGTAAAAAGATCTTTAATCTTATGCAAGGTCCAGCTCCCATGTCCAGAAAAGGTAATGTCCTGAAATTTCAGTTCACTGTCTTAATTTCTGCTTTGGCTTTACATCCTTATTTTTTAATGGTTATTCTCGGTGCTAGTGACCTAACCTGCTATAATTTACCAATGACCCAAATTTAGTCAACATAAGTAGGGAATATATAACCCAGGAGCACTCTGGCAATTAAGTTACCATCTCTCTTCTTGGCTAAGCATTGGTTTTGATGGGAAGACGGGAAAGTGTGAGACAAAAATTGATTAATAGGAAAATGTTTTGAGAACATGGAGGGCCAGAACAGGCTGGTGTTGGGCAATGATGAAAAACTTCTACTTTTATATTAGCAGAATTCAGGAAGCCAGCGTGAGATGTTACCTGAATCAGAGTTCATAAAAGGACGAAAGGGGAGAGGAAGGAGATTAACTCTAGTCTTAGCTACCTTTTTTATGTATTTCTTAGGACTGCTTAAAATACAAGACAAAATACACTTTTTCTAAGAATACATTGAAGATTGTGAGTTCTCTTCCAATATCCATTCTCCTGTTTTTCCATAAAAGTACACTTTGTGACAGAGCACACAGCATTCAAGAATAAATATAACATTTCCCACCCACCCCTGCAGCTTAGGTGTAGTCACGTGACTGACTTCTAGCCAATGGAGTATGTGTAAAACAATGCAGTCCCAGGAAATTTCACTAAAACACATTTAATATGCACACTTTGACACTTTTCCCCTCCTCCCTTCTTGCCTCTTTGAATGCAGATGTGGTGGGAGTTCCATCTTGCGACATGTGAATGATTGCCCTCATATAAGGATAGCTGGGCAGAAAGCAGGAATGAGTAGAGCTATTATACCTGCCTTGACTGCATACTCCTCCATTTTTAAGGAGAGAGAAATATGCTTCCAGTGTAGTGAAACCAAAACAAACTCTAACTGATAAAGAGAATTTCTGGAAAGATTACATTTAGCACAGTTTCGCTTTCTTCCAAAACTTGTCTATTCCATTTAGAGGGGAAAGTTCATATTTAGAGAAGGGAAATTTTCGATATGACAAAGCCAAGAAACATACAGTGAGTAAAGTTAAATAGTGGCATTATTTCCCAAATGAGGCTAGTCCTACAGGCATAAGATTGGTTTCTGTATTAGAGCCTTTTCCCTTTGACAATAATGAAAATACAGGTTTATTTAGATAACAAACAAGCAAACTATAGCCCCTGTGCCCTGAAGAAATCGAATCATCTATGGTGAAGAATGGAAATGTGTGTATACAGCTATCCTGGGAAACAAAAATGTTCAATTACTTCGAGAAAAAGATTCAGGATATTGATCTATGGTTAACTCTAAGATTATATGAATTTTATATCTAGTCAATTTCTTATTTGAAGCAAGTTTTAAACTAACCTCTATGTGAACTGTAAAGATTTATAAGAATCTGAAAATGCTGAAGATATAAGGCAAATGATCCTGTATGAAATGGCTATCATAAAAAGCAAATCACTCTGCAACTCTTGAATGCTTTGAAAGAGCAAGAGGAACATACAGAAGATAAGCTGATAGGTAGAAACAAACTTTTATTTAATGCATTTCAAAAAGCCCTTTCAGTAAATAAATACAACAGACCCCCTCCATTCAATTCCTTCACCAGCTTTCCTCAACAATGAAGAATTCAGAAGAAATTAAAAGTAAACAAGGAAATAATACACTATATGTTAACTGGAATTTAAATAAAACTTCAACAAAAGGAAATAGAAATATAGGGCTAGTTTAGGTATCCAATTCAAATGGTACACCATACTGAATGATTCATGTTTTAAACAGAATTTAAAAAATAACAATTATGAGAGAAGCACATTGTTTGCTGATAATTGGTTTGTTTTAATGAGATTGTTAGGTAGTCAATACATTAACATTAAATACCTCCTAACACCAACTATATGGGATTAGTCTTTTGTGGTTTAAAGCTTTCCCTCTGGTGGTAAAACCTACATGTAATTGGAATCAGCAGTCAAATCATATGCTTCATTTTGGGCTGCTGGGTGGAAACAAAAACTCCTCTGTTTGGCTCACAATTGCCCTCTCAGTGGTGTGCAAAGTGCAACAACTGGCCAGCGAAAGATGTTCATAATAGGTAGGGATTAGTCTAGACTATACAGAGCCTGGGCAGAAATATGAGCACTTGAACAGAGGAGCATAAAATAGAAGGTAATGTGCAGGAGGGGGGAGACCCAAAACAGAAATACGCAAGAGAAAGCAGATAGGGCAGAGCAGATAGTGTAGAGGTGAAGTGTGGTGAAGGGCGGTCACAGAAGATGGCAGGTTAGTAAGAAATTTGCCTTTCTGAAAGTTTTGATGATTTATGTTTGGCGTGTATGAAATGTCAGTACTGTCAGATTATAGCTTTCATCATCATCGTCATCATCATCATGACCATCATTATCATCAAAGAGTATTTATTTACCACATGTGCTGTACTGGGCATCATAGGAGCAAGCAAAACTGATGTGATTTCTGATGCCCAGGAAGCAATAAAATAAATCAGAACAATTAATGCAGACAAATGTAGGTGAACAGATAATGAATAGGATACTTAACTGGGGAAAACTTGAAGGTTAACCATATACTTTAAACTATTCTAAGATATTTCTCAAGTGTTTGGGTAAATTGGTGAATGTGCCCATGTGTCTATATTTCCTGATACATCTGTGTACATAAATGATGTAATATTTTTTATATAGGTAACTAACTTTTAAAAATGAATTCTATCAAATCAATGACTTAATAAATAAGGATTTTTTTTAAAAAAGATCTTGATTTGGAGAACCAAAACAGAAACCTTCCCCATAAGTCATAGTCTCAACAGTGAAAAAAGAAAGTGGGATACAAAAAGAAAGTTTCATTTCTTCAATTTAACACATCTTCTGTATCAGTCCCATGAATGAATGCATGAGAATCCTTTCCCTGGTTGGTACAACATTGATTCTGGAATGAGATATAAAAAGACTTTCCCATGTTCAGAACTGTTTTGTTTTTTTTTTTAATCTCCCCTTAATTCGCCCAAGTTCAAAAACGAAGAGTCAAATAATGCACTGGCACATATACATATACCTGGGTGGGGGAGGCAGACAGGACGGATATGAAGATTCCATCTTGCATGAAAATCTTCACATTCGGTGGAGACCAATTCTAAGACTGCAATGTTAATCTTTCCTGAGTTGTCAGGATTCTGTGTGTGCTTATCATGTATCTTCCCAACTACATATGGCACTGTGACAAATAGAAGAGGCTGCTAATGCTGCTAGAGCTGAATGTCTCATTTAGGAACAAACAATTCTGGAAAAGCTCCCAGATTATGCATCTGTCCCTCTAGCTTCCACTTTAGAGGATAAAATTGTATGGTGATGACATGAGGATTAGTATATTATTCTTTCCATCTGTAAGTGGTGTAGGGGTTATTTACCTCACCTTGACATGAGAGAAAACTATTTACTGAATGTCTTGGTGGAAAAATTACAAGTGAGAGAGCAAAAGCTTTTGAGAAAGTTGTGTTAGGAGTGGGCTTGAGGTGCCCGGGTAGCTCAGTCGGTCCGACTTCGGCTCAGGTCATGATCTTGCAGTTCATGGGTTCAAGCCTTGCGTGGGGATCTGTGCTGACAGCTCAGAGCTTGGAGCCTGCTTCGGATTCTGGGTATCCCCCTCACTCTCTGCCCCTTCCCTACTCATGCTCTCTCCCTCTTTCTCTCTCTCAAAAATAAATAAATGTTAAAAAAAAAAAGGAGTGGGCTTGCAGAATTACATGCTCATTCCCTAGTCTGAATACAGAGATGATTAAGGCACTTTCTCTTCAAATCAGATTTCTTTCGTTTCTATTCCTATTTTCTCCCCTTTCATTTCTTTCATTGTCTCACTTTCCTTCATGCAGTATAAATGGCAGCAAGAGTCTGTGAGTGCTTCAACACTGTGGTCTTGGCAATAAAGGAGCTAAACAAAGGAGAAATCCCTGGGGAAGCAGCTTCCTGCTGTCCATCCCCCAGCATCCTGTTGACATGTGGCACTGTGATCCCAGCATGATGGTGGTAAATTTGGAAAAACTTTTCTCTAGAACAGTAGTGCCCACATAATTATCTGAGAGGAGGTACTGGTCAATTATAAAGTGTTCAGGGGTCCATGGTGAAATGCCAAAAGTATAACCATGTAATATGCATTTCTGTAAGCTACACATTTAAAAAAACTTTGGGATTAGGTCTTTCCTGTACTTAAAAAAGTATTTATTATTTTAAAATTTTAAGTGTAAAATTCACTCAAGTATAGCATACATGCAGAAAAGTGTACAAATCACAAATTCATAGTTTCATAAACTTTTTTAATAAAAACATATCAATACAAACAACATCCAGATAAAGAGATGACCCATCACTCAGGACTCCAAAATCTGCTCCTGCCCTTGTTAATTACTACTCTTCAACAAAGGACACCGTATTTGACCTTTAACCTCCAAATGCCCATTTTTGAGTTTTACAAAAATGGACTCATACAATATGTATTCTTTGGCCTCTGGATTCTTTTCTGCAGCATTATTTTTCATTACTTACTTTATGAAATATCACTGATAATAGAATTTGATTTTTCAAATGTCCTCACTCTGCTGTCCCCAATTTTTTACACTTTTTTTTTTGCTCTAAAAATTCAGTATTATAAGAATCACTACTTTACTCTCATGTCCTCTTTACATCAGATCTAAAGCTCAGAATCACCTTGAATTTAACTACTTACATGTATGGGTGAGCCATCCCAAAGTATCTGACTAAATGGGATTCCATGGAGAAATACCGATTTTAAAAAGCCACTTACTTGATGTCAGATGAGAACTGTGTTGCTACACAATAATGCCATCTTATGGCTGTACAGCAATTTGTAGTCTAGAAACTGCTTTTATTTTTATTATCTCATTTGAACTGTGCTATCCTCTTAGGTTTGGGGAGTAATTTCCTGAAAATGGGGCAAATTCATTAATGGTTTGAGGGATATTAAACATGGTATCAGAAAGAAAGTAAAGACAACAGAGTACCTGGCACTCCTTAAGTATTTGTTGAAAGAAAGAAAGGAATGTATTTCTCTAATACAAGGTGGATCTTAGGTTAATTATTTCTTTCTTTTCACATGTTTCCTGTAGATATATTTCATAAGTAGTGAGTATCCACCAAGAATTAGATGAAAACAGAATTTAGCAGCAATATTAATGTCCCATAAAGTTAAATGCTTATTTTATATATATATATATATATATATATATCCATATACATGGATAGGTATTCAGATACATGAGATTCATGAGGTAAATATTTATTGTGTTTAGTATTTGTGTTTCCACAGGAAAAAAAAAGTCACTTTCAGTATTTTGGAGATGTGAAACTTTACTGAGACACATGATGAAATTCTATTTGCCAGAAGAGAAGGTATGAAAGCAGGTCTCTTAGATAATGAGTGAGCAGTCACAAATCACTCTGGCTTTTAATTCTCTACTTGCCGTCACCTAAAAAGTAATGTCTGTTTTACTTTAGGACATTTAATAAAGTTGAGTTTTGCCATTATAGCATTCATGAATTTGGTGATTAATGATGGTCTCAAAACCTTTGCCTAAGGAATGCAAAGAGTCTAATGCATTTTCCCATATTTGTAACTTATTGTGAGTATAAACTACGCAAATCTATTAGAGCTAAACATTCTGGTGAAATGGAAATATGCAGATGTGCTATTTAATGTGTTTGGGCAAGCCATTTAACATCTTTGTAATTTAGTCTCCTGGTAAAACAATGAAGCAGGACAGAATCACTAAGGGCGTTTCTAGCTGTAAAAATTTCTTTATTATTAATTATTAACTATCACCAATAGTTTGGATTATTGTCTAGCAAATGTTCACTCCTCTTCCCCTTCCACTGTAGGAAGAGACAACTTTGCCACTCTATTGATGTCAGGCTCGCTTTGGCCAAAGGAATGTGACTGGACTTAATGACAACACAGACCACAAGTGCTCCATAACATCAGCATAAGCCTACAAGGGAGGTTAAATTTGGCCCATGCTCTGGTGATCTGTCAGGAGAAAAGCATGCCACCCTTCATTTTGGGTCCAGAAAAAGGTAGCCGACCTTAAACCAACACATATCCGGGAGCCTACCTCAGCTAACCCATGGCTTGAAACAGCTGCCCAGCTCCGCCCAGCCTAGTTCAGCCAAACCATAGGCAACTTAAACATACATGGCCATGAGAATAAATGCTTGTTTTAAGTCACTGAGTTTTGGGGTGCTTGATACCACTATATTAGGGTAATAGTTGACTAATACACTATCATACAATATACCAATACAGCCCTTCTTACTGGCTCAAGGGTTAGCTTATTAAAAGATTCAGGACAGGGGCGCCTGGGTGGCGCAGTCGGTTAAGCGTCCAACTTCAGCCAGGTCACGATCTCGCGGTCCGTGAGTTCGAGCCCCGCGTCAGGCTCTGGGCTGATGGCTCGGAGCCTGGAGCCTGTTTCCGATTCTGTGTGTCCCTCTCTCTCTGCCCCTCCCCCGTTCATGCTCTGTCTCTCTCTGTCCCCAAAAAAATAAATAAATGTTGAAAAAAAAAAAAAAAGATTCAGGACATTTTTGTTGAGACCCAACATGAATGCTGTACGGGAAATGTGTTTATTTATGAATGTATAGTTTTTGATTCTCCAAAGATTCAATAATCTACCCTTGTATGAGCCTTGGTGGGAGACATGACCTAACACTACAATGGAATCCAAACTCCAGCTATTTATTTTCCCTTACCCGTGGCAGTTAGAGCCTACTTATATGACCTAAGCTTGCTTTACAACAGGAGTTAGCAATTTAAAGCCTACCAGGAAAATCTGGTCAAGCAACTACCTTCGTTGTCATTTTAATGTTTTTTTTAATTATTTATTTATTTTGAGAGAGACGGAGAGAGTGTGAGCAGAGAGAGGGACAGAGAGAGAGAGAGAGAGAGAGAGAGAGAGAGAATCCCAAGCAGGCTCTGTGCACAGAGCCTGACACAGGGCTCAAACTCAGGAAAAGGTGAGATCATGACTTGAGTCAAAGTCGGATGCTTAAGCGACCAAGCCCCCCAGCACCCCTCAGCCACTTATCTTTGCAAATAAAGTTTTATTGGAACAAGCCATGCCTATTAAGTTATGTATCATCTGTGATTCCTTGCACCCAACAACAGCAGACTTGTGTAGTTGCAAAAGAGATTATAGGGCCTGCAAAGACTAAGATATTTGCTAATTGGCCCTTTAGAGAAAAAAAAATCCATCCTCTGCTGTATCAGATGATTCTGTAAGAAACCTTAATTCTAAAGTTAATGACATGAAAAGAAGTAATTATTTAGATACTTTTTGGCAGGGATAGCCACAAGCAATATCCATTGGCAATGGTACCTCTGGTGCACCAGTGGACCATGGCTATGCCAGCAGTTTAGAATTCACATTCATCTAGTAACTTGATGCTAGATGTATTTCTGGAAGCCTCTCCTGGTCTACCTTGATGAGTTTTAAACCTAGATTTCAGGTCCTTCCATTGATTCCATGAGCTACCTGATATGCTTCCAATAAATTAGATAATTCTAAGGTAACCAAAGTCACTTTCTGTTAGTTGTGACTCAGAACCTTGAATGGTCCATACACCTTGCTTTATTCCAGATTCTGAGTAAGATGTCCCTATTCCACTCCCCAGGGATGCTATTCTAGTCATCTGGCATAGCTCATATTTATTAGCCTATATTTTACTGCCTGTTTGTCCAATTTCTCTCCAGGAATGGAGAGTTCTTTAAGCAGGGACTAAATTTAGTAATCTCTATGTGGTGCTCAGGAAAATGGGAAAAATATAAGAATGAATTAGAAGGCATAAAGACTACCAAAGCCAAAATGCCATCATTTTTATCATCAAAATTGTCAAGCTTAATTGAGTCATTATCATGTATAAGCAACCCACTAAGCACTCTCCATGAAATGTGTCACTTAATCCTCATAAGAACTCTATGGCTTAGAAAATATATGTATCCCATTTTATATAGAGAGGAATTGTAAATCAAACCAAGTAAAGGAACTAGCTCAAGGGCCCATGTCTGGCCAGCAGCAAGGGCTGGAATCCAAAACAGGTTGGATTCTAGAGCCTGTGCTCATAAGCAATGACTTAAAACAGTTTTACCTGAGACTAGACTAGAAGTCAAAAGAAAGTGAAGAGCTCCTGACCAATTCCTAGAAATGGCAAGTTAGAAATTAGGATACTAATTCCAGCCACTGGGTATAAGAGAAGAATGAGTCTAATAGGGTTAGAGGTACTCTATCCTTTGCCAGACATAGGAAAGACCCTAGGTTTCAGGTGAGATTTCAGTTTACCCACTTAGTGGATTGGCATTAGTGCTTCTGCTTCTTTGAAACTCTATGGTTGGAGGTAAAGTGAAAGGGAAACCTTTGTATGAGCCTGTGGGAAGGGAATACCTAGCTCAATGGCCAAATATGACATATATAATATGGGAGAGAAGCTTCAAAAAGCAAAACGTTTCACCTCTGCCTTAGTGCAAGAGTGGTCGGTGTCTACAAATCACAGTAGGCACTGGCTACTCAAGAACCTTCCATGGTTCGTAGGGGGTGGTGTTGCTGATCTGGATGGCTAGGAGAAAACAGAGAGAAAAGAACAGAGACAGGAACACCCCAAGAGTCGAATGAACACCCCTAAAAAGAGGGATGGCATTGACCTCACTGCAGTAGCTGGCAGAGGCTCATAATGACTCACAGTGGGATAACGAGAAAAGGTGCACTGTGGTGGCATGCTAAGTTTGCCTTTTGCAAGTGTATACGCAGGGTCATTGAGTTTCTTTTGTTTTACCAAGACTGGCTTCGGATTCCCTAGGATCAAATGTTTTCCAGTATTTTGAGATAAACTATTAAATGATCCAGGGAGAAATAGTGTCAGATTTCTGGGAGGAAGCTTGAATCCAGACACACTACACATCCACTTTAAACTCAGTATAGTTGACCAATGAATGGTGTAGGTCTTAGGGGTGCTGATGCCCTGGGCAATCAAAAATCCACATACAACTTTTGACTCCCCCAAAACTTAACCACTAACAGCCTAATGTCATCAGAAAGCCTTACTGATAACAAGCACAATCTATTAACATGTATTTTATTTATGTATTATACACTGTATTCTTATAACAAAATAAGACTACAGAAAAGAAGATATTATTTAAAAAATCATAAGGAAGGGAAAGTACATTCATATTCCTATATTGTATTTATCAAAAAATTACCTATACAAAAAAACAACAAGTGGACCCTTTCAGGTCAAACCTGAATTGCTCAAGAGTCAAATGTACCATATTAGCCCTGAGAATATTGCACAAAATAAAATATGGCTCTTGTCTTCAAAGGAGCTTGTACGAAAAGAAAAAAAAAAAGGTGGGGCACTTGGGTGGCTCAGTTGGTTAAGCCTCTAACTTCGGCTCATGTCACGATCTCATGGTTTGTGGGTTCGATCGAGCCCCTCATTGGTCCCTGTGCTGACAGCTCGGAGCCTGGAGCCTGCTGCGGATTCTGCTTCTCCCTCTCTCTCTTCCCCATCCCTGCTTTCTCTCTGTTGCTCTCTAACTCTCAAAAATGCATAAATGTTAAAAAAAATAAAAAAAATAAAGAGGTTGTGTAGTAGGCAGAAAAATAAACAAACTGATTGCTATGTTGTAAGTTCTAGGAGTAGGTCACTTCAGAGCAGGTACTCTGCGGGGACAGCCACCAAGTCTGGCAATATTTGCAAACCCATAAATGGAATGTTGATTTGATATTACACTAAATGTCTAAAGAATATTTAAGTTCCTAGATTTTATAATCAACTCATAGGTGAGACCTGTAGGAGACAAAGGCCAGAGGGGACACAAAATTTTGGGGAATCTTCAAATCAATTTCATATTGCTAGAACAGAATTTGGAGATGTTGTAGGACAGGCAGGGATGGATAAGAAGGCTGAACAAAAAAACAAGGGTCATGTGAAGGCCTTAAATGTCCAATTAAGTGTCTGTACTTTATAGTAAGGAGAATGAGATTCCAGTACTGAAGTTCTTACACGTCAGAAAAACAATTCTGGATGAAAAATAACGGGATAAAATGGGAATGATTATTAGAAATAAGTGAGATTTCTGCTATAAGTACCAGTTTAGAAACCCACTGTAGTAAAAGAAGAACTAAAATAGAAGTAAGGATATTTCAAAATGGATAGGTAAGAGAGTCATTAAGGAGGTTCGAGATAATTATTAAACATGATTCTATTTTCTCTTAGAATAAAGAAGACTGTAGTGAGACTACAAATCTTTAAAACTGTTTTGAATTTAAATCATTAGGACTCCATAACTTTTTACCTAAAATTTGAAAAGAAAACAATATATTACCTTCTTGTGGTGTGAGGCTAAAGAATGCATATGAATTTTTGAAAATTTGGTCAAAAGCTAGATATGTTAATTCAGGTAAACACTGAAAACATTTTAAATCAACTTCACAAATTCATCATAGCAAAAAGATTAGGGGGACTTCAACATGTTAGGACCACCTTCAAAATAGAAGCAATAAATGAAAATCAACTTTTCGCTGATAGCTTACATTTCAAACATATAAATCTAAATATCAATATGTTGTAACTATATAGGACACAGATTTGACCAAAGATACACATTTTTGAGTGCACGTTTTTTTAAACCACTTCAATTAACCAACAAAACCTATTTTTAACATTGCGTGAAATTTTCAAAGGAAATAGTGCTCCGACATAAGGTTAACCCCAGTAGAGAATAAGTGCGAGAATGAAGCTCATTAGTCTGTTCATCAGTATTTATTCTCGCTCCACTTACCTTTTTCCAATGATAGTAATACTTCTCCCTTCTCTTCCTCCCTACCTTTCCATGGAAAACACTGGAAAGAACTCTAGAGTTCCCTGAAAATAAGTTTATAATTCAGGAAAATAAAAGTGTTACCTACCCTTGTCGGTCCTTGTACATTTTGTTCACTCTTTCCCATTGGAAATCGAGCCGTGAGAGAGCTTCCTGCAGCTTTGCCCTTTCTGCAGGAGTGGCACTGTGCAAGGCTGCTGCCTTCTTATTGTGAATGATGTCAATCCGACCTGAGATTTGTTGCAGGCTGTCTTTTATGTTCTGCAATATAGAAAATTTGAAACACTTTCAGAAATGAATCAGCTGTCTATGTAGAGGGAAAAAAAAGAAATTTATAAACCCCAGAAATAACAGTCTTGCGATTCTTTATTTTTAGTGCTTCAAGTTTTTATTTAAATTGTAGAGAGTTAACATATAGTGCAGTATTAGTTTCCGGAGTAGAATTTATTGATTCATCACCTACCTATAACACCCAGTGCTCATCGCAACAAGAGTCCTCCTTAATGCCCATCACCCATCTAGCCTGTCCCCCCACCCACCTTCCCTCCAGCAAGTCTGTTTGTTCTCTACAGGTAAGAGTCTCTTATGGTTTGCCTCCCTCTTTTTTTCCCTTCTCCTATGTTCATCTGTTTTGTTTCTTAAATTCCACATAAGAGTGAAATCATATGGTATTTGTGTTTCTCTGACTGACTTATTTCACTTAACATAATACGCTCTAGTTCCATCCACATTGTTGCAAATGGCAAGATTTCATTTCTTTTTTCTATGGCTGAGTAATATCCCATTGCATATATACCACATCTTCTGTATCCATTCATCAGTCTATGGGCACTTGGTCTCTTTCCATCATTTGGATACTGTTGATCAGTCTTGCAGTTCTTACTTACTGACTTTTTAAAATCATCATACCTGAAGCCCAGTGATTTCAACAGGCTCAGATTGAGTACGTAATTCACAGTTCCCATCTCAATACAATTGAATCACTCCCTTCATCTTAAAGCTCTATCTTCATTTGGCTTCTGTAACCTGAACTCTGATGGTTTTTCTTCTACCTTCTTGTCCACTGCTTCTCAGTCTCCTTTACTGAACCTTTCTCTGACTGACCTCTTAATACTGGAGTGCTCTAGCTTCGTTGTGACATGTATTTCCTTCTCTATCTATACTCCTATTTGCTCACATGACTGTAAATACCTTCTACACAATGATGACTCCAAAACTTTTATTTCCAGCCCTGACCTCAACTTGGAAAAGAGAGTCACAAATCCAACTGCTTTCTTGGCATGTGGATGTCCCATGAACATCTCAAACCTAATGTAACCCCAGCCAAATTGTGAACTGCACCCCTTTATCCTTCTCTTTTAATGGTTTTCCCCATTTCAGTAAACGACATATCAATTAATTGTTATTCAGGTTGACAACCTTAGAGGTATCCTTGACCTTTTTTTTTTTTTTTTTTTTTAGTCTCCGGTATGCAAGTTGTTAGACAATCATGTGGACTCTACTTCCAGGACATGTCCAGAATTGGACCCCTTCTCATTACCTCCCTTGTTATAGCTTTGAGCTAATCTATGATTGCATCTTATCTGGATTATTGCAATGGCTACCTAATGAACTTCCTGCTTCCAGTCTTGCTTCTCACCTAGTCAATTCTCCACACAAGAGCCGAAAAGATTTTTTCACAACATAAAGCAGAGCGCATTTCTCCTCTGTTCAAAATCGTCTAATGCATCTTCATCAAACCCATCATCTTTACCATGGCCTACAAAGTTCTAAATTACTTGGTTGTATGTTGTCTACCTTCTAATCTTATCTTTTCTTAGTCTCTATTGAGTCTAGAACATTTCAGCCTCATTAACCTTTTTGTGTTCAAGTATGCCAAGCATTTTGTTGCTTCAAGGTTTCTTGGTGTTCAAGGTACTTGCTGTTCTCTCTGCCAAAAATATCCTTTCATTCTAGGACATGGATATGACTAGTTCCCTCCTTCTTTCTCAGCTAAGAAGAGACTTCTTTACCACTCTATTTTACATAGCAGCCCTAATTACCATGTATTCCCTGTATTCTTCATTTTTCTACATGCTATTTATGATTAACATTAAATTATATACCTACTGGTCTTTCTACACCACGAGACTAGACCCAATGAGTGCAGGGAATGTTATCTGTCTTGCTCTCTACTGGGATTCTGGAACTTAAAAAAATGCCTAGCATATGGTAGGTATTCAATGTATTTTGTTGACTAAGTGAATAAACAAACATATCCTATAAGTTAACTACAAAATTTTTATCTACATTATATTTGAGAGAAAAAAGTCACCAACCACAAGTTCATTATGTAATATACACCTTTAAAATGCTGATTTTCAAAAAAAATTCTCAAAAATTATATATTTAGCTAGTCTTACTAAATATGCAATTGGTTATTTGACTCATCTGAATTGTTATAGACAAGTCAATTGAGCAAACATTTATTGAGTTCTTCCATGTACAAGGATCAATATAGGTAAAGAAAAGGTAGGTAAAACATAGTTTCATTTGCTTTATTTTAAGAATTTTGAAATTGATGCTATTGTGGTAGTAAGGAAGGGTGTGGTCTGGAGAACTGAAGGGAAAATAATAGTACAGAAGCACCAGCTAGATGACGGGAAAGAATTTCACGTACTCGTGAAATTCTAAGCGGTACTAAGCGGTACCAAATATTTTCTGGAAATTCAGAGAAGGAACAAATCCTACACCATATTTGTCCACACACTGAGGACTCATGAAAGAAGTGTAATTTGGAGTGGACAAAGCTGAGCAGTTAAAGTAGGACGGGCATTATGCTTGCTAGGCTACACACATACAAAGACAGGGAATATGAGCAGTCATACTTGACGGACTTTTTGCAAATGTAGAAGATTAGGAGAAGATGGGTCAGGAGGAAGAGGCAAGAGATGATGAGTAATGTGTTTAAAAACTTCTGAATGTAATTCAGTAGCCAGTGAGGAACAATGATTCATAAAATAATTATGATGGAGAATTTCAAATACTTACAAAGCAGGGAAATAGTACAAATACTCCCCATGAACCTACTGTCCAGTTGCAGTTCTTATAAAGTCATGGACAACTTTGTTTCATGATACTCTCACCCATTCACCTCCTCGACTGGATTATTTTGAAATTTATATAATATTTTATGTATAAATACTTAAGCATGTTTCCCAAGTATGTGAATTCTTAACAAGGAAAGTACACATACTACCATTATCACACACACAAAATTAAAAACAAAACCATTAATGTGACTGACCATCTGGTTGGTATTCATGTTTGAGTTGGATTGAGAAAGTTGTTTAGGAAGAAAAGTTGGCAGAACTCAGTGACTGTGTGTCGAGTGAAGAAGAGGAAAGACTCTAATTACCCCCAGGTTTTTGGCCTGGGCACCCAGAAGAATAGTGGTATCACTGAGTAAAACGATTTCAGATGGATCAAGAGGTTGTGTGTGTGTGTGTGTGTGTGTGTGTGTGAGAGAGAGAGAGAGAGAGAGAGAGAGAGAGAGAGAGAGAGAGTGTGTGTGTGTGTGTGTGTGTGTGTGTGTGTAAGTGATATGTTCCATTTTACATGTGGTCACATTGAGAAGCCTTTGGGGCCTCAGACTGTAGATATCCCATAGGCAGCTGGCATCAGATTTTTTAGAAGAGAAATGAGATGGTGACTATTGTTGGGCCATACATCTTTTCCCATTTCTGCACAGTCTGGGCTTTCTGAGCAAAGAGCACTGGCATCTGGGTTAAAGGATGATTGAATAGCAAACATACCATGGTTTTCAGACTAGTGCATTGCTTCAGGAAGATCTGGAAACATACCTTTTCCACATCCCTTTGTTTATGTTCCAACTTACAGTCTGAGAATAATACACCTAAACCCTTCCCTCTGTCTGGAGAGGATGTGTTGACCCCTTGGAGCAAAGGTCTCTGTTTCTGTCCCTCTTTCTGTCAGATAGGCCGGCTGCTTTACCTAAGTTCTGATATCCATAAATTTAGGGGGTCTTTCCAATACTGCAACACCTGCATGCACAGAGAAACATGTGGCCCTCACTGCATTGTCCCACAAGATTTCGGGCATGTGCACTGGTGCTAAGATGCTCTTGAGTAATTGATGATGTGCTCTCTATGTTTCTTGTCAGAAAAATTTAATAGGAATGTAAAAACTTAATAAATATCAATAAAAAGAATATTTTTATGTATTTTCACACAAAATTGGGGAGGATTTTAACAGCGTATGAGATGGAGACTCGGCCAGATAGAGTGGGGCTATTGCTGAACCTGCAGCTTCCCAGAAGGTACTCTCAAACAAACTGCACAGCTTACAAAGGGCATCAGGAGAGAGGTTATGGCAGATCTTAGAAAGTATTCCTGCCTCATTTTAAGACTTCATGACTGTGATGCATGAAGACCTGCCTTTGTGGAGGATGAAGCTATAGAAGCAAGTGAGAGCAGAGATAATATAAGTTGTAAGGGGTGAAAGTCACTGCTTATGCTAGGACTCTAAAAAAAGCAGCTGTGTTCCCAGGTAGAGACTGGGTAAGACACAATGGTTATGGGTGATGTGAATAAATTTCAGAGAGAGAGACAGAGAAGGAGGGAAGGAGGTTGTTTATAAAATTCCAAGGTGTTTTCTTTAAGTCCCTGTACACCTTATGATAGGGAGGCCTTAATTTGTTTTTGTTGTTGTTGTTGTTGTTGTTGTTGTTGTTGTTAAGCAACCCAATTTAATGTGGTCAGCATACTTACCCGACAGGTCAAGTATTACCATGTGAAGGAAGGAAAGGAGGCAAACCAACACAGAAATGAATTGTGAGATTACTTATCTGGAGGAATGCAGGTTAAAATTATGTTCAACCAGCATTAAATACAGAATTGCGGGCGCCTGGGTGGCGCAGTCGGTTAAGCGTCCGACTTCAGCCAGGTCACGATCTCGCGGTCCGTGAGTTCGAGCCCCGCGTCAGGCTCTGGGCTGATGGCTCGGAGCCTGGAGCCTGTTTCCGATTCTGTGTCTCCCTCTCTCTCTGCCCCTCCCCCATTCATGCTCTGTCTCTCTCTGTCCCAAAAATAAAATTAAAAACGTTGAAAAAAAAATTTTTAAATACAGAATTGCTAGCCACCGGAATCTAGTAGGTGTTATTTCATTGCACAAGAGATGGTCAGAGTGCTCAGGGAAGTTTGTTGGAATAAAAAAGTAAGAAGCAAGGTTGCCTAAGGATGAACCTTTGTGAAAAGGGAAGGTCCAGGAAGGAGATGAGTGCGCCCAAAGAGTAATTGTCATCAGACCTAGGAGGAAAGCCAGAAGAGTACAGTATTTCAAAACCAAGGGAAGGAAGTGTATCAGGAAGGATGGAGGGAGCTGCCAACAAGCCTAACACAGCTGGGAACAGGAGTGAAAAGGCAACTGGCTATTCAGGAAGTCATCGGTGATCTTCTCTGGAGCAATTTCACCATCTTCATAGTGTGAAACTATAAACCTGGATAGAGCAGACAGTCTTCCACTGTCACTGTCTTTCACTACAAAATTGAAAATAGCTTACTGTTACATTGTGGTTCACTTTATTTGACATACAACATTTCTGCTATTGGGGTTAAGTTTACTACCCAAGCCTGAAAATGCAACACAAATTTCAAAAGAACAGAATGGATTCAGTATATGTTAGCAATGCCCTAGAAATTACTGCAATCAAACATTTGCCTTATATGCTTTCTTCTCTTTGATTCACGTGGTGAAATTCCATATCATCTTCTGACAGTTCTGAACCTGCAGCCTTGGGTAGAATAGTTAGGGCTATTCCATGAGCGTGATTGGGTTAGGTGCCAGGAATGTGCACCAACAGGACTTCTTTGCTGCTTCTGTTAAGTCGACTGACCTGGGCATCCTGATTTCACTACCACTTGCTCTGGCTCAACTCCTGACAATGTAAATCGTGGACTCCATTTTAGTATGGCTGCCAGACCAAGGGCAACAATTCAGAACTCTGACAATTTCTCCATGTGACACCAAAAGCCAGGTGACTGGAACGCTGATTACCTAAATTTATACTGGGGCAACCAGTCAGTGCAACCAGTTTGCCTTCACGTTGGAAGCCCACACAATTAAAATAAATAGCTGTGATCTCCAATGGGGATAAAATTTAAGAGAAGAGAAGGAGGATTTTCCCCAACAGAACAAAAGTCATCTACTTATGGCTTTGATGTGGGTTGTGTGTCTATGTGTGTGCATGTGCGTGTGTGCGCGCGTGCACACACACACACACACACACACACACAAAACAGGTAAATATATTTTCTCTCTGAGGATCTGAGCTTGCCAAAGTTCCTGGTTTCAATCCAAATCTCTGGAGAGGCCCGAGTTCTCTAGAAAGTGGTAGAATTGCTCAGAATCGAATTATGAATGGTTTTAGCAATGCTGGGCAGCATGTTGCAAAGGCAGGAAAACTTTCTATCTTAAATGAGAAAAGCAAAAAGCAAAAACTGGGGCAGGGGATGTCACACTCCCTGGATATCTAGATAATAGCTCCTTGGTGCATTCTCAGAGAATGCTGTCAAAATTGGCTGGAGTCCAGGAAATCCTTTTTTAAAGTCCCTACACATACTCCTGTCCCTGAGGCACTGCACACAGAAAAATGGTATATGCACCAAAGAAAATTCTGTAGCAGTTTCCACAGTTTAAAGTCAAAGATGAGATCTTTTATAGCTTTTTACTATTTTGGTTTGTCTAGAAATAAGTGATCTTTATAGTTTCTGACCCTCTAAAAATGAAACCATAGTTCCTGTAGTTGCTATGGTGATGGAAAAATCCTTAGGATCACTACAGAATATATTATTTTCATGTCTATCCCTGAATAGTTCCTTATCTTACCTGAAAATATGATGGCAAAATCATGAGGTACCCCCTGTTTAGTCAACATTTTCTCTTAATTTTGATATGCCCCTAGGAATTAACCTCCCTACCCTCCATCTAGATTCTGTCAGACGTTTGTTAGTCACTCTTACTGCCAAAGGAAACTTTCATTTCCGGAAGGCACTTGTACATGAGTGCATAAGATTTAGGTCTTTGGTATTTTAAAATAGCATTCTTGCCGCTCTGCTTCATGGCATCAAGTCAAATAAGACCCTCGTTTATACACTGCTAATAGGGAAAAATTAGACAGCGAAATAACTTTCTCAACTGAGAGATGAGGTCTGGGTATGTAATATAAGGAAAAAAGAGGAGATTATGAACTATGATGCTGTAAGTCAGGCTTCCAGTTGAAAAGCTGGTGGTTTAAATAAGAGTTCCTTGAAAACACAGACATGATAAGATGAGCTTAAACTTTGACATAAATGATATTTAAAAACATGAACCTCCCTTTAGAGAAAATCAGGTTTTTTAAAAAAGAAATGTTAATGTTTATTTTTGAAAGAGAGAGAGTGGGGCGGTGGGGAGAGAGTGGGGAGACAGAGAATCCGAAGCAGGCTCCACGCTGTCAGCGCAAGGCCTTGATGTGGGGCTCAAATTCATGAACCATGAGATCATGACTTGAGCTGAAGTTGGACGCTCAGTCTACTGAGCCACCCGGGAGCCCGAGAGAGAAGCAGTTTTTTAAAGGGGATTCATAACACAAACAATGTAAACCTAAAAGTACTTTGTTGATTCAAGTACCGTGTAATAGTGCCTTCAATGGGCTAAAAAGAGAAACTAGACACTACAGACCATTTATCTAGGGAACGAAACAAGGGACCCCTTTGCCAATTAATCAGGTTGAGATAAAGTTCTCAAGTAACTCTTCACAATGCTGTCTTCTCTATCATAAGGGACGGATTTCTGCTGTTCAGTTTTTCTTCCATTTAAGGTAAAGCAGCAACTACTCCCTTGCTGTCAGAATGTTTCATTACAGAGCATGGCTTTGCCCACCTAAATGGTAAACCTATTTGTATGAATGTCAAAGGAGATACTGTGGAAATTGAACAGGGCTGGAGTAGGGGATGGTGGTATTTGATAAAGTGAATTTATTATCAATCACTTCTGCTGAAAATAAACTTTTAAGAAGTTACTGAAATTTTAATTTTGTGTCTTACGTATTTGTCTCAAAAATACCATTAAGAGTACCATTAAGAGTGCCAGTATGGTCTCTAATATTTAAAATACCATCACTTCCGTTGTATCTTTCCTGTAGTCAAGAAAATAAGTGGGCATCTCACATATACAAACAGAAAATTCAAGTCAGCACTTGCTTAAACTGTAGCACAAAATTAAAAAATAAGGATGCTTATGATTTACAGGCATCTGTAATCCTATTTATACCAAGGAGTAACATCAAACACACCTCCATGAGTTTAAACCTCTTACCAAGGCAGGATTTTAAATATGTTGATTATAGGATGTGTAGGCAAACATTAATCTGAAATTTTGTCTTCTGTTTGAAAGTTTGTAATAACATATGCAGACATTATTTATAAAATCTTTACTTCAAACTTTGCCAGTGTTCCCTTAGTAAAACTGTTTCAGCAAGTGGAAAAAAATCTGTATTAGAATTGAAATAATGCAGTTCCAGAGAAATAAACATATAAACTAAAAATACAAGATAATATGAAAAATATGAAATTGATTATTTAGCATACTTTCCCCTGAAGGTGACTTGCACCCATATAATGACACTCTGGTTTGAAGTACACTGAACTTCATTATATATAAATATAAAAATAGATATTGATATAAATATAGATATATAAATGCTTCCAAGTGATTCCTTAGTCTTCATTTCTCAAAGTGACTCATGTGAGCAGCTGGTTATAAACACCTGTAATTCTTTTTTTTTTCTTTTTTTATTGTATTTACTTCCTGAAGGAAAATTCGATTTATTGGTTCATCAACAGCTTCCTCACTGCCTCCTCTGCAGCATTCAGTACTGTTATGCATAACCCTCATCACATAGCCCTGGCGTCCCTAGTCTTACCTCATTCGGCTCTGCCTCAGTTTCCTCTCTATTTCTCTGTCTACCTCTGCCATCTTATTTCTTTTAGTCCACAGACACCTTGCTGTGGCCTTAAGCAGAGTCTGTCATTAAATGGCTGAGTCCCTATATCTGCCAGATGCCACCTCTGTTGGGCCCTATTAGCAATAGGTCTTTGATGCTATGTTGGCATCTTGCCTCTCCCGCTTTCTACCTCCGCCAATAAGATCTATTTGTGTCAAACTGATATTTAAGCCATGGGCGTGGGGCTGAGATTGTCCACAAAGGTGGGGTTAGAAGGAAAGAGGGTTGGGGAATGAACATAGGAAAAGATACATATTGTGAGCAAGTGTGGAAGAAGAGCTAAGAAATTACCCCTACTTTTCCCCATATGTACATCTCTAATCGAGATCGTCTTCTGAACTCTGACTTGTATCTATCCAACTGTCTCCTTGATATTCACGTGGATGTCTAGTAAACATCTTACGCTTAACATATCACCACTAAACTTATACCAAATCTTTCCCCCAACCTGATCCTCCTGCAATCGCCCACAGTATATAGTTTAACGGCAGCTCCATTCTCCCAGTTGTTCATGACAAAATTATTCGTGGTATCCTCGAATTCTCTCTCTCCCAGCCTACACGCAAGTGGCCACCAAATCCTATGAGCTCGACCTTTGGAATGTCCAGAATTTGACCCTGCCACCGCTCTGATACACACCACCATCTCTAGCTGGGATAATTCTGAATATGGGTATAATAAGAGTGCTTTCTTCATAAGGTTGTTGTGATGACCATATGACTCACCATAAGCAAAGAATTTAAAACATGTCCTGGGACAAAATAAATGAGTGGTAGCTATTAGTACTGTCCAAATTCCAATTACATCCAACTACAGATATTTAAGGGCTTTCTCCTTCATAAAACTATTCTGCTTCAGCTTTCTAAATTTTGAATTGCTTTCTCCTCCTCATGAATTCTGTTTCACATATTCCTTATACGGTATTTTGGCTATATTATGCCTTTCCCACCTTCGTTACTTCCTAACTTGTTTGCATAACTCTGATAGGTGTATCCCATTAATGTCACAAATTACGAGAGTGCAGAGATCAAGTCTTATATTTCTCTTTTAGAGTGTTAAACCCAGTATTTGAGCATTAATAAGTATTTGTTGATTTGAAGGGAAAAGTGGAGCTGAAGCTCTGAATCTTAACTTGCTTATGAAAATCCAATTTGAATGGAATCACTGAACCTTAAGATTTTGTTACACTGTTCTTGAACCACGGCAGATACGCATTCAGGTCCCAACAGATGTTGTGAGCTCTTCAGTTATTTCCCTGTTTATTCTATTTCACTTTTACTGGTTATTTAGCTATTAGAGTAAATAGAAGAATAACAGTCCATCTGCATTTCTGGCTAAGTTGCTCCATGGTTTCCTCAGATACCTCAGATACCTAACGTCTTCATTCAGAATTACCTCTGCCCATGTTTCTCACATGCCACAGAGCATTGACAAGAAAAGAAAAATGTAAAACCTTCACTTTACTGCCCCAAGTATTCCTCAAAGACAATGATTCTAGTCCATCAGCACCAGCTAAACTGGAAACAATTTCACAAGTCATTTTGCGATAGGTACAGTTTGTGTTGAGTTGCGCACATTGTCTAAATCACTTTATTGAAAGTCTTGATAGAAAAATTGGCTCTTGCACATAGCAAAGCAGAGTTGTAAGGAAGCAAATGCTATTTCTCTTCAAAATTAGACATATGGCATTCTATGTTTCCATTTTTTTAGAACCAGGGCATGCTCTTATGTCTTGTGTAACTGAGTTGAGGAGGGGCAGGTAGGTTTTATGGAGAAAAATTCTAAGGCAATATAGCAATCGAGGGAAACCTAAAAGAAATGATTACCACTGAGGAATGGGATTTAAAACTGTGGACAGGATGTTTTTCTTTCCTCTATTCCCTTTACACTCTTTTTATCCTGTATACATATGCCATCATGAGCATATTATTATTTTGACAAAGAACTGAAAATCCAGTATGAGTAATCAATCGAGTTCATAGATAGCTACTATACAAGATATAGTTAAGTCTGTAAGAATACAAATGACGTACTCTGTTTTGGAGAAAACAGGAAACCTATTTGGTAATATTTTACCTATTTTATACATGATTAATGTTGTTGATGTTGGGAGAACATGCATTCCATCGTAAGTGTTTTTGATGGGGGACAGAGAAAGCAAAACCGGTGTCTCATACCATCGTTCTGAGATAAACCTAAAATTTAAGAAGGACAAAACAAAACATGATACAGAAGGAGATCCTAACATTCTACTTCCTATCTTTACCTTTGTGGAAGCCCCACAGATACCCCAAATGCTGAGAACATTCTTTACTCTTTTGTCTCAGGTGTGGCAAATTCAACTTGGGAATTGGGAGTAAATGGTGCCCATTAATTATATGTGGTTTACAAAAGAAACTTTTTAGTTCTTTTCCTTGAATGTTTAACGATATGCATTAGGATTTAGAAATAAGTAGACTTGGAGAAAAGTCACTGAATTAGAATGAACTATACACAATTGCCAATATTTGAACATTTTGATCTACATAATGTCACTTCATAAGGCTCAACTGAAAGCTATTATAGTATTAATGTGGTCATGATTACCGACGTAAGCAGGAAAATGAATACAGAGTAGCTTTTCTAAATGGCAAAAGGAA
This sequence comes from Herpailurus yagouaroundi, assembly GCF_014898765.1. NCBI lineage: Eukaryota > Metazoa > Chordata > Mammalia > Carnivora > Felidae > Herpailurus > Herpailurus yagouaroundi. The sequence goes on from NW_024420586.1 coordinate 10,541,657, forward strand.
AAAAAAAATAAGTAATAAAAATAAATCTCAGAACTCCAAGAAAGAGAAGCTTCAATGCTTTAAAACAGTTTAAATCAAGTTCTTTTTTTTTTCATAGTTCTGTAATCTGAACAAAGAATTGTAAATTACTGAAAAGGAGTTGGGAAAAAATGAATTCAACAAATTTCACTGGAAAACAAAACTCCAAACAATAAAACAAACTGAAAAAACAGCTTCTTATTCTTGGTAAAAGCCATAGCGCTGAGAAACTTGGAATGATCTAGAGTTTTCACAACCTCAAGAGAAGTACAGAACAAAGAATTATTTTTTAGTACCTGAAATTAATTGAAGAATGGAAAAGTTTGCCCCCACATAAGTAATACTTAGCGTTGGAAATATAGTAAAAGAAAATGAGCATAAATAAGATTCTCTAAAAGAAGTTTTTGTCAAAAACAAGTTTTTTCAGACTCCGTGCATTCTCGTTGACTTTAAACTTTTTTTTTTTAAACTTTAGGCTATTTGCCAAATCCGGAAACAACTTTATGTATATTTTATGCTGTTGTCAACATGTTATTTAAAGTATTTTACACATAAATATGCAATTGTATAAGGTTTACTGCTTTTTAAAAGACCAGTTTTAAAAGATTATTTCCATAAAAATTTAATTTATAATGATTTTTAAGATTTTGGGTATTTGATGAAGTAAGACGGGTCTTACAAATCGTGAAATTTATATAATTACACATTTTTACAAGAATTTTTTCACATAATCCTACATGCTTTCACTTTATCTCCACAAGTGTACAGCTGAAAAGGCTGAGACAGGTATTATCATTAATTTCAGTTCAAAGTTCAGAAAACTGAGACTTACGTGATTTGCTCAAGGACACAAGAGTCAGATGTGGGATCTAAATCTAAGTCTTTTCTGTTCCAACTCAGTGTTTTACCATATAATGCAAGCTCAGTGTACGCAAAATATTACTAACATTTTAATTACACGTGGATTTCCTGCCACATACATTCATAAGTGATTGGCCTAAAAATCAGTATGTCCAAACCTAGATAGCACAAATGTCTCCATGCTAGTATATGTGCACAGATTGTTGGAAGTCACCTATGTCTGGATGATTTAAATCAATGACCAAGAATATAATATAAAAGAGTCTAATTTTGTTTCTCCTTTTAGGCTTGGTACTGCTAGATTAACTTAACAATGCTCTGTCCTCTTAGATCACGGAGTCCCTATCTGGATTTACAAGACTGCCGTTCATTCATCCAACAGATTCACACTGAGTGTCTATTAACTGCTTGGTACTGTTCTAGGACTTGTAGATCCAGTGGTGAACAACAAAAGTTACTGTGTTTTCTGCCTGGTTGGTTGTGCATGTGATGTTTGCTGGTCACCACAGGGAACAGGTCAGAAGGAGCAGATAGCTCATTTGCAAACCATTGCAGGCGGTGAAAACTGTATCTTTTGCTGTTGCTGACTCACTATCACCATTTTAATAAATGCAGCGCTGCAGTTAAATGGATATATTTACACTTAAGTGCATGTTGCATGTGTCTTCAGATTTATAAAACCCTGCACTACTGTTTTCACATTTGGGGTAGCTGAAAATAATAGCTTTAAGCAGTATGAGCTAATAAAAATGCCTTGAGACCCTATGTAACTTGGTTAATAGAAGAGCACACAACTTTGATTTCTAAGGGAAAAAAAAAAAAGATTAGAGAAACCCATTAGTGGCTGTTGTGACAGCAGTCATTGGGGAGTAGATCTATCTGAAAATTGAAAAAGAGCAAACGGCGCACCAAAGACTCAAACTCCAGTTCATTTTCACTCTCTGGAATTTGTCTTCATCTGACAGATGAAGGCAAGACCCTAAATAAATCTAATTCTTATCCTCTGTATGTCCCATCCAGCTACCAGGCTCTACATTAATGACATATCAAATTGGGAAGAGTGTTCAATCAAAAGGCATTAAAGTACTTATTAATGAGATTTTTCTGAGCTTCTAAAGAAGAATCTTAAAGTTATTTTTAGTGGCTCTGTGGTAAGTTATCCTTTTGCTTTTTCTGCGCGGTTTATGGTCCACATGTGAACAGCACTTCGTAAATACAACAACGGATTTTGTCCGAAACATTCTCCATAGGAGGATGCATGGTCCTGGCAGAACTAACAAATCAGCAATTCTATATCACACATCAGAAGATGGCATGTGACTTGGTCAAAGAAGAGAATTGGTCATGAACAGAAGGGAAACCTCCCCAGAACTGAATTTCGACCTCCGAACTTCCTCCAGCCTCATGAATTGTATGTTTTAATGTGGAAAGTTCTGACTTCTTGAATTTATAGGATGGGGATGATCCAAATAGTCTTGCTGAGAGAAATTAAGCAGGAGTGGCTCTCAAAGTGCATTTTAGCAAAGATGGGAGTACACTACAGCTAGGGAGCCAAAGTAGGACAATGGTTGGGCCTGATGAAATAATGGCAGGCAGAAGAGAATGGATTATCTCCTGTAAAAAGAGAGACATGTGTACGATATAAAAGAAAACTGTACTAAAATCACAAGTAAATATGAGCTGGCCATGGTTACGATGCAGTAAATATCTATAATCTCTTCACTAGAAGAGGAATGAAAAATTAAGTACTGATAAAATGACTGAAGTACGATTTAAATCACAGTGACTAGATTAATATTTGTAAAGTAATTCACAAATATAAATAGCAAATTGAACAAATAAATCCCCAATGATAAAAACAGTTGAAGAAAGGAATTATATTTATAGCTGAATGAATGTGTTAGCTGAAAAACTTGATTTTCCTCAGAGAAATCACTAAATGATTACATTATTCAAAATGTTATATGTAGTCCAAAAGATCAGTTTTTACAATGTGGTAATACATTTAATTTAAGTAGAATTCAAAAAGCATTTAGAATCAAATTTTGCTTTGACATTTTATACACTCCATGATTACTTAATTTAGAATAATTGCAAACTCCTCTTGTTGGAATATTATTAAATCGGTGAAAAAAATCTAACGCTCTATGTAGTATGCCCCTGCGCTACAAGGTGTGCAGAAACATTCATTCTTTTATTTGCCTTCAGATCTTTGGTTCAGATTTGTACGTGAGGTATCTCCTTCTATTATTTAATTCCCTTAATACCAGGCTAAAAAAGTTTGCACGTGGTACTAGTTTTTTCCTCATTCAAATGACCGGCATCATTAAGCGTGTGCTCAGATGTGATGAAATAGATTCCAATGGAGAAAGATCCTGATCAGAGAGATAAGATCTCATTGCCAGGGCTTTTGCCCCTGCTTCAAGGCAAGATGAGGACAGAAGGCATAAATATCGGTGAGAAGAAATCTTACATCCCTCAAGGAATCCTCTGCCAAATTCACAGGACACCTAAATTCTGCTGAGCCCCAAATCTGCTGAGAATAGGTCTTTACACATCCATGCTCAAGTCTCTGTGTGGATAGAGAAATAAATCTGTTGCCTCCACTTTGAAAACATTACCAGGGTCTGGGAATCTCTCGCAACCACCCTAGCCCAGACCACCAGCATCTCTTCTCCAATTGCTCTCCTTCGTTTTACTCTTGATCCCTTTTAGGTCTACTTAAAGCACAAACCAGATCATGTCATTCATCTCCTCAAAAGTCTACAGTGTCTCCTCTCTCAGTCCGAGCAAAAGGTACTCTTTACAACGGCACCCGAGGCCCTCCACAATCTGCACCACCCACAGGCCCTTTGATCTGGGGTCCTACTACCCTCCTCTGACTTTTTCTGCTTCAGCCACACTGGCGACCCTGCTGTACAGTGATCAAGTTAGGGACGCTCCCAACATGTGGGCCTCTGCCCTGACTCTCCGCTCTGCCCACACAGCAAGGCTGAGCACTAGGATGACTCCCTTAGTCTCTTCAAATCTTTGTGCAAGTGTCCTTTCCACCCTGCTTAAAATTGCAATCCCACCTCTTTCCATTTCACCTACTCCTACCCCCTTTGGTAATTTGATATCCCTTATCCAATTCTGTGGGGTTTTTTTAATAACAAGTATCATCTTTAAATATACAATATTTACTTATTTATTACTTCTGTGTTTGCCTACATGCTGTCTCCCACTGCTATGGCAAAAACGGCAGGGTCCGTTGATTTGGTTCACCATTTTTTAAGCACTTAGAGTGATGCCAGGTACATAAGAAGAGCTTAATAAATACGTTTGAATGCAAAAATCCTCACTCCTTAGATTAGCAGCTTGTCCTAACAATTTCTCTTAGGTCTCAAGGGCCCCACATAAAAGCTGAACCAGTCAAAGAAGACTGAGCGACTTTGCTTTACAGCCTTTGGCTCATTAAGCTCACAACAAGCTCTTTCAAGTGCTGTTGAGGTTGAACAATAGCTGTGTCTACTTGGATCCTCTCTAAACTGTGCATTAGGCCCAAGTGCCACGTCAACATCTGTGAGCTTTTTTCACATGTCCACACTTCTTGTCACTCTCTTGCCCACCAAAACCACAAACAATTTCTATTCACCTCAACCAGAGCATGTGTACTATCATCAGCTTAGAAGAAAGAAGTGAGATGATTCATGTCTGACTTCTTTCTTTCCTTCCCTTTCCTTTTCTCTTCTTCCCTCCCCCCCCCCTTGCCTCCTCCCTTTCTTCGTTTTATGGAATCTTGTTAAACCTTCATGGATTCATAGACAATGAGAACTCAGGACATTTTTCCTACAAACTGGGCATGACAGACCTCCATATTCTACTGTGTTTTGTCCAAATTCATGTTTGGTATGCTCAACAGAGAACCCGAGAAAAAAAACCTCGTGAGGTAGTATGGTACAGTGGTTAACAGCTCAGACCCTGGAGCTGTGTTGCTTGCGTTCAAATCTGTGCTCCATCAATATGAGCTGCACCAACTTTATCAAGTTACTGTCTATTTCTTTAGTTTTTTTTTCATCTTCAAATGCGGAAAATAATTTTTCATATTTCATAGATTTGTAGTGAGGATTAAATTAGTTAATATAGGTAGATTATTAACAGTGCCTGACCAGTGGATAAAAACTAATTCTTATTATAGCAAAAGATTAAACCCCATTCTCACCCTTATTCTAATCCATGCTCTTATTTTTGTCCTCAAAGCTTACTTTATTAATGCCAAGGTCTAATTAAGCAACTTAAGGGGCTCCTTAGTGGGGAAGTAGCACAGTCATCAACCTGAATGGAGTATTTTCCAAGATTTCTGTTAGTAAATGCTGACTAAACAGTGTATATGCTATTATTTCTTTCAAAATTATCGAAGGTTGGATGCCCTAGAAGCAGATTCTAAGACTAGAACATATAGGCACATGATTTACTTGGGAATGATCCCAGGAAGCCCTGGTAAGGCAGTCAGAGAGGATAGGTGAGAAAACCAGTTAACGACTGTAATATGAGGAAGATTTCTACTGTGCACAGTGGGTCTCAGTCTTTATCCATAGAAAACTACCTGTCACTGGTTGAGGTTTGTTGGGAGATGGTGGGGAGGCAGAGCCTTAACTCCCTGACACTTATGAGTCTGGACGACTAGAGAGAGCTCTGGGCAGAGTCCCAGGCACCTGCAGGTGGCAGCTGCCAGTCACAGTACAAGGAACCCTGAGTGTGGAGGGGGTATGGGTGAGGCCCCAAGAATACTGGAGATGCCAATACAACTGAAGTTTTCAGTAAAGTCAGGTATATGACAGCATTAGGATAAATCCTTTCCATTTGGGCCCCTTAAAGAAATCATTTCTGCTTTCACGAGATGTTAAATATTTAAAACTCTCAGGGATCAAACTTTTGGAAACTTAAAAAGTTCTATGTTTATGCTTTATTATCATTTGTGTTGTCATAAGAACAACTTAATAACAGGCTTAATATGATATCTAGCCTCTTACTGTTACCTATAGGCTCAATGTCGTACAGCAGATCTCTAGAACTGATTCCATTTGTACTTTATACCCACTGAACAGCAACTCCCCCTTTCTCCCTGCCCTGGATCCCTGGCACTCAGAGTTCTACCCTCTTTTATGCTCACACTTTCATAAAAGGCATGTTGAAGCAGGCTTTCAGGACTTAACGTAGTAATTATATTTGAGCAAATTGTATTAAGACAGTTCACAGTTTTTCTTAAAAATAAAGTATAAGCCATTCCTCATAGTGATTGAGACTTTCAAAACTTTAAATTCTTTCAAAACTATTGTACTATCATTTGTGCAATGGTTATAAATTTTTATATACAAACACAGTCAATTGATTCACAATGCGAGTATTGGCTTTGATATAAGAATAAATAGTTTTTATGTATTTCTCATTCATTGCTAGTTATGCCTTAGCTCATGTATTAGCTATTAAATGCAGATTTCCATATGTAAACAGGTATTTATCTGCTTTGTTTTTGTCAAAATGATTAGGTGGCTTTCTAATTCAATAACTCTATGGAAATTATATGGGCTATATTAGCAGTATTATGTTCAGAAGGTAATTATTTTAACTTATTACACATTACTTGTGTTGTATTGTACTTTCAAGAATATGTATGTTAAACCACAACAATGCCTACTACAGTTCTGTAATTTGATTCATGCAAATCTGTCAGGAATAAAGTCAACCACAATTTAATTTCAAACCTTCCCAACCAGCAGCTGTACAATTTATGTGCTACTTTTCTATTTTTACTACTGGATAATGACAATGATGAATGCCTTTAAGAGGAAATACATATTCATTGAAAAGACTGAGATCAAAACTATCCTCTTCAAAAGGCCCACAGAGGTAGGAAGCCCATTTCCCTGCTTCAGGAGATTTGTTGGTGGTGAGCTGGAATTGTGCCCAAAAATGCATCTCATGAGGATTCAATAATCCGGTTAAATTAAACCTGCAATAATACCTCTTTACAAACCACAGTAATCGGGGCGCCTGGGTGGCGCAGTCGGTTAAGCGTCCGACTTCAGTCAGGTCACGATCTCGCGGTCCGTGAGTTCGAGCCCCGCGTCAGGCTCTGGGCTGATGGCTCAGAGCCTGGAGCCTGTTTCCGATTCTGTGTCTCCCTCTCTCTCTGCCCCTCCCCCGTTCATGCTCTGTCTCTCTCTGTCCCAAATAAGTAAATAAACGTTGAAAAAAAAATTAAAAAAAAAAAACAAACCACAGTAATCAATACCATCACAATTGGCAATAGCTAGAATACTCTTAAATACATCTGGAAGAACAAATGATTAGCTGAGCATAGCCAGGGGCCCATCATTCTGAGTGTGCCAGGTTAAGAGGTATGGAGACAAAGATATTCAGTGGGCAACTTAATAAGTTTAGGGTCACTGCTCTCCTGACCCATATGTCCACGAACATGGAATGAAATGAATATTACCTCATTAGCAGTAATTTACATGTTGAATGACAATGATGAACTTACAAACTGTGCTGTCATGTGAAATTGGGTTTCTTTTCTTCACTGTATCCGTCAGCGATCTGACTTTTATTTCAAAAATACTAAGAAAGAACACCATACTGAAATGGATGGAATAGTTCCAGAGATCCATGCATTTCTTATTTTATTTTAGCATGTAATTTTATAGCTTACTTGATACAACATAAGATAGGAAATTCAAGTGACTCAAGATACCGCAGCTCTGATTTCCAAAACAAACAAACAGCTTTATCTATTTGTATACCTATGCAGACAAATGTGTGATATGGAATGAGTTCTCAAAAAATCATTTAGAGTATAAGACACTTTGGCTAATAGGTGCTGCTGACAGTGAACTTACCTTCTGTCTATAATCTCCCACTATTTGCATCAAAAAATACCAAGCTATACTATTTCATTCTGAGTGTAAAATGTATGATCTCAAAAATTATCTTGAGGCCCACATTATTGTGTACATTTTCTTGATGCTGCGTTCATTTAGGTTCAGATACTTCCCTCTATAATTCAAAGGCTATTCCCTCATCATGTTTTGCCTTCATTTGGGATTCAGAAATTTGCAGTTGGTGGTTTGAAAAAAACAAAGACAAAACTGGATTTGGTTGGTAGCCTTTGGCTGGTAATTTTAGAGAAAATATTTCATTGCTTTCTATTTGATTAGACTCCATATATTATAGTACTGATACTGGAACTAATTCTAAATTGAATATATATATTAAGTTAAAACTATAGGCAATAGATATAATTTATTCTTTTGTATTTTTTAATAGATAAAATTTAAAATCTCCTCTAATCCCCTCTTTTATGGGAGGAGAAAGGAATGTATTAGGTGCAAATATACTGTTCCCCTATCAAAGCTTATTTTTGGGTGAGTCCTTTCTGCCCTAAATCGACGTGAAACTATTATTTTTTGTTTCTTCCCTCTTTTAGAAAGTCTCTCAACATTAAATATTATAAAATCCCTCTTCTATGTTTCTCTCTCTACCCCGGATTTCTACAACTAAGCATCCCGTGGAGTGTGCTAGTAATTCGATAGGGGAGTCAAAATGCCTTCAGTGTGTACATTTAGGTCAACTGTTTTCTTCCTGCAAATTATCAAGATGAGTATCTTGTAAAATTTAACAAAAATGCTTTGCTTTTACCTTCAGAGACTCCTCTTGTTTAAAGAGATCTTCGAAGTCTTTAGCACGGAGGTCAGGAGCATTAAGAAGTTGTTCCACTTCTGACAGGGCTTGCGAGACGTGAGTGATCTCAGTCAGGTAAGTAGAAGGCACATAAGAAATTTCCAAAGGCATTTCTTCAGTCATCGCCATCATCGATTCTTCATGGACTGTGTGCTGGTATAGATATACAAAAGAAGAATTCTTTTAGCTTCCTAATAATGAAAAGACCTCTACTGAATTTATATAAATTCCAGTCTAGAGCTGGCAGAGGGCTGAAAATGAACAAAAATCCATGATGGTAAGTCTAGTAAAAGGGTTATTATTTATATACCCTCTTCTTGCAGAAAGTGTTAGAAGCGTTTAAAAATAAGACATACATACACGTTAGTACCACGAATATAAGAATGAAAGACCAAGAGCTATAAGGTCATGAGAGGGATGGTTTTACTCTAAGAAAAGGATGATTTTCATAATTGGTTTTTAAAATGTAATTCTTAGCTTCTTGGAAAATTAGGTATGAAGTAGAATTGGGGGAGGGGTAGTCTACATGTGTGGTTTTTTTCTACCAAAGGAACTTCTCCTATATTTTTCCCCTTAATCTTGATTGAAGTAAAAGAGGGCCAAAGTGGTTTTGGCTGGTATATACCTTTATATTCAGTATCCTTCTCCTCCAAATTTCAGACATCGGCTCCCCTATTTGATGCTAGTTTCTTGTTAAGTTAACTGATAACTGAAACACGAGATGAGGAAGACTGAGAATGGGATTCCCATTTTAATGAGAACTCCAGAAAACCCTAAGGTCTAAGGAAGTACTAGCCTGTCCTCCGTCTACACTTTCCTACCTGCCATTCAAGCACTAGGATCGATGGGCATTGGGAGTTTAGATTCCTTTTGGATTTGGCCAATAGAACCTCTTCCCTTATTCCTTATAAGAGCATGAAATAAATACTATCTGGCACGCAAATTCAGAGAGAGAGATGACCTCTGCTCTTTTCTGTCTATACTATAAGCAACAAAACTCTTGTAATTGAACTTAGTTTTCCAGGAACTTCGTTTTGAATTGATCAACTGCCATCTGCCTGTTGATGGGGTCAGCTGAGGGTTTCAGTGACAGGGTCTCTAGAGGAGTTCTGATGATAAGCATGCTAACACAGCCATTTCTTACTGCACAGGTTTTATGACAAGACCATCCTCATTACTGCAGGAATGCAATTAAATGGAGCTTAGGATTTCAGACTGAATCCATGTAAAGATGAGTAAAATTATCAGCTGGACTATGTATGCGTTCTTATTAATTTCTCAGGTCCAGAATTCTTGTACTCAGTTCTTACATAATATGAAAATAATTAATTGCAACTTAGATGTCTCATTTACTTATAACACTGCAAATTCACAGAATTACACCAATTAGCTTAAATGACAGAATTGTACTTTTTGCAAAATTCGATTTTGTGTGTATATCTCGACCAAAGTACATGATACATATGCTTTCATCATGAATAGAATGATTATTGGCCTGCACTTCTAATTCTGCATTCAAAATAATAATAGAATTTTGGGCTACAGTTTAAAGAGGACAACCCACAGATTTAACCACATATTTTTAAATTTAAATTCTCAATCTCTTCATTTCAAACCATTTCAGCAGTTTAAAAGAAAAAATAAATCGGCAGACATGTGAATGTGCAATTTCCACTAACACATTAATTTAATACTAACTAGTAGAGTTAACACAAGTCAATCGAATATATTATGACTTTCATATATTCTATTAGACTGGTGGATGTTGTTCTTAAAAATTTCCAGGTTAATAAGTTGTTTTTCTTATTTACATAAATTTCTTCAACTCCTGAAGGAAAGATAGTTCTACATTATCTGAAACCAGAATGTTCCTACAGTATTTTTTGGTAATGGTTCAATTTTCTTGCTTTTCAATTGTATACATTTTATACCTGTAAGTTTTTATACAGTAGTGGTTTTTGTTATTTGGGACAAAGTTGGGTAGAAAACAAGTAGTAGTTTATTTCTCTCTTGCATATGTATATATCCATGTATTTGTGTATGTATACATTTAACCAAGCAGGTTGTTTTAGAATGAGACATATCTTCAAAATATTTAGAGAACATCTGAATTTCATTAAAAAAAAAAATCAGCGTGGGGGCGCATGGGTGGCTCATTCGATTAGGTGTCTGACTCTTAATTTTGGCTCAGGTCATGAACTCACAGTTCATGAGTTCAAGCCCCTTATTGGGCTCTGCACTGATGGTGAGGACACTGCTTGGGATTCTCTCTCCTGCTCTCTCTCTCTCTCTCTCTCTCTGCCCCTCTCATGTGCTCTTGCTCTCTCTCAAAATAAATAAATAAATGTAAAAAAAGAAGTCCCGATTTCAAGGTTTTTGAATTGCTGGACGGATTTCTGGATAACATAGTATTGGTGTTTTTAATGTTTTGAGGAACCTCCATACTGTCTTCCATAGCAGCTGCTATGGAAACAAACAAACTTAAAAATAAGATCAGTGTGAGTTCCAAAATGTTTTAATGCCTATCCATATCATTTTCTCTTAAAAGGAAAATAATTCTAAGTTTTTACATCTTCTGTTTCTTTTTTGACATGTAGTTTCCTTGATCTTCATTAGCTACCCTTGAGGCACTCTCAGTTATCTTAGATTCATACTAATGACTCGCAAATATAGTAATTATGGATGATCGACAGCAAGGAACTTAACAGTTAAATACAATAGAGTGGAGAAGCACTAAAAATAAACTCAAAGTTGACTACTGCCTTGGACTTAACTTCCAGAAACACAATTTAAAACCCTAGTTTCTAATTCTTTGGTGTTTTTGGCTAATGATATTTTGTTGCACATACAGGAATTTTATAAAAATGTACACCTGAAACTAATGTAACACTGTGGGCCAACTATACTCAAATAAAGGTTTTCTTTTTAAAAATCAGATTTATTTTAGGGGCGCCTGGGTGGCTCAGTCGGCTGAGCCTCTGACTTCCGACTTCGGCTCAGGTCATGATCTCACGGTTTGTGAGCTCGAGCCTCGCATTGGGCTCTGGGCCGACAGCTCGGAGCCTGGAGCCTGACTCGGATTCTGTCTCCCCCTCTTTCTCCACTCCTCCCCTGCTCACACTCTGTGTCGCTCTTTCTCTCTCAAAAATAAACGTTAAAAAATTTAAATACAAACTAAAAAATGAGATTCACTTAAATAATAATGCTAACCACAAAGTTCTGTAGCCCTCAGCCAGGGATCTACGAATGTGCATTGCACACTGTCCTCTGGCTTCACATTTGTTAAGTTTTTCACTACTTGACTAAATGTCTGTCTTAGATTATTTTATTACATATTGATCCAAGTGCTTCTTTCCCACATAAGAAATATTCATCATCACATCAAGAGCAAAACCATTTTCACCTATATTTCAATGGAAATCTCTCTTAAGGGGATTGTTAGGTGACATCTATTTAAATTCAGAAGTTTTCAAAGAATTGAAATTTTACATCTGGTTCCAGAAACGATTTTTGTTTTTTATTGTCTTTAAGAACGAAGCCATCACCATCACCAACTTGAAGGCAATACCCTTCAAAGAAACATTTGCCAATATATTGCACATGAGGCATGCTCTATTAATATGTATTTTGCGATTATTTTCAAGACTATCATATACAAGTCTTAGAGCAAATGGTATCAATTCATGAAAATAAGTGGACTAATTATAGCATAACCTATTCACTCCATGCTCACATGGCATGAAGATATTCTCCGGAATACTGAGAAATACTAAAACTATTATGGTTGAAGAGAACAATCAAAGAACTAGAAGGGCATATTCTATCACTTAGGAAAGATATGAATGAGAAGAACAATGTAATCTTTGCCATCCTACACTACTGATAAATCAGTGATCTTCTTTCTTTTTTTCTTTTGTAAAAAAAATAATAATAATAACTAGAGTCCCTATAATTCCTAAAATGCCATCCAGTTACATTTACCTGTGGACAGTGATTCAGGTGTATTTTGTAAATAAAATTCTAAAAGGTTAATAACCACACATTGAATATATTTAATGAAGACTGAGATAGTAGAGGATTTAGTTCTGCCTATCATCTTGATACATGGTATCCAGTCATGATAGACAGGAGAAGTTAAATGGTACCTATCACTTGACTAGAGAAAAGCTAGGCAATGATCCTGTGAGCTTTTATGAGAAATACAAGAATCTCAAAATAATTCTTTGACACCACTGGGAATCTATCAACTCATTTTTTAGAAAATTCGGTTTTATAAATTTTGAATAGTCTCCTTTATTATAAAATTGTAATAGGTGCAATAAATTTTAATATAGAGAAACAAAAGTTGCATATACAAGAAACAACCAAAATTTTAATCAACAGAGTCAGAAATTTGGAGACGTAGTTTGCTATCTACACTTTAAAATAGATCATTGTTTGACACAGTCATGCAGGTCTATAATAAATCCACTATAACCAATGAATGACTTTGCAGTTAGTTTAATAAAAATCTCACAGTTATTTTTTAAAAAAATCAGTGTAATTGGAAGTATCATGTTCATTTTCTCCTCTTTATGCAAAATCCATGCACTCATATTCAGATTTTGCCTTTTCCTCTGAATTTCATTAACTCTGCCTTGAATAATTATATCCTTCTGAATTCTGATGTGTACAAATCCTGTCTAACCTTTTGAAAATCAGCTTGCTTTTGTTAATATTCTTTACCACCTTATATCATTATAGGTATTCATGCATCATTAGCAAGGAAGTGCTGTAGTCATACTAATTCATTTTATTTCTCTCTGTTCATATTCATATCTAACGATATATACCCAAAAGAACATACTGTCTTTATTTTCTGGAAATGAAAATCAAGAGATGTGGAAGAAAGTCCCAAAGTACTATCTTTATTAAAAAATGGAAAACTCAACTGATGCTTAAAAGGACTGTGATAGGATAAAACTATGATTTGTAACATCTAAAGGTGAAGTGAAAACAGTTTTGAGATTCTGAGCTTTGTACGTAGGCATGGGTATCACTCATAAAGTTTTCAATAAACTTTGGTTTCTCTGAAACTCCAGTTATCACATTCTTTTTATCACTTAAAATGTGTTTCTTGAAGGACCACATAACTACATAAGAGAGAAGCAATCCTGTTTTGAAACAAATACTGCATTATATCTAAGTTTTTAAAACAAAATGTTTTCCTCCATGATTTAAACGATTTCTCTCACCTCAATATAAATTTTAAATGGGTTGTGGTTACTGGCCCATTTATGATTTATGAGGTCAAAGAAACTCAAAAAGAAAAATGTACTATATCCCATATTTTTATGATATATTCCTTAACATACCAATATATCTAATATAAATATGGTATACAGAAAATACATCAACACATTCAAAGTCTAACACAAATAGACTGGAATCTGGACAAAAAATGTAATAAAATAATGCAGTCATTTAAAAAATTCCATTAGAGTTAATAAAGACAAAGATGGGCTAAATCTTTAAAAGAAAGCAAGATTACTTATTGATGATTAAACTGACCCATATTATGAAAATCTGTTCATTTATATCTGATTATCTTTCCTCAAAAGGGCATTCTTAAATATATAGATTACTCTGAAATAATAACACAATAGCATATAAATCCCAAACAGGATTACAGACTTTATATGGGTTCTAATGCGTCATAAATGACAAGGAAATGGAAAAGAACTTAGGCAGCTCCCTTTCTCAGTTTCAAAAGTATTCAGAGAAAGACAATTAAGTTTCCTTGTAGGGATCATTATGGTAAGAAAGACACCTGAGCTATTTTTATTTATTTCTCCTCGATCAAGCCTATAAAGGCAAGTCAAATTACAAGCCTAAAAAGGCAAGTCAAAAAATCCAATTTGGCCAAAAATCCTACATTAATCCTCAGCAAAAAAGAATCAAATAATAAAGCACACAAGAAACCAGAATATGGTGCAGATGAGATATGTATAAGTTTAGTCTTTCCTGTTTACGGTTCTGAATGCACATAAATGCCAGGGCAACACTAGCATTTTCACAATACTCAGGCTTCTATGCGTTTAATTAAGTTGGTGGGTAGAAAGACTTTAAATGATCAGCCTAATGAGTCCTAATGGATTGGTTATGATCTTTCATACAGAAAATAGTAATGGAGAGTTTGCTCTTAGGTATTCCCACCCGCTTTACTGCAGCATCTAGAAAATTGTCTGTGTAAAGCTATGTAAGAAAAAACAGATCGATCCTCAAATGATCATTAAGGATCAACAAACTGCAAGAAGCTTATAATGTACCCCCTTTTTGTTCAAAATAATAAGAAACACTAAATAATAATCAGTGCAAATTATTGCAGAACATCATTCTTTAGAGCCACATTTTTTATCTTCTAAAATTGGAACGAATTTCTGGTACAAGACAGGGTATCATTGAAATGGGTGTGCAGTCGAAGCTGGATTTGCCAGGCTCTACGTATGTCCTACTTCTGGGAGGCCAGGTATGTATAGTGTCCTGTATCAAGGGTCTGGCTGCTGGACTTGCTTATTGATCTGCCTCATGGCGATTCTTCTCTTCCATACCATCAGATCTACACCTCAGGGCCAAGCTAAATTAATATCTACTTAAACTGATAAACTAAATCTTGATAATGTGTTAATGGCTTATAGTGGTTTAAAGAGTTAGCCTCCACAGGATAACATTTGCATTTTAATAAGGATTTTCAATAAATTAACATAAATTAGTGACTTGGTAGAATTCTAGTCACTAAGTACAGCCTGTAAGAGAAGTGAAAGAAAAGGGTTTTGGTTCCCACTAAGGTCAGTGCGAACATATAGCGTCTACCTTGTAAGAAATCACCAGAAAACTAACATGGTAATTTCACAGATAAGGTTATAGACCCTCGGTGCCTTACAACAGAAAATATACGTATCAAAGACTCAAGCATAGTACGTAGCATATAGAAAGCTATCATAAATACTTGTTGAATAAGTGAATAAAGAAATTATTAGCGTAAAAAGATAATTTTTTAAACTACATGTTTGACCAGAACTGCTGGGGTCTGCAGCTGTCATAGAATTTCTATTTTGGAATTCCCAAAATTCACACAGGAGTGTTTCCTTCATTTCATAATGTAATCTTCATTGGTATGGATTTAAATCTATTTCTGATTTAAGCAAGTCACATTTCTAGAATTCAGTGCCCACTACTATCTGACGCTGTTACACGTGCACAAGTTGGCTTGTCAGTTGTCTCTGTTATTAATGTACAACACTGTACGTGAACAAAAGTGAAGCAATTATTTGGGATATTGTTATACAGATACTTTTAGGAGATATTAATTTTGGTCCCTTCATGGAGGCCCGCAGTGCCTCTCAGTGGATTGGCGTATCTGAGAAGACATACAGTCAAGAAGACATACAGTTAATCCTTGTGAACTCCTCCCAAACTGTCCACGTAAAATTTTTCATTTATGTATCTAGTATCCATTTTCTGATAGGAAGCTATTCTGACATGTTAACTTGGCAACACCTGGCAAAGGAATTTTTCATATGTTCACGTGAAAATGAACACACATATACATATATACATGCATTCAGTTTAAATTGAAAATAAAATTAACACAAGAAAAATAACTTTGGAATTACTTTAAATTCTGCAGTTATATAGCATACTACCATATTGCTTAATTTCTATATTCCTGTGGCTCTTCCCAGTCTGAGCAGATTTTGCAGAGCAGGTTCACAATATTAATTGATGTGTTACACTTCTCTAACATCTGAGAAAACCTGGGCATCATTTATCTCCACATTATTTAATCTGGCAACTAAGTACATATTTTTGAATATGCCCAGGGCATAATTCTGGTTTTGAATGAATTTTTTATTAAAATATGATAGTGTTAAGTCAGTGAGAGAAAGACAAATACCTCATGATCTCACACATGTGGAATTTAAGAAACGAAACAAATAAGCAAAGGAAAAGAGAGAGAGAGCGAGAGAGACAAACCAAGTAACAGGCTCTTAACTATAGGGAACAAACTAATGGTTACCAGAGGGAAGATGGGTGGGTGGATGAGGGAAAATGGGGGATGGAGATTAGAGAGCACACTTACCATGATGAATCATATAAAATAAAATGGTAAAAACAATAAATGGCCATTCATCAGTCGATGGACATTTGGGGTCCTTCCATAGTTTGGCTATTGTTGATAATGCTGATACAAATGTGGAATTCAAGCAACAAAACAGAGGAACATATGGGAAGTGAGAAAAAAAGAGGGAAGTAAACCATAAGAGTCTCTTAGAGAGCAAACTGTGGGTTGACAGAGGGAGATGGGTGGGGGATGGGCTAGAAGGGTGACTGGTAGTAAGGAGGGCACTTGTTGGGATGAGCGCTGAGTGTTGTATGTAAATGATGAATCACTAAATTCTACTCCTGAAACCAATATTGCGCTGTATGTTAACTAACTAGAATTGAAAGCAAAAAAAATGGAAGAAAGACATAAAAATAAGTAAGAACGTAAATAAATAAATGACAAGTAACAAATAAATAAAAAATAAGAATGTGATAGTGAAGATGCCTATAACTGACCACCCAATGTGGTGGTCCTTAGCTACATGTGACTATTTAAATTTAAATCTAAATTATTTAAAAGGAAACACAATTAAGATTTTAGTTGCTGATAAGAATAAGTTATAACATGGTGTTCA
>NW_024420586.1:10559374-10641593 GCF_014898765.1 Herpailurus yagouaroundi
AAGATTTTAGTTGCTGATAAGAATAAGTTATAACATGGTGTTCAATTTTTTTTTTAATTTTTTTTTCAACGTTTTTATTTATTTATGGGACAGACAGAGACAGAGCATGAACGGGGGAGGGGCAGAGAGAGAGGGAGACACAGAATCGGAAACAGGCTCCAGGCTCCGAGCCATCAGCCCAGAGCCCGACGCGGGGCTCGAACTCACGGACCGTGAGATCGTGACCTGGCTGAAGTTGGACGCTTAACCGACTGCGCCACCCAGGCGCCCCCAATTTTTAAGAATACAGACAGTTAATATTGCAAAAGCTAGGATCTTCGTGTGTGAAAAATTTTAACACTACTACTATACATCAGAAAGCAATTGTTGTAGCATATCTAGATTGACAGTTTTCCTCACAAAGGAGATTTTGACCGGCTACTAAATCCAATTAAACATGTCAAGAGTTCAAATTCAGTCAATTTGTCATACTACATCTGTTTTGATTGAACTGCTGACATACTTTGTTTTTGTATATACAGCACCTCAGTCTCTAAGTAGTCTCATCAACTCTGATTAAGTTAATTAATAAAAGCACCTCTGTGAAGTCTACAAATTACATATGCAGGATTCATCTGTTGAAATTTTATGGGGGCACCTTGGTAGCTCAGTCAGTTAAGCGTTCAAGTCTTGATTTCAGTTCAGGTCATGATCTCACAGTTTGTGGGATTGAGGTTCGCGTCGGGCTCTGGGGGCTGACAGCATGGAGCCTGCTTGGGATTCTCTCTGTCCCTCTCTCTCTGCCCCTCCCCCGCTTGTGTTTTCTCTCTCTCTCAAAATAAACAAATATTAAGGGCACCCGGGTGGCTCAGTGGGTTGACTGTCTGACTTAGGCTCAGGTCACGATCTTCTGGTTTGTGGGTTCAAGCCCCACATCAGGCTCGCTGCTGTCAGCATGGAGCTCGCTTTGGATCCTCTGTCCCCCCTCTCCTCTGCCCCTCACCCCCTTGTGCTCTCTCTCCCTCTCTCTCAAAAATAAACATTAAAAAATAAACATTAAAAATAATTTATGCATGTATACAGGTATGTGTGTATACATACAAATAAAATGGAAATGTTGACATGATGAGAATAGTGCTTTAATATACACATTTTCTGTCCCCCTCACAGGTGAGTAGACTCAACCTCCAAAATAACCATGACTAACTACTAGACTCGAGAAGAATGCATGCATCAGAGATTCAGATTTTAGGAAAAGAGGGTAAGGTGGACACAGGAAGATCATGAACTGATAGTCTTTGAAAGGTTATTTGAACCTCTGGCTCAGTCTGGGATGGAAACTATGAACCTGGTGATTTCCAGGTGTATATACGGGGCCATCTGTGGAAGACAATTGACTTAACCACAACATTTATTTGACAGAGGAAGGAATCAGTACCTGCCTGTGTGCTTCATGAAGGCATTACTGGGCAATGGCTGTACTAGATAACAGGACAGCTGTAGCCCTCACCTCGAATTCATAAGCTCAGGATGCTTTCCTATACATACTTATTCCAGGAGGTTGTGGCTTGTTAAGCCTTTCTTCACCAGAAAAAAAAAAAAATACTCCTGTTATTTTTGTTGCTTCTCAATCAGCAGTATATAATAGAACCCACAGGGGCGCCTGGGTGGCGCAGTCGGTTAAGCGTCCGACTTCAGCCAGGTCACGATCTCGCGGTCCGTGAGTTCGAGCCCCGCGTCGGGCTCTGGGCTGATGGCTCGGAGCCT
This sequence comes from Herpailurus yagouaroundi, assembly GCF_014898765.1. Classification (NCBI taxonomy): domain Eukaryota; kingdom Metazoa; phylum Chordata; class Mammalia; order Carnivora; family Felidae; genus Herpailurus; species Herpailurus yagouaroundi. The sequence goes on from NW_024420586.1 coordinate 10,561,121, forward strand.
GGAGCCTGTTTCCGATTCTGTGTCACCCTCTCTCTCTGCCCCTCCCCCGTTCATGCTCTGTCTCTCTCTGTCCCAAAAATAAATAAACGTTGAAAAAAAAAATAAATAATAGAACCCACAAACCTGACTTACATTTATGCTAACAATTTCACACCCTTTAATTTAAGCACAAAGAAAAGAACACAAGACCTTTCAGTACATACAAGGGACTGAAAAAGGGAAACAAAGCTGACAGTCCAGACAAGTAGAAGAAAGAGACAAGAGCTTTAATAAAAATGAAATGACAAGCTTTAATAAGATAACACAAGAGCTCAGAAAGCCTGATACCTGTTATTTTTTTTTTTAATTCAATAGATGATTTGGAAAAGAGAACGGTCAGCGCTAAAAATAAAACGTGGGTTCTGAATGACCAACCAGAGGAAGTATCTCACAACAGAGAGAAAAACAGAAAGAAAATGAAATCCTAAGGGAGACAATAAGAGACACAGAGGATAGAATTAGTACATATAATATGTAGTGAAGATAAATATCAAAAGGAGAAGACAGAACAGATGAGACAGTTAAATATTTCAAATAACTTATAGTTAAAATAACTTTAAGACAAAATTTTCCTGAGTTAAAACATTATTGATTTGCTGAAGTTAAAAATGTTACCCAAGTACCAAGAAGGGTTAAAGAATAATTAAAGAAACATATTTAGAAATATATTAAATCACACCCTAGCGAAATTTTTCAACTCTGAGGGACAGGGTGGGGAGCAACTTACAGATTGTGAGATAAAGAGAATACTTTAAATATAAACATACCGAAACTGAGACTAGCATCAGACCTCGTATTGGCCACAATGGAAACTAGGACATAGTGGCAGCTAGATGGCAATGAAAAGTAGAAGACAGTGATGTATAACCTGCAGAACCCTATTAAAAGAAAAAGATTATGGGGCACCTGGGCGGCTCAGTCGGCTGAGCGTCCGACTTCACCTCAGGTCATGGTCTCGCAGCTCATGAGTTTGAGCCCTGCGTTGGGCTCTGACAGCTCAGAGCCTAGAGCCTGGAGCCTGCTTTGGATTCTGTATCTCTCTCTCTCTCTCTCTCTCTCTCTCTCTCTCTCTCCCCCACCCCCCCCCGTCCCCTGCTCATGTTCTGCCTCTCTCTGTCTCTCAAAAATAAATAAATGTTAAATAAATAAGTAAGTAAATAAGTAAATAAATAAATAAATATAAATAATTAAAAGGAAAAGATTAAAGAATGCTGTTACTTGGGTGCCTGGGTGACTCAGTCTCTTAAGCATCCAGCTCTTGGTTTCAGTTCAGGTCATAATCTCCTGTTCATGGCATCCAGCCCTATATCGGGCTCTGTGCTATCAGCATGGAGCCTGCTTGGGATTCTGTCTCTCCCTCTCTCTCTGCCCCTCCAACACTCACATGTGTGCACGCACATGCTGTCTCTCAAAGTAAATCAATAAACTTAGAAAAAGAATGCTGTTATTATCCAAAGAATCCATCGTCACAATTGCAATAGAAAGATCATTTTAAAAATACAAGTATTTAAAGGGTATATATCCTTATATACTTTTTATTTTTTTAATGTTTGTTTATTTATTTATTTTGAGAGAGACAGACAGACAGAGAGAAAACCAGGGAATAACAAACAGGTCCCATGCTGTCAGTGCAGAGTCCGATACGGGGCCCGAACTCACGAACTGTGAGATCATAACCTGAGCCAGAATCCAGAGGATGCTCAAGTGACTGAGCCACACAATCTCCCCCTTATATACTTTTTAGAAGGAAGTTTCTCAAGTGCTGCAGCCAAATGAAAAATAAATTATAATAAAGATTGCTAAATGAGGAAATAAAGAATACAAAAAAATTGATGACCAGTAACCTCTGTGAGAGTTTTTTGTTGTTGTTGTTAAATTTAATAGTACAACAATAGCTTCAGTGTAATTTGAGTGATCACATGACCTCATCAACGAGATAAGTTATACTAGAATGGGAAAACAAGAGTAGCTAGGAACTAAAATTATGAATTATTGATTTTTGAAGGATTTTATCTTGGCTTGAAAGACTGAGGAGTTGCTGAGGGAATCATACTGGTGGGGAGAGCAATGTTCTTATTTAATTTGGATATAAAACCACAGAAATAGTGGGGTGAAAGACTGTTAAAAATCAGAACCTAAGCACTAGTAAAATGGAAATGCAGAGTGTAACAGTCACTGCTGTGCCCCAGCATTTGGCTGCATCCTAAATAGGATAAAAATTACTAGAAATAAGAAGAGAATATGATACAACCACAGCTATAATTGGTAGCTTCCATATACCTCTTTCAGAATTTGTTGGTTCAAGATGACTAAACCAAACAAACAAAAAAAGAAAACAAAACAAAACCAAGAGTAGAGATTTGTTTAAAACTAACAAGTTAAGCTTAATCCACATTTTATACAAAATGAAAATGTATGTTCTTCTTTTATATTATAGGGATATTAAAAAGGTCATATATCCACAAAGAAATTCAAAAAAGGACAAAAAGAGAGATTTTAAGTCACCTTTTCCTATCATAATCTAATAATCCAGAAATGTGGAAAATAATAGAATAAACTTTGATTCCTCTTCTAAAGCTGTTACAAAGGATGCATCAGATCAGTATACATTGCCTAGAAAAATGTCCCTGATGGACAGCTCTATTTAAAAACCATGTATACGGGCACCTGGTGTTCAGTGGGTGAAGCACCTGACTTCAGCTCAGGTCATAATCTCATGGTTTGTGAGTTCAACATTGGGCTCTCTGCTGTCAGCCCAGAGCCTGCTATGGCTTCTCTCTCTCTCTCTCTCTATCTCTCTCTCTGCTCCTCTCCTGCCCACACTCTCCCTCTCTCTCAGAAGTAAATACACATTAGAAAATAAAAAAAAAAACATGTACAGAATGAGGTAATATTTTAAAAAACGGGAATATGTATATATAATTTACGGTTAAGAATCACAGAATATAGTATGAAAAGATACTACTAAACTGTAAAAATTTCTTATTTCAGAAGGAATAGACTGGCAGAAGGAAGAAATGGAGAGTACTATACTTCATACTGAACTCTTAAACTATTATTGTATTACATTTAAAATAACCATAGAAGCAAAAAGACACAGTTTGCAATGGTAAATAAGATCTTTATGTAAGCTGTTTATGAGTAGTCACAGCTCCTTCCAAGTGACTTTACCAAACAGGCTGTTTTCCACTTCAACCAAAGCTGTAGGAAGACATGTACTATTTTCTTAATTTTAATTCCAACAGGAAAGCATATACTATTTTTCAAGGGTTTCTTTTTTTTAAGTTTATTTTTGAGAGAGAGAAAGAGAGAGAGAGTGAGCACAGGAATGGGCAGAGAGAGGGAGAGAGGGAGAATCTCATGCAGGCTCTGCACCATCAGCACAGAGCCCAATGGGGGACTCAAACCCACAAACCATGAGATTATGACCTGAGCCAAAACCAAGAGTCAGAGGACCAATAAAATGAGCCACCGAGACGGTCCAGAAAGCATATACTATTAATTGACTCTGAACGTTATGGAAACAGACCAAGACAAATGCTTAAGAAAGCAAGATGAATGTATTTTCAAAGAAATTTACATTATCATTGGAAACAACATTGATGGCCCTCACTGTGCAATTACTTGACAAGAGTCCTGAAAGTGAATGGGGCTGGTTTCTCACATGAAGAAAAGGGAATTATTTTTTGGTGTGTGAGATTCCTGACAATGAGTAAGGAACGTTAAGGGCAAATGTTAAACTGTGCTCTTAAATTAAGGGCATCCACTGTTAGATCTATTTTGGCTGAACTGAAGAGTTCAATTTTAAACAATGAGTTAAAATAAAAGTAACTAGTGAGAAAAATTCCCAAGCCAAAGCAGTTATTTAGCTAAGTTTACAACAATGAATAAAATGGCAGATTTTTGTTTTGCAATTTAAAAGTGGCTTCTTCGATGGTTCTTCTGCATTCTAAATTACTTTTGTTAAGCTCAGGAGATTCCTATTTCTTTGGCCCGACATACGAGGCTATCTTTATCTAAATGACCTTAATTTAGAGAGATACTAATAACCTTCAGATATAACACTAGTATTTACAAAATTATATGACCTAATTCCAAATACCATGAGTTTGATAACTATGCCACAGTCTATTCTCCTTTTAAATACTCACAATTATTTTATATGGCTGTAATAAAAGGCATAAAGTTACAAAAGACAACTTTGGAACTTGACTGAAAGATGGAGAGTCAACTATAAAAATTATCATCGTGATGAGCTTAGCAGGCACTTTTATCAAAGGCAAAGTGTATATTTTACTAAGGAAACTTTTGTATGCAAACATTTATAAATATATACACATGAATTTATGTGTAGATATTTAAACAGAGTTCTATGTATATGTGCACACACATGGCATACACAGATGAAATATATTCAGGTAGTTGGATATTTAGATAGATAGATAGACAGATCAGCTGGCAGCAGTGTTTTGTGATTTAGGAAGCCATATGCCATTATGTGCTAAACACTTTCACATTTAGTAGATAAAAGATTCATGATTCTTTAACCTAATTTTATTGGGAGCATAAACTGCTGAAATAATTAAATGATCACACTAAGTATAAACCAAATCAAAGAAATAATAATAAACACAGATAATCTCTCTTCCTCTCTCTTTCCAGGTCATGCTGTGCTACAGAGTTTCTCAAGGCCATGTACCCATATGTCCTCACATATAGGTGCTTCCTTGCTTCACATCCAGGCTGCAGCTATTATTTCATATTTCTATCATTTATTCTTCTCCCTTTCCCTTTTGGTCTCTACTGGTATCAGAACAAGATAATTATGTTTATTAGAATTGTTTTGGTAATCAAAATGAGTTTTTTAAAAATTTTCAAAAAAGGATCTGAATACTCCTCTCGGAAAGAAACTTAAGTAAGCTTTGGACTTCATGAACTTTACCGAATCAACTTAGGGATGCCAGAGGCCTTTTGTTCTATTCCTTTCCTGATTCTTGGCTGTGTTCCACGTAATTCATAACGATGTCCTTCTGACCTGTGAATAAATGAGTTGCTGTGTGTATATAGAAACTATTATGCTTAATGTTATTTTCTAAAAGAATATACTTTGCCAAGTTATAAATAACTTTCTAAAATATGATAATCACCGAACAAAACCATTTTTTTCCTCACCAAAGATTATGCTCAATTCTTTCAGAGGGTTTTGTGAGTTTAATGACACCTTGGGCTTAATGTGCTCCACTTTACAATCAAGATAGTTTTTTTTCTGAAATAGCTTGTTCTCTGTCAATGTTCCAGAAAATAATTACCATTGTATTTTCCCAAGGCAAGAATTCCAATATAAAATTGAACTGTTCTTCCTAGCGCATCTTCAAGTTTTAACTCTAAGAAACTATACCAAATTCACATGATCACTTTTAAATTAGTTTTAGATCATACGTTTTAAAAAGATAATTAACTGAGCTCTTAACAGGGCTCCTATTTCTTAAAACTCTGTGTAAAAGAAGGTACAAAATGAAGTGTTTCGCCAAATTAAAAACAAACCATATTAATTTTTCACTCCTCACAACTTTTCAGAATGCTGATTTGCTGACTTTTTGTATCCAAACTTTTAAAAATATAAACATTAACTAAAATGATGAATGTAAAAGCAATGTGTAAATCAAAAAGTATTTGTTATAGCCATTGATTTGAAAATGAAGAATATAGGAAAACACGCATATCAATGTAAGTGCAGGACATTTTCCCAATTTGGAAACTTCATGTTTTCAATTTTCAATTTTGATAAAGCACAAAAAAAGGTAACACTTCTGTGTTAAAGCAACTAACTCATTTTATTTTTTAGGATACCAAACAGGACAACTAAATGATGCTATTATTGAGTCTGTATATCTCTAAAACAAGCAAAAGAAGAATTTAAATCCAAAGGATAAAAATATTCACAAATGAGCAAATGCTGTTCTGGTACATTTATTTTATGTCAAGTGTAATATATTCATAATAGACAGATGTTGTGATACCCTAATTCCATCCTTTCCCCATATTTGTTCTTATTTGTTTTTCACATGTGACAAAAGAAATTTCAGAAACTTATTCTGGGGGATAATGCTTGTTGAGAGAGTATTTATCGCCTGGAAGGCCATAAAAATGAAAGGTAATCATGAATCTTAGAGCTTTCCTTTCTCATTCTTGAAATTTCAAGCAACCAACATAGATACTTGGCAGGAATGGTACCCCTTCATGTGAACAAGTTTCTCCAAATGGACGGTTACTAGACTGTATTTCGGAGGTCAATAAAATACTACCCAAAATGTCAGGAAACCTCACAAACTTCCGGACTTTATTTAACTTCTAGTAAAGGACATTGTAATGACATTTAAAAAAAGACAAAAAATAAAGATGAAAGAAAGGCTATTTTAGTGCTTCCTCCAACCCACCAACAACTGTAGACAGCCAAACTTTCCAAACAAAGGACAATTCTTGTATAAATTTAGCTCTATGAAAAGCTCAACACATCTGCTCTTATTTTTTCGCCTTTCCTAAGGACCAGTGAAAACTTTCAGATAATGGTACACTGGCACTGGGGCACCAATGTTCTAAGAATACAGGGCAAATAACTGAACTGTAGGAAATTCTACAGGAAGATCCATTCTTCCATTTATTCAACACATTTTTCTGGAATGCGTATCTATCTAAGAGGCTGTGGTAGAATCTATTTATATTAAAAATACTAGTTAACGAGATAGACGAGGTCTCTGCCCTCATGGATCCTACATTCCAACAGTAGAAGACAAATTACAAACAAATAAACAAATAAACATCACATTTCCAGATCATGCTAAGTGCTATAAGGAAAACAATCTGGCCAGTGGTGCACGATGGAGGAGGTGAAGATGATGTTGCGGACTATATTGGACAAGATGTTGAAGGATATATTTGCTTTACATCCTGCAAGATGAGCGGACATCAGGAGGCAAAGATCCAGAAAGTACCAAGAAAAGGAGACCACAGTTGCAAAGACTATGAAATGGAAGACATTTTTGCCAGTTTGAAGAAGAGGAGGCCATTGTGGCAGTACATTAAAGAGGTTGTTTTTCACTAAGGAAGCTAATATAGCAAAGACTCTAGATGTCTCAAAGTAGTTTCCCATGTAGGAAATACTCATGTGTATCTATCATCTATCTATTAGGTCAAGAAGCTAGAGTGTTCATGATATTAATCTATTGCTTCATGTGTGTCTGTGGCTAGGTACTAATCACAGTACAGGATCTGAATTTTGTAGAGATGAAAAGGTAGTTATAAACATTATAGATTACTGTATTTGTTAAACAACACATTTATTTATAACTTGCCACCCACACATTCCTAACTGTTATGAAAAACTTATTTGCATAGATCTCCTGGAAATTCTCCCAATTGACTTCTCTTGGACACCAAAGGATGGATTTCTCTTGGATTTCTTATGCACTGCTATTTAGCTAAACAGCTAAGAATGCCTTTAAGTTATGAAGTAATGTAAACATTGTAAATCTGTACAGATATGAACTCCTGGTTTTCATTTTATCCACACACCTTTAATCCAAGGATTACTCACCGCTAAATAAATATAGCTTTCCTCTCCTTTACATGAATTAAAATAGCAATTTAAGTTTTTAAAATTCACTCATGATTGTAGCATATGGTGTTAAATCTGAGAATGCAACCCACCTGGACTTTCAATTAATTCTTTACTAGACAGCTGCCTATTACTTATTGAGTACGACACTCAGAAGATTAAACAAATAAAAGGGGAAATTTTATGCAATTTTTAAAAGAAAATTATGTTGCATAATGAAGTCTCTGTGATTAAACACATTTGTATTGTTTAAAATAAAATGACATTTGAATTACAATTTAAGATTTCAAAGCCATTGGCTCTTGAAAGAGGCAGAAGAAATATCAGATCATTTGGCAAACTTGAAGACATTGTATCTGTTTATTTGATGAAAATCAAACTTAGGAAAGCTATGCACTTGAATTAATTTTATTCATCTGTTCTAAGAATATGTTCCATACAATGAGAGTCTTAAGTAATCACTGAAGAATCAGAATGATTCACAGATGGTGTAAGTGATTTAATTATTTTTAACCAGTTGTTCCGGGCATGCTCAGAAGGATATTGCCAACCCCACTGCAGAAGCCATCTGAGCTCCCTTCCAGCTGGTGTTCCATATTTTGAAAGCAAATTTAGATTGGAGAAAATTACACTTTTTATTGTTATGTTGCAAACGGAGGTCAAATTGCTGTGTATAAATTCTCCTACTTTTTTTTCCTCTTCATTGTATGAGTTATATTTATCAAATATCACGTCTTTTGTATGATTGCCATGGATTCGCCAATGTTATTTTATGTTTTGTGTTGTCTGGCACATAGGAGGCACTAGATAAATGTTTATTAAATGAAAGAGATGCCAATTCACTGTGTCCAAAATAAAACTTGAGTTTTCTTTACAGACTCCCAGTAAGTGTATGGAATTCTGATTTCACTGCACCCTTATAATTATTAGGAGGTTCTCATTAAAAACAAATAAAAAAAGAAAGAAACCAATATAAGGAACAATACCTCTCTGTCCAAGAGACAATACAAACCTCTCTGTTAACATAATAATTTAAACTATACCCTGATGTTGGAATCCTTGCCCTTAATTTTATGGGGACTCAGGCAAGTTGCTTAACAAATTTTGGTCTGTTTAGGTTGTTTTTAAGGATTAGAGATACTCTGAAAAATCTAGTGTGGTGTACCTATAGGATGCGAGATAACTGTGTTATCTCTCAAAAAGATAACTGATATTCCCACTTATTTTCCATTAGACCAACAAAAGATAAATTTTGCTTAATGTCCTTATTCACAATGAGAAATAGTAAATGGCTATAAAACAACTATTGTCATTCCAAGGAAGAGAATATTTATTTTAGTGAAACAAGTTACTCTGATGCCATAAGTGAGTTATATTTATCCTAAATTTACTGCTAAAATCAGAGAATAACACTGTGTATATCAATAATGCATCAGATTCGATTTTGTGTTTATATCTAATATTTATGAAAAATATATTATTAATACGTTTACCATCAATATTTCCTGAATATTGTGATAAATATCCACTTGATCGCTAAATTGGATACAGTATATTACTGTAAGAAAGGCAGCTTTGTTTATTTACATATTTGACACCAAAATAAATTGTGACTGTAGTTGTTTAACTTTAATTCAAAAGATGAACATACAGAATTATGTACCTAATATGTCCATAACCTAACTATAAAAAACTGCGTATGAATAAAAGCACATTTATGTTAATATTTCTAACTTATTGTGCTATTTAGACCCAGTCACTTAAGGTAATGTTTCTGGGGTAACATGTTATACGAACCTTATTTATAAAATGGTGACTTTATTAAACTCAGAAAAATACTAAATGGAAATGACATCTTACCTTATATACAGTAAGGGCTGTGAAATGGAAAGTTTCAGGAAAACCAAAGTCTTGTGTTAATATAGAAATTTTGGGCAATTCAATTAATGTTCTTAAGCCCCAGTATCCAGTTTGGATTATTCATTTATTTCAATAGTTTCTGTATTTATTTTTTCTCTCTGTACGTCAGAAACTTTATACTGTATTTTTTTGTGATAATGGTTACTTTAAAATTATGAACGTGCACAAAAAACTTTTGTCTAGGCTCTGAGCATTAAGAAGGTCTTAGAATGATTTTACTCATTCATTCATTCCAGAAATATATATCATGCACCTCTTACTTGCTAATCATTGTTTTTTGTTCTGAGGATAATGCAGTGGGAAAAAAGAAAATTCCTACATTTTTGGAGCTTCCACTCTAGGGAGAAAGATAGATAATAAGATGAAGAAAGGAAATACGTAAATGTTTCCCGGTAGTGCATTTTATGTACAAAAATAAATAGGGAAGGGTTTGAGCAAGCGTATGTGTTTCACTGAGGACAACACTTTCAAGTAAAAACTTGAAGGCAAAGGTGGAGGGGTCTGCAAAGATATCTAGGTGTGAGGGATGCAATGCAAAGGGGGCATGCCAGACATGTTCCAGCAAGAGCGAAAAGGCCAATGTAGGCAGAACAGAGTGAACGGGAGATAAAAAGTGTCACGAGGTAAGACCTGAGAGGTAATAAGGAGCAAGGTCATATATCCCTCGAAATCAATGTAAGGATTTTGGATTTCACTTGAAAAGAGATGGGAATCCACTGGAACATTCTGAGCATATACACGCACCAGATCTTTTTAGACGACGTGTGTGTTGAGTGCGTTGAGAGTAAGTAAAGGAAAACAAAGCTAGATATTTACTTGAAACTTTGAAATGACAGTGTCGCCACTATAGCTCAGGGGAGAACAGTCTGGTTATAAAAATGGGGTGGGTTGTGAGGTTATACTTGACATTAATGTTTTGAGACTGGATGAAAACAGCAAAGCAGGAAATATCAATAGAAAAGGGAAAATGTCCAAGGACTGAGCACTGAGGCATTTCACCTGTAGAGAAGGAGGTACCACCCACAGAGGCTGACAAAGAACATCTAGAAAAGTAGGAGGTGAACAAGGGGAAGAACTCCAAGCAATCTCCCTCTCTACTTTAATGTCACTGATGCCCAGTGTTCATTCTGAGTTTTGATACATTATCAGACAATTTTAAGTATAGTAAATGTTTCTTTAGTTTCTCCGTTTGTTTAGTCTTTTCTTTGCTCATCATTCTTTGCATCTCAAATCTTCCATCTGATATCATTTACCTTCGGATTAAAAAACAGCCCTGAGGAACAACAAACATGCCATGGATTATTATCTAGGCTTCACAAATGTTTGCAGAACTTATATTTACTAACACAGAAAAAGATGATATAATGTTTAGTGAAAGTTCAGGATATAAAATTATTGTAACCCAACTTGAAAGTATTTTGATTGATAATTGAATAATGGTGATCCTGGCTAATTCTAAAACAAAACAAAACCAAACCAAACCCAACAACCCTGAGGACCCCACAGTGAGAATGGCCTACTGGTAAACTTGCTCAATTTTTGGCTGGAATGATCTTTATTTCACTATTATTTAAACGGGGGGAGGTTTCTAGAAGTATACAATTCCAGATTCATAGATGGTTTTTCTTTCATTATTTTTGAAGACATTATTCTACCACCTTCTGGCATTTTCACTGCTTGAAAATCTGCTGTCATTTATACATGTCATTACTTTCTAGGTAATCTGTCTCTTCAGCTGTGTTGAAAATTCTCTTTATTTTTAGAACTTATAAGATTTACTATGAGAATAGATGGGTGTATTCTTTTTTATTTTTCCTCCTTGAGGTTTGCTTGATTTCCAACCTGATCATGAAGACTTTCAATAATTTTGGGTATTCATAAGCAATTGTCGCTTCACATATTGGCTTTTATCCATTCTCTCCATTCTTGCCAGGTATATTTGACTTTCTTACCCCCTTTCTTGTAATTCTTTTTCATGTTTCTCTATTTTGACCTCCATGCATTTGAGGGCATTTATTTGATCTATCTTCCAATTTTCTAATTCCCTGTTCTATTTCATCTAATTCTTGTCAACTGCATTATTAAGCTATTACATTGTTCATTTGCTGGAAGCTCTAGTCCATTCCTTTCAAAACTTCCTGATCATTATTTCTGTCTCTTGCCCCTAATTCCTACTTTTGATGCAAACTATTACTATTTTAAAAATATTTAACACGTTTATTTTGCATTCTGTATCTCATTAATTCATTATCTTTGTCTTTGGGAGTTGTATTTTGCTGTTTGTTTCCTTGTGTGAAGTTAGCTCTTCGTTTTTCAGGATACCTAGCAGTGTGGACTCTAGACACCAACCTTTGCGCATACGATCTTTCAAGCCAGTGACCGTAATAAAAAATATTTTGGAACTCCTTCAACATTTTTGGTGGTTCATTATTTCCCTTAATTCTGTTAGAAAACAAGTTACTAAATTTATCCTGAGGCTCAAATATCTAGTCTACATTGCATGGATGAGAGATGCAGAATATAATCCTACGTCTCTTTGCCCCAAGTATAAACATTACAACAAAATAACAGTTCTCCTAACATAGGTAGAACCTATTGTATAAATAGTGGCCTTGTCTTGGGGTGCCTGAGCAGCTCAGTTGGTTTTGATTCCGATTCCGGCTCAAGTCATGATCTCGCAGTTCATGAGTTTGAGCCCTGCCCCACATCAGACTATGTGCTGACAGCTCAGAGCCTGGAGCCTGCTTCGGATTGTGTGTCTCCCTCTCTCTTTTCCTTTCCCTTTTGCGCGCGCTCTCTCTCTCTGATTAAAAGAAAATAGTGGCCTTGTCTTGATTTTGCAATGTTAATCCAATAGAAATTTGGAGATTTTTAAAATTATCAGAACCTTAAATAAGTCACTTGTGTTGACATACATATGCGTTCTGTTCTTTTCAAGGTATTTATATATTCTCTATGCTTTGACACACCTATTTTAATTCATCTTGGTGGGGACACCAATGTATTTATTCAGTTTGTGGGCTCATGTGTTTCTTAAGTTCTGTGAAATTTTTGGTTGTTGTCCCTTAAATATTGTCTCTCCTGTATCCTTTTGGTCCTCTCCTTTTGCAATTAGTCATAGAGCTTCTAATTCTGTTCTCAGTTTGGCTTATTTTCCATATTTTTTATCTTTACATGGTATGTTCTGATCGCTGTACCATAATGACTTTCTAATTTTCTCTTCATATTTGTTGAATTATGTGTTGAACACATATAATTAGTTTTTTATTTCAATGACTAATTTTTGGTTTCTACAAGTTTTAGTTGATGTGTGACCATCATAGATACCTGTGTATTTTTCTGTGGTACAATGGTTTTATAAATTATGGTTATTTTATTCCTTGCTTACTTCAACATATTTACTTTAGAATATGTGATGGTTTTCTATTAAGTTCATGAAGTACTAAATCTCTTGACCATGATGTTAGATGACTGTAAGTGACCATGCATTTATTTCTTCATACGGGTTATAATATTTTGCTGTGAACGAATATTCAGTCTTTGTGTGTCTGTGGGACTCTGAAAAGAATGATTTACTGCATGATTCTGTGACAAGACTCTGCAGATTTCACGAATATTGGGACCGATTTTGTGCAAGTTTCTCAGTTTAGGAATATAGAGGCTTATAGTTAGTATATAAATTCAGACCTCCCACACTCAGTTTTAATTATCAAAGATCTTTCTTTTCTAGCCAGAATCCTTGGCAGATTAATTGGCTTATGGATAGGATTTATCTATTTCCCCTCTACATGTCGAATAAAGACCTTGAAGTTTCTATGTTTAGACAGGGTTTTCATCTACATCTCTATACTAGATGTTGCATAAGGACGTGTGCAAAAGGTCTTTGAAACTATCTCCTAACCAGTGGACCCACAATCCAGATTCACCATCATATGAGATAATGTGCTTATTTATGGCAAAGTGAGGGAAGAAGTTTCCATTTGATATTTTGAGCTCAGCTATGTCTTTAAAACGTTTTAAAAATTATATTTTATTCAGAATTTCCTTACATTTGAAAAGAGGGGTCAAGGAGTTAGTCAGTCTGGCATCTTCCTGGAAGGTGATTCTAGCTAAACATATTCTATTTACCAAACAATGATTAAATTGATTCTATTCCTTAACTGGAGACTAGAAAAACTTACTACAGAAATGGCAGTAACTATTATGATCACAATCTAGGAGACAAAGAATCTTGACTTATTTGATTTCTTTCTGAACTCTTGTGATATGTTACCACAGAACTGAAGCTGAGAGGGAGAAACTTTATAAGCAGCTACCTCCTGGTTCATTTCCCTTAGCAACAATTATTAGGTTTTTATATTCACAAGTCTGTTTACTAAAGAACATTCTGTCTCTAAGAAAATTATTTATGTTCCCAAATTCTCCAAGGATGTTGCATTAGCAGCTGACAATCTTTGTTGTTATTTCAAGGCAAAGAAAAAATATATCTATGTGGCAATTATGCAAAGAGGATGTTTCCTCCTTAGTCTGAAAATTAATTGGTTGTCATTATGTGATAGGAGCAAATATACCAAAAAATGAGTAATGGAATATCAAATCTAGGTTCAGACGTTATTTTACATGCAGTGATGACAGCTCTGTGGTTACTTTCCTCGTGAAGCAATGTTTTATTTTAAGAAAATCCAAAGTAACAAAATCATGCTAGTACAGTGAAGCTTTTCCCAATTTTTTTTTTTCCTGAAGAACACTAGTCCTTCACAACCACTCGCGCAGGAATCCTATCATAAAACCGAAATGAAATTTCCCCTTTTGTACTGCAACTATCCAGATGTGAAAGTCTGCAGAATCTATTCCCCTTGTAGAAATTCATAATCACATTTGCATATCAAAAGCCCTGCCAAGTTCTGGAGTAAGGGAACTTTGCTTAATTCAGTGTTTCTCAAACTTATTGAGACGCTAGATAGTTTTCTTTGTTTTGGATGACTTCCACCATATTTCAGGAAGCACTGAGTTCAAGCGTGGTACCTTCTACTTTTTACACATGTCCTTCGATAAATGTAATTAACTTCATTTACATTTTTTGACTGTAAAATGACAATGAAAATAATACTCAAGAGGCGTTATTCATGGAAACAGACTAGATATATGTGAAAGCTGTTTATAAAGGTAAAGTTCGATTCAACTTCAAACAATCTTTAAGTTAGCGGAGGAATGCTCACATTAGGAAAGTGCTGTCGTCTTACAAAATTATCACATATGGACTAATTTATATAATATATTTCTTTGGCACTTAAAGTAAATCTACTAAAAATTAATTTTCTATCAATTCTTCAAGAACTTGTATATTTTAGAAATGTGTACTTCTAACATTATTAACATATCTTATTGCAATTTACTCTGATAAACTAAAAGCTATCCTTCACAATATAGTAATTCCCTTTTCTTCTAGAGAATCCCAATAGAAATGAATACTTATACGAAGTATTAAAATATCTTTAAAATACCAAAAAAAAAACCCTATTAAGTATTACCTGTCCAGATTATACATCAACACTCTACGAAACGCTTATTTGCCACTAAATGGAAGGATGTCTACACTACAGCACCCTCCTAAGAGTCTAGGTGAAAAATAGCCCGTGAAGAAACAATGCATATATAAAGGCCCTGAAATGGAAACGGTGTCGGTGGGTTTAAGTATGGAGAGAAATGTCGTGCCTCTGTGACAGAAAAATGGCAAAAAGGGAGATAAAGTTGGAATATTAGGGTAGGCAGGAATCAAATCGTATAGGATTTGAGCTCACAGGATTGCACTGAAAGGGTAATGAGCAGCAGGGGCTTGATAGAATCTCACTCATGCTTTAGGAGCAGTCTGGCTTCACCAGAAAGATCATAGTGGAGGTGGGGAAAGGCTGGAAGCAAAGATTAGGGGCTGCTGAAGTAACTCAGATGAGAGATGATTATGCTGTAGACTAGGGTTTCCACAATGCAGATACTAAGGAGTGGTCTGATTAAAGCTGTACTGTGTGGGAAGAACCAAGAGAATTTGAAATGAATTACATGGGTAATACATGAGAAAAGACCATTTGTGCATAATGTCTGGGTTTTTGACGGAAGTGACAGGGTAATTTACCAGGGAGCTTGGTAGGAGCCAAATTACATAGAGGACACAACCAGTTAATTCTTCACTCGGTTATGTTTGACATATCTGTTAGGCACCCAAAAGAAGAAGGCGAATAGAGTTCTTAGATATAAAATGTTGATTATCAGCATTATTTACTTGTTATTTGAAGCCACAGGATACTCAGGGCAAGTGGAATTGTTGTATTTAAGAAAAGGAACATTCATTTTCCAACCTTTGCTCAGACATGTGCATTATTTTTGCTCCCATTCCTATGACAGGTCATGTATATACACCTATTCCAAAGGTTTACTATGTTTTTTGTTTCTGTTTTGTTTTTGTTTTTGCTTCCTAGAAACATGATAATTGACAGTAATTCACACTGAAAACATTAGGCACAAACCTTATACTTGTTGTGACCTTCCAGAATGAGCCTTTTGTTTATTGTACTCTCCTGTAAATTGAGTTCAATCACTTCTACATTCTCCTAGCACTCCATGTTTTCCTTTGCTGTGCTTGCTACAATTTTAGTGGCTGAGTACAAGATTTAATGAAAAAAAATCCTTCTTTATATATAGTATTCTATACAGCTTTATAGAGCTTGCTCCTTCTATCTGGCTTCATGCTCCTTTTTTATACTAGAACATTTAGTAATTCAGCAAGAATATATAGGTAATAGATTCTCACAGTTTTTGTTGATCTGAAAATACTTGTATGTCTGAAAATATTTTGTCTTCACTCTTGAGTCACAGTTTACAGGACATGAAGATATTAGTCTATTGTCTTTTAATATCTATTGTTGATGAAAAGTCTACGGTCAATTTTGTCACCCCGTAGGTATTCTTTCTTTGGTCCTCAGTAGCTTTTATAATACCTTCCTCATCAATGATGTTCTGAGTTTCATTCACACCTAGTTAGGTGTGACTTGTTCGTACATACTCCAGACTGGCTGACCTTTATTCAACCTGAGGACCCAAGTAAAGTGAGATTTATTCAATTTTGTTAAATGTCAGTCATTTATATAAAATATTCTCTATTTCCCAGGCTCTCTACTTTTTCAGTCTGGAAATCTTTTCAGGCATATATTTGAGTTTTTTTATTCCATTCTCTGCATCTACCAGTATTTTCAGCAAAGCAAAATTATCCTCAGCATTGCTCAATTAATGCATTCATTTTTCTTCTCTAATGAATCCACTATTTAAAAAGTTCTATGGGTTATTATTTTAGTAATTATATTTTAATCTCTGGACCTGTTATTATTTCCAATCTTCCTTTTCCCTATGCAAAATGGTTTGCGTTTATTGTAGGAATACCATTCCATTCTTTTTAAAAATATTTTTGAACATTAAAAAAATACAACACTTTAAAAAGTTTAAACACTTATGTTTAAAAAATTTTTGAGAGAGAGAGACAGCACACAAGTGGGGGAGAAGGGCATAGGGAAAAAGAGAGAGAAGCTTAAACAGGTTCCATGCTCAGCACAGAGTCCAACGGAGGGCTCCATCCCACGATCCTGGGATCATGACCTGAGCTGAAATCAAGAGTCAGACGCTCAACCAACTGAACCACCCCGGCACTCCATAAACACTTATTTTAATGT
Source organism: Herpailurus yagouaroundi (assembly GCF_014898765.1). Taxonomy (NCBI): domain Eukaryota; kingdom Metazoa; phylum Chordata; class Mammalia; order Carnivora; family Felidae; genus Herpailurus; species Herpailurus yagouaroundi. Next base: position 10,578,413 of record NW_024420586.1, read on the forward strand.
CCTTTACTGATTGTTGTCTTATGTCTAATTTCCTCAGATGTGCATTCTTTTATTTTTTGGCATCTGTTAATATAATTTATGAAAAGAATTTTTTCTTAACCATTATCATTTTAGTCTGTGACCTAATTTTGCTTAGGAGTTCCACACCAGCCCTGGATTGTGGTGGTACTTTGTGCAATTTTTTGGCTGCATGATCTTGATCTCTGGGAGATTAACTTTCAAATGCTACAATTATGCTTAATAAAAATTACACATAAGTTTCCATTAAGAAATTTTCAAAGCCTTCGGTTTTTTTCTTACCTCTTTCTCTACCTTTCTGTAGGAGATAGGAATTCAGACAGGGTACTATGGACGTGTTTATGGGGAATTATGCCTTCATGGGGTACAATCACCAGCTTTGCATGAAATTTCCTGCAAGTACTTTGTGACTCTACATAAAACTACGTGTTCAAGGATTATGGAATCTACTCTGTAACCTACATTGAACAAAATATATCTATCTGTTGCTAATAACATTATAAATCTCTCTCTATATATTATATATATATTAAAAAAATTAAAAATCATGTCCCTCTTCCAGTGTCAACTGAAAGAAGAAGAAAGAAAATTTTAAGCCACTGAGCCCTTATAATACAGCAGGTGTTTTACAAATACCGCCATATTTCATTATCACAAAAGTCCATATTCCCATGGCACAGATGAGAGAAATCAGGCTGAGAGATATTTACCCATGAGCATACAGTTAGCAGACAGAGTAACTGGGATACATATTCTGGGCGGTTCACCCCAGAAAGTGGCCTTTTTACTAGGCCACGCAGGTGTTACGAAACATCCTACGGAGAAATTCCTTATGTTCAGTTTACAATCATCGCTTGGTCTTCAATGAGCAGCCAGGTCTCAAGACAACAGGAAGCATATTAGAAATGTCTTCTATTCCTAACTAGGACTGGGGCTTCAACCTCCTGAATACTCAGATTCCTCCTAATCTGTTTTCCCTTCTCTACGGTCTCTCGGATTATCCTGAGGACCATCATCTGGTGACCCTTGGTACTCTGCTTTGGTCTACATGCCTGTCTGGCCCAGGGCTGCCTGATGGTTCCCTCAAAGTTCTAGGCCTTGCCTGAGCTTTATTATGACCATATGTAGCTCTGACATGGACATATTTCCTGAAGTGCACAAAGTGTGCACTGCTTAGTCCATTTTTGAGCCTTTATCTCTGAACTAAGGAAAATAAACTTCACATTTTAAACACAGCTCTCAACTGTTAGGCACTTTATAGTACCACCTGCAATCTTGAATTGCTACTCCTAAGATATGAAAGACTAACTGAAAATCGCTGCATCAAACAAAGTCTAGAATTTACATCTAGAGAGAACAGAAAGGGACATTGGGGAGAATGAAAGATGAGAGCAAGAGAAAAAGAACCAGGGAGCAGTAAAGAAAGAATACTGAAGTTATGACTACCTGTGCAGGATCGGGGCCACTGTAGGATTATTCCAAACGTAACTCCTGGTTAAGCTGTTCTACTCGTGGCTAATCTCAAATGGCCTCAGTGTATGAAAATTGGGTAAGATGACTCTAACCAAGTTGCAGACATATGAAATCAGTTTTTCGATATATATGAGTAATCAGTGGAATAAAAAGATACATCTTGGATCTCTCCCTCTCTATCACCTTTTAGTCCTAATTAAAATTCAAAGCCAAATATAACTGTAGTATTAAATTGATTAGTCTTCATACGTATTGTTATTGCTTCTGTGATCACAGAAAACCAGAGTTCACGTAAAAATATTTTCCCATCCCAGGCACCTTGTGAATTTTGGATCTCTCAGATATAAAATCAAGAAGAAAGTTTAAGAGGAAATGTATCATAGCATTTTAGTATGATTTTTAAAACGTTATGCTGGTTCAAAAAAATCCTTACTTGATTTTACCAACCACCATTACGCTTTACAAATACGTGTTAAGAGTCCTTTTATGTACGAAGGCATAATGACACTTTGAGTGGGTGGTTTGTGGAGATTTTTGATCTTGTGTCTATTTAACTATAAAATGTTAATAACTTACCTGGACCAGGTTCTAAAAAAATTAATCCTGCATATATGATTTGTCAAGATATGGGAAAATTGGAATGGAGAAATTAGTTAGTAGTCAGATAAATCAAAGCAAGAGACTTGTCCCTGAATGATCTATTAAATTGAGAGAAAATATTTAACTTGAATTTTCTTTATGGTTGCCTTAATCTTTCAATTCATTTTGTATCCATACACACAGGCTTTCTGTTAGTGTAAGCTTCAGTGATTTATGACATATTATGTTCATAACATCTAACAGGAAGGATAATAGGCTGAAATGTGCAATCAGCTGGAAATGGACTTCAAGTGTAATATAGTCGCAATATATTATATTACTTCTTCCAATTTCTCAGAATATTCAGTGGCTATTAAATCTTAGGGTACTGGGTTTCATCAAAGGCAGTGTATTCATGGATTTTTCTAATGTGTAAATACAATCAACATAATATGCAGTGTATTTTCCCTTGGTTAATAAGCAGCATTAACAAAATTGTACACTTATAAAATAAAGTTACGTCATCTAAGGCATATTTTTTAAATATGCCAAATTAAATGGAATCAACCCATAAGAAATTCCCAAAAAAGTCTCATCTGAAGGTTGAAACCAGCGAAATTGTCATTTACATAGGTCAAAAATGATGGAATATCTGTGGGTTTCATGTGATTCAACCCAACCGAATAATAAATCCTTATTTCCCAGACTTTGACACACTTGTCTTATAAGGAGCATTATTTTTGCAAAATTACATAGCAGTAACCATTCCTCTTCACGTTATGGTATCTCAGAATCGGAACAAAAATATTTTTTGAAAAATTCTATGGTTTATACCTTATTACCAAAAAAAGAACTATGAAGACCAAGCTTATGATTATGAATTGCCTTTTTAAAAATAAAATCACGGGGCGCCTGGGTGGCGCAGTCGGTTAAGCGTCTGACTTCGGCCAGGTCGCGATCTCGCGGTCCGTGAGTTCAAGCCCCGCGTCAGGCTCTGGGCTGATGGCTCAGAGCCTGGAGCCTGTTTCCGATTCTGTGTCTCCCTGTCTCTCTGCCCCTCCCCCGTTCATGCTCTGTCTCTCTCTGTCCCAAAAATAAATAAATAAACGTTGAAAAAAAAAATAAAAAAAAAATAAAAAATAAAATCACAAACTTTCCATTCAGTTGTTTCAAAGAACAGTTGCTCCTTTTCCCTTTGGCTTGTAATATTTCAGTAGTCACAATATTTGATATTATCCAATCTGCTGTCAGTTATAAGCCATCTTATTAGGCAGCCAAGTCTAAAAAGCCTTTTAACCCATTAAGTAGCTAGGGCAGATACAAAGACTAAACTACTATTCTTGAAGTCAATGACATAAGATTCTTATGCAAGTTGATATAAGAAGATGGTTCACAAGAGATTTATTGTTTACTATGTATACATTAAGAAAGTAAAATTAGCATGGGATGGTCTCAGGAGAGCAATACATATTTTTGGATCAGACACTGAAATAAAGTAAATGTATGATCAATTGACAAATTCACATTGCCAATGTTATGAAAAAAATGATGTGGCAAAACAAATTAAGATGTAGTTTTCATTTTTGATAAAGGGGCGGTTTCCTCCGTGCTGTTAATTTCTTGTGTTTTTAATCTGAAAACTTAACCGCTAGTTGTTGCCGAAGCCCCAAGCGAGGGCAAACTACTCACTTGCAGAATGCATATTAGAAGCCTGAAATTGCACCCAGGTTGTCTTTTCCTGTTAGTTGGCCTCTGTTATTAGAGTAGTAGTTGCAAACACATACGTGGGTTTGCCAGTAACAACTCACAATTTGTGCAAAGTTGAGTCTTCGAAACTGAGCAAATTTGCTCTCAATTTCCCGCCAGCGCTTGCTGAGCTGGATCTGAGTTGGCTCCACTGCCATTGCGGCCCCATCCTCAGACAAGCCCTCAGCTTGCCTACGCACTGCATTCAGCTCCTCTTTCTTCTTCTGCAATTCACGATCAATTTCCTATTGAGCAAAACCAATACAGGGCCCAGGGCAGTTAGCTAACCACATCAACCAACCTGCAAGCAGCACATACTTCTCTCAGAAACCTCCTAGGCTGTTGTCATTTTATTGTCATTTCCCGTAATTTACAAATATGGAAGCCATCACTGTCATCTTCACCCAAGAATCCAAATGGTATTTCAGTTATCTTTTGAATGCTCAGTTTTAGATATGCTCCCTAAGAAAATATTTAAATTGATCTAACATTTTTCTTTCTTCTCAATTCCTCTAGTGTTTTGGGGGTTGACCCAAACTGAAGTGACTACTCATTACTGATTAGGGACCATCCACATAGAATATAATTTAGAGGGTGAGTGGCTATTTATTTTCTTTTTTAAAAGTTTTGAGGAACTCAACAGAGAATGAAGCAAAATAAAAAGTGTAAAATAATAACAGGAAAAAAAAAACATCTTCAGACAATATGCAAATAAATCTATAGAGATTTGACACTGATGTGTGAAGATGCTCTGATGAAATGAATGTGCTAACATGAGAAAGAAGCCGTCCATATACCGATAAGTCATTTGTTCATCTGGAACAAAGATACACAGAGTCAATTACAATTTTACCAGGAAACATACGACATTTCTTAACTCATTTTACATTGTCTAAAAATAAAACATTTTATTCATTCAACAGTAGGTCAATTGAAAAACACTTAATACAGTACATTTACTAAAACAACACACAATACGAGGAAATGCAGCAAATCAGAGAGCACGCTAAAAGAGGAAACAGCAACAATTTCAAATATCATCCACCCATGTTAAGGTAAAGAAATTAAACTGTAGCAATAAAATCTAGTATTGACATTCTAAAACAACATTACCTTTATTTTCCTTTCATCTCTGGGTTCAGGTAGGCTGGCTAATTTTTTTTCAATGTCATCCAAGCATTTCAGGAGATCATCAGCCTGCCTCTTGTACTGATACCACTGGTGAGAAATTTCTAGAGCCTTTTTTCTTCTTTGAGACCTCAAATCCTGTTCATGGTGCAGATATTATTACAATATCAATATATATGTATAGGACACTTCTGGCTGCAGTTATTTAAAAATACTGAATCCCTCATCTTCTTGTACAGCTTTACTTAAATTCACATTTAAATGCTAAATATACAAATAGATGATTAAATGAGGTATTCGTGTGGCAGGACCTACTAAGACAAAGCTAAGAAAACTGGACAACCCACATAAAGTATTTTCTCCTGGCATGTTCAAATTTGTTGAGAAATCTCATATTTAATTGAGTAAATGAGTCAACTATATTATCATGTAGTCTATGTGAAACAGTTTAGTATATGAATACAAACGAATTAACTAGATATTTGCGCCCATTTAATGAGTTTATATTTGACTTTTAAAACAGATAAAAAATCTAAAATTTAGATCTTCAGCCCCGGGTTCGTCAATAAAAGTTTAAGTTTACATAGCCAAGCAACTACATTCACGGTTTTAGAAACCCCTGCAAAAAGTTTCATAGGCCTTGAATATTTTGTGATTAGAAATATAAAATCATCTGAGTTATCATGTAAATTGTTTTGAGCTCTCCCTCTCTCTCTATATATAGATAGATAGAGAGAAGTGTGAAAGATATATCTGTGAGTGTACATGAAAATGACAACTATTACAAAAATGCTTTCTCTTTTGAGGCTTGCATGGCCAACTTTTTTTATTATATCAACTCATGTTCCAAATGCAAAATGATGAATTAGTTAAAAAAGAAAAGGGAAAGTGCATGGCTTCCAATCAACCAGATGAGATAAATAAGGGCAACTGCTTAATAAATCAACAAAGGGTGGAAATTAATCATCTTGTTCCTTACAAGCTCACCCAATGTCTTCCCTGATCAATAGAATTTGTTATAATGCCATTATATGGTAACACAAGGGAACATAAGAGCTCAGAATACAGCTTTCATTTCTTCAGAACAGTAGCAATTAGGGTTTCATGTACAGATTTAACTGGAGCAAAAGAAAATAATGAATATCAAAGAATTGCTGAAATATTCATTGCTTTGGAACGTTCTGACCTTCTTTGAAGTATTTCGTAAGGACTAGAACTGGAGCCCTTTGGAAGGATAATATAGTTACTGAATTTGATGGTGTAGAGTAGTTTGGCAGGTGGAATACATTTTCAAAACTGCTTTTAATATTTATTTGCAAGAGTGATCTAAATTTCGTTCTCCATTTGGTTTAAAACTGAGGATGTAAAATTTACTGCCGTTTACATTTTTAGTTGAATTTCTAAACCTCCTGTGGAGGTAATAAATGCCTGGGATGAGCCAGATGGAATGCTGCTTTTTTCAAAGGTACCAAGATACAGCCACGCGAACGAGAGCTGAGCCATGTCTTCTTCATGACACGACTCAAATCTTGGCCAAGAGAAAGGGCTTGTGGTCATAAAATCTGAAACTCCTCTCATTCCCTAAGCACAAGGTGCTGTGTAATGTGTAAAGATATTTAGAGACATTATATAGATCTCTTTAGAGATATGCCAGATAACCATTAAACACTGCTGTTCAGTAGGACACGTATCATCATATGACCAGTGTAGATGCTTCTGAAAGCTTGGTCACAGTTGGAAGTGTGTGAATTACACAGCTTTCTGATTTTTCTGAGCACATTATGGCTTGCTCTTGCACTCCCTCAAGGAAGAGGCCTTTTCTATTTACTATATGTATCAGCAGTTACCTTCAGAACACCTGCTGGCCAATTAGACTTTCCTTGTGGATTCCTTGCAGGCACAATATTGTGTAATTACATTCTCAGCAGTGTTTATTTGGTTGTCTGACTATATGGGGAAAGGTTTTATGCTCTTATTTGCATAGTGAAAGCAGACTTCATCCACCTAGTAGGTGGATCTACCCACATAGCTACATAGCTCTATACGAGTGATTTACGATGAAAAGCTTGGCAATTAACAGTATTAGAAAATCAGCCATGCATGCCAATACAGAATATTGAAAAGCACATTAAAAAAATAAAAGGTTATGTCACAAAACTCTTCACATGTCCAGTCTCATGTCAAGAACTTCCTAATTATTATTATAGAAAAAAAAAAAAAAAACAACCCTATTCTGTCTTTTCTGCACAAAAAGCCATGTGAATCACATGGGGGTTAAAGCTATCCCCTACTGCTGGTTAATATGAGAGGGCCAGTTTTTCTTCAAGGACATTAAGATTCTTTTTGAGGATTCCTATATAAATGAAATTAGACTCTGTAGATGCTTATTCAGTTGCAAAGAGCGACTCTCTTAAAGGCAAAATGAAGTTAATTGAAAAAAAATTAAGTAGAATTCCAGGCCTTACTAAATGCATATTAGGTTACCAAAAGACTGGACCTACTTTAAGTAAGATCAGTAAACTATAGGAAGCAGAAAACCTGAAAAAATATAAATTGGTTTTCTGGCAGTTAACCAGGTTTTGCAAGACAGACGTAAAAATATCATTAAAAAAACTGTATTAGAAAATTAAATGTATAAACACTGTGACTGAAGCATGTTAATATTTTTCAATCACTACCCAGAAAATTCTAAGCAAAAAACCCACAAATTTTTAAGTAATACATCTTTCAAAATCAAAGACACCACTCAAAAATGTTAAATAAAGCGCACACACTGAAACAGGAAAAAAAAAAACGTATCTCTGGGGACTAAGATTCTTAAGCAGATTTTATTGATGCACAATATAGTTTACCCTACATAGGAAAGAAAAAAAACCCACAGGCAAGGTATATTATAATTTTAGCTCTAATACCTTGAGAGCATTATGTTTTGTCTGTAACAGCTGCTGTTTTATCTTTATTTCCTCTCGCTTTCTCTCATCTGTGATTCTTTGTTGTAAGTTGTCTCCTCTTTGCAACAATTCTTTTACAGTACCCTCATTGTCTTCACTCTGATTAAAAACAACAAGTACAGTCTTCATTTTGGTTTTTAAAAAGCTGTACATCGTTAACAGAGATAATAAGACATGTTACTGAAACACACACAAAAAATTCCAATTTTAAACTTTCAGGACTATTATTCTAAGATATTGTGCTCATAGTTTTTATTTTTCTTTTAAGTGGTTTACTGTAGCTCTTAAAAGGAGGAAGTTTCCTCCCATCTAGTTCAAAAGGACCACACTTGACCGGGGGCACGTGTAGGAAGATCAGGTTGTAACTTATTTCATCGTTTCACACAAGTCATCAAGTGGTTTTGATTTCTTAGGGCATATCTAGAAGTTAAACCAGTTTGGAGAAGTGAACTAAACTTGTCATTTATAATATTAATCAGCCCATGCAGGAATATTGGATGTGGATGTGTGAGTGTGAGACGGCAACAATTTTTAAAATTTTACCACACTCACTCCTAAGTGAATGTGTTTTGTTTTAAATGTACACTAATTTCTACCTAATCATCTATTTTAAATAAGCTATATGTCCAAATTTCTGACAAATATAAGGGCGTTAGTAAAAAAATGATGTGCTAGATTGCTGTCAATAATGCAAATAATGTCTACAAATGTATCATTAATGTGTGTTGTTTTTAAAAACTCTAATCAAATAAGTATTAAAATGTAGGTTAGGGAAATTATTTTTAAAATGTTCAGAATGCATTTAGTTTTTTAAACTCCAAGAATAATATTTTTATTTTATTTACTTTGAAATAAAATGATTTGAATAAGTGCCAGTTTAACAGGACAGCACATGTGACCAGGTGATTTTCCATCTGTGGTGTCCTATCTTTCTTTGAACTCAGTATATGAAAGCTTTCTTTTGCAGAGGTTCACCTTGCATGGCCCTCAAGGTAGTCTGATGAGCTAAGATAACAAATATTAGACAATTTTTTTAAAAGTCACATGTATGTGTATTTGCGTGTAATCATTCATAGTACTCAGAGGTACCTATTTACATCTGCACCGCATATTTAAACCACTATACACAAATGAAGAATTATTTTTTCAGAGGAACATCATTTTTATCTGAGATGTGTCAGTTACTAGTTTGGCAAAATGTAACATAGAGATACGTTTATAATTTGTGAAAGACCTTCCTTATTTTAAAAAGTCTGCGACATTTCCTAAGGCTGAGGACAAAAACCAATAACAAAAATCCCACTTCATTTCTTTCCCCATGCCAGGTGACGGCTATAGGGCAGAGTCTGTGAACAGCCCAAGAGGTAAGCAGTGTTCTTTTTCACCTCGGGACCCTTGGGTTTCTTCTTTGACATGAAGGAGAGGTAGGTGTAACTCAGCATCTTGGAAAACCTCTTCTTGACTTTCTTTCCATGAGCTGAGTTGGCAAGGCCACCAAACCCCATACATGGGGAGGACGGACTGATTTCGGGCAGCTCCAGGAACTCAGAATTGTTACCACTGAGAACTAAGATTAGTGGAAATAGTTTTCCTATTGCTTCCCATACCTACAATCTAAAATTTATATGCTGCCTTGTAATGTCATTTTAAAGCATGGCTGAGAAGTTCCTAGCATTGATGTGTGTCTGAGAAATCTCGAGCATGACATATGTAAAGGTTAAGAATGCCACATTGGTGATGGCTGTGGAAGAGGGAAAAGGAAATTGTGAAAAGGATGTGGAAGGAGAAATAAGTCAGGAAAAAGGGATGTGATGCAGAACTATTCAAGCCAGAGAGAAATGTAACAGATATTTTGAAATTAATCAGGGTTGAAAGGAGAATGTTATGAGTTTGGGAAGAGCCCACATGGTTATATTCCCTTACTCCCATGAAATAAGCAGCATGAATTCATACATATTTTAGACATCTAATGTACTATTTAATTGACTTTTTGGCAAAACTAGTTTGTAGTAAACTTTAGTAAATATTTTTTATATTGTTTGTAATACCTCTTCTCTGACACAAACATTAAATTACCAAAAATCATGACTGACACAAAACATCAGCCATCCTCAATGGCTGAGTTTCTTATTAAATGTCCAGTTAATCTTCTGATTTAACTCTTTTCTCCCCATTACATTCTGTCCTCTGAGTTTGAAAATTGCACAGGTCAAAACAAAACTGCTGAACTGTTTATTAGAATCTGCAAGTGCTCCTATGTGACCATACCATAGTAATTTGGCATTCATAATAAAGGTTCAACAAGAATACTTTGCATTTGTAATAAATCATTAGAATCACAAAATGGGCAAGGTATGCACTGAGAATCGAGTTGGAGACTTGAGTTATCTAATTTCTTTCCAACTATTTATTCATTTTCACTCCTAGTTCATTCACACTTTTATCACAACCAATTTACCATATCTTTATTGAAGTCTTCCTCTTTCAGATTCACCCCCTGCTGAATTTCAGCCTCCAGTGGTTCAAGCAATTTTTGTATATCTGAGTTAAACTGCTCCAATTCCTTCAAAGGAATGGAGGCCTAAAAAAAAAGATAGTGCTAATTTAAATCAAAATTACTTTTTATTAGAAACATAAACCCCAAAAATTACATTCGTTCAACCTCCTGTTGCTAAAATAATGACATGCATTATGTTTCCACATTATATTTTATGAAAGCTTTGAAATACAACTGGGAAAGTACCTGGGGATGCAAATAAAGGCAAACACGTAACATTATCAGAGCTCAACATACATGCAAGATAATGCAATTCGTTATTTTGTTTTTTCAACAAAGCCAATTTCCATATATTTGATTGAGCTAATTGTTAATATTCTAAAGTTGAATTTCATCTTATTTAAAATATTCTGATATAAATACCATTTTTGTAAATATGTCTTCTCAGAAATTTGCCTCATTCATCAAGTAACAGTAACCTCAGGTAGAAATGCAGAATTGTCTCCTTATCCTCAGAAAACTACACAGCCATCTGCCCCAATATTTTAAATGACATTTTTAGCATGGAAAATATGACAGGCACACTCTCATAAGACAAACAATGCCAGGAGCTTGCCTTAGGAATGCTTTCTTTGGTAGCACACACAAAAAAATTCAAATGAATGAACCCAGAACATTTCACATAAAAATCTGAATGTATGTTTTCCAACCTTACAAACATCACAGTTTCTTTGAGTTTGAAATTCATAATGACCATAGTCTCAAAAAACTTGAAAACCTTTTTCTCTAAGGAAACCACTTGAAGAGTGATGAATAAAACCACATTGAAAATCAAATATATATTCGAAAGAGTAGGCAAGACTTAATTATCAAAGTTCCAACAGTTAAGAAAATATGCATTCTATTGCTCTTTACCCTGTATTCAATTTCTTCGCAGTAACACACTAAGAAATTGTTTCTCCCTCATAGCTTCTGAAAATTCACAGATGACATAGAGAAATCTTGTTTTCTTACAGAGCCAACCATTTCCCTACTTGTAAAACCAACTCAGGAACGACCCTCAGTGTCTTATGCCTGGATGACTGCATGTATCAAGTGTGGTCCCCATCTACTGCTCCCCATCACATTCCCAGCCATAGTCTTACTCTTTATTAAATGGCATCTCCTAGAGGACAACAAAGATAAGTGTTCCAGGAAAAACCAAGTATCTAAAGGTATAGTTACTAATGAAGAAGTGAATAATCAAATGCCGTTCACCAGAACACGGCTGCCACATACAACATGAGTATACAGTTATCTTCCGGGCACTTTTACACACACCAGAAAGGATTTATGGGCTTTTTTGAAAAGTGACTCATTTTCAATATTGCTTTTAAATCCTAATGAACATCCACAATGTGAAAAGTCATAAAAGGTTCCTGAACCAGTAGAGAATGATAGTATCGTACACATATTTAAGGGATGTTTCCATCTCTGTATTATCAACATACTTCTACGCTTTAAAAACATATTGGGGCGCCTGGGTGGCGCAGTCGGTTAAGCGTCCAACTTCAGCCAGGTCACGATCTCGCGGTCCGTGAGTTCGAGCCCCGCGTCAGGCTCTGGGCTGATGGCTCGGAGCCTGGAGCCTGTTTCCGATTCTGTGTCTCCCTCTCTCTCTGCCCCTCCCCCGTTCATGCTCTGTCTCTCTCTGTCCCAAAAATAAATAAATGTTGAAAAAAAAATTAAAAAAAAAAATAAAAACATATTGCTCAAAGTGTGGTAAAAGCAAAAAAAAAAAAAAAGCTTTAGCATCAAGATGAAACAATCTTAATGTGATACTATTCTGTGTCACTGAATTGTTCGCATTTGCTAATTTTTAATTAGACCAACTTCATTGTTCTACATAATTTTGTGAAAGTAAAATGATAGGTACTATTTACAATAACTTTTATTGAGTGCTTGGGTGTCAAAATAAAATGGGTCCATTTGCCGGCAGATTTATCTGTTCTACTTCTTTGTACGCTTCCTATCTAGCTCACTCTATCTCCATATAATCCAATACAGAAGGTAATTTCAAAGGCTTCACATTCAGGTCTCTATGCCTCTTTCTCAATACTGCTTGACTAAATGCATTGTATTATCTTCCAAATTTAACTGTAACTTTCATAACACCTCCCAAATATTCATCTTTAGCTGGTGCTTCACTTCTGAATTTTAATACAGACTCTCCTAGAGCCAGCCGATACCTCACTTCAAGTTCAACATATCTAGAAAGGAGCTCATTATCTTTCCCCCAAGCTGCTTGCAACACCAACTTCCCTAGTTTTGTAAATAGAAGACTACTTTCCTCACTCATCCAAACTTAAAATGTGAGTCATGTTATTTTTCAACACTTCACTCTAGTAAAATCATTGTGAACTCATTCACCATGATCTACTTGCTTTCTATTCCCAGAGACACCATAGTCTCCTAGTCCTCACACAGGAATTAAGGCAACAACCTCCTTATAGGGGTATAATCTCCTTCTCATGTCACCAGTTCCATCCTGTGCACTGCGATCAGGTCAGTATGCTACAAAAACACGGCTTTCATTAACCTATTTTTCTATTCAAAAAGTACAAGTAGAATAAAGCCTGAACTCCAACATTATAGTCAAGGCTTCCCCTAACATTGTCCCAAGGACCTTTCTAGCCCTATTTAAGTGTTCCCAGTATCAACCTTTCTTACAAGCCTATTGGTGAACTCTGTGTATTACCCCCCACCTTGGCCTTTAGAATGTTTTTAATCTTTGGTGAAGAGCCTAAGCTCCTGAATGAGAACACCTAGACTGAATTGGGATGCCACCATTTAGTAGCTGGGGGATCTTGCACAAGTTATTTGTCCTCTCTGAGTCCAGTTACTCTATTGTAGCGTGAAGATAAGAAGAATATCTACCTTACAGGGGTGTTATGAGAATCAAATAAATTAGAATGTTGTCTGAGATACAATAAATGCTCAGTTAATATCGGTTACTATTTTCACCCTAAATCCTATGTATCCATATGACATATGATAAACACTCAGTAAATATTGACTCTTAATGTTGCCTCTCAAAACTGTACCCATCCATGACTTCATTAAAAGATATTCTTTTGAAAACATATGGTTTATGAAGAATAAAATAAATGCTTATTGCATTAGCATTTCTACTTTGCCAAGGTATTTGACAAAGTCATTAAATTCTGATGATGAACATGGAGAAACTGAGACTCAGTCTGGCAATGTAGCATTCTGAACAACAAAACTTGCTAATTAATTAATCTGTATCAACGCAGAGGGTAGTTTCAAGGAGGATGCCAAAGGGCTTTGTATTTGTTCTGCCACATGCAGTATTTTCATCAGGGATTGTTTGGAGACATAAAAAGTATGTAAAAACAAAACAAAACAAAACAAAACAAAACAAAACAAAACAAAACAAAACAAAACCATGCAGAGAGAGGAATGAATTCCATGAACACCCCATGAAGATAAGGGATTTGCTGTCTTGTTCAACATGGAGTCATTCCTTGTACAAAGTAGCCACTCACAAATGAATATTTCCTGAAATACTTAGTAAATGAAGGACTAATCATGGGATAATAGAATCAACATTTCATGGAACTCCTGAATGATCTAGAAATTTAAATAACACAATTTCTAGTGTATAAAATCGAAAGGACCTGATTGGCCAAATGCTAGCAACAATGTTACCACCAACTACAAAAATGTTATAAGTAGATACAAATAGCTTTTAGGAAACATTACTACAACATGATTAATTAATAAAGCAAGATAATGCAAAGTCAGATTTTTATTAGTAGTACATGTGGGGTCCAGATTTCCTGATCAAAGACTGCCTTGCTTTTGTTAAAAAAGGTCACTATACAGAGTAAGGATTTGAATTATTCTGTGTGGCTCCAAAGTGAGTAACTTGAATCAATGTGTAAAAGTTACTTGGAGCCTGAATTTTAGTTGAATACAGGAACAGCTGATTAGTGCTATCAATGTTTTTTTTTTAATTATTTTTAAGAGCACTAATTGTAAAGTAGTGAGTTTCTCCTTGCTGAAAATACACAAGCAGAAGCAGGATGCTGACATATTAGGGTCTATGTTAGCAATAAGACACTTCTCACATAAATATTTCCCTAAAATTTTATCATCTTATAGTAAATTCTGTCCTCTGAATTCAAAAGGTTTTGTTTATCTGTAGCAATGCAGCTAAAGAGCAACAGAATGCAAGTCAGATATGTAATTTTAAATGTTTTAGATGCCATACTAAAAAGTAAAAAGGATCAAATTAATTATACTTTATTTACCTGATATATCCAAAATATCATATAAACCTATAATCGACATAAAATAGAAGATATTTTACATTGACTTTTTCATACTAAGACTTCAAAACCTACTGTGTATTTTACACTTCCAGCACTTCTTAATTTGTAACAGCCACATTTCATATAATAGCCATATGTGGTTCGTGGCTACTTTTTTTAGACAGTACAGATCAATAGTAATTATTATAACCATGACTTTTGAAAAGAATGGTTATGAGTTTGAAATACATCATAAGAGTAATGTCTTACTAGTGTTAGGCAAGCTGCTGATGTTTTATGTAGTAAATTTTAGTGGATACAGGTAATTTTTATGGTATCCCTCTCATTCACTTACATTCAAATATGTTTTGAGAGGAATTTTGCCGAATCCTTCTGGGGATAGGAAAATTTATGGAATGGGTTCCACATGTTCTATCAGGAGTTTCCATTCCTCATTTAATGTACATTGTACTGCAGTGTCTCTTACATGTTCAATATCATGTTATATGGCTTTTAAGAGTTTATGCTTTGTCTCACCAGTAGGTATTTAATCCTTGAAGTTTAGGGTATATATGCTCTATTTTCCGTAGCAAATATAACTCCTTTTTTCATATAGATGAGGTACTTACTATATCAACAACTAGTTTTAAAGCATCCAATATATTAACTGAAGTAACCAGTGACCAATTTTGTAACCAAAATAACCATAGGTACTCAACCCAATTATTTTGTCTGTACTATTGGCATGATCAGACCAGCCATCTGACATGCACATGATTATTACTCTTCATTCAGATACAAGGGCTTAGAAAAATTTAAATGCTTCCTTAAGACTTCACTGGTTACCATTAGGTCATCACAATTTGAATATGGAAGGCACTTCCCTGACCAATTAAAGCTTTACATGTCATTCCTTGGTCTTTCTTGCCTTTGTAATTTAGAATTCTTACAAAACTTTATAAAAGAAACGTACAATAAGCAAGCACCCAAAATTTAATAGCTCTCTCTTGAGTCAGCAAAGCTTAAAACATATGAAGTATCTAGTGTTTGCCTTTTAGATTGAGAATTATGATAAATTATTTAAAGAAATTGAAAACAATGGTGGATAAATCATAATTACTGCATAAATTACTTCTATTGAATTTAAAGAAAATATATGACCACAGAACTAGAATCACAATTAAATCACACAATGTTAGACAATGCACACAAGATAGGTTTTAGAATACACAGAAAATAATCAAACAAAGATCATAATATCATAGGGGAGAGCATATACCATACACCAGGCATAGGTTTCCCACAACTTCGTTTTTTACTTACCTTTCCATCTTAAGAGCTTTAAACATTGACTGGAGAGTCATACAAAATACAAATAAAGTAAAACATGAGGAGGGTTAATAAACAGATAAACGGACACAAAAGAAAGAAGAGACAGAGAAACTGAGAAAGACAACGCTTTGTTTTCCTTGATTTTTAATGTTTCAGATTGCTTAACAGCTATTAATTGTGCTTTGCTGTACGATTTAGGATTAATGAAATTTAAGGCTTTGTTAAATTCTTAGCATTAAAGGTGACTTATATAACAAGTTAACAAACAATAACAGACTGAAAAAAGCAAAATCAATTACAAATTGATTCATTGTAAATTGGAAGCATTCAAATTACTCAGATACACTTTATAATTTTTAAAATTTAACCTTACTTTTAGTTAAATATTACTTCTCACGTGCAAAGATACACTAACATAATGACTGTGTTTACACAGACAGCAAAGTAAACATTTGTTAATGTGGACCATGTAATCTCGATAATCAGGATAAATGGCCACTACATTCAAATTACACTAATATCTAAATTGAAAATAAATAATCCAAGTGCTACAGATTTGTTTAAAATGGCTCAAATTAGTCTCTTCCTTCCATTCTGCAGCTTTGAAAGTTTATTTATAATTACAACATCGGTATAAAAAATAAAATAATTCACGGAAACCAAAATGAATAAATTTTCAAGGACCAGTAACATCCTGCAATACAGAAAAGACATACTGAGGATATGATATAAAGAGTTATTTCCAATCAAAATATCTGGAGAGGAGAAAAAAAAAACCCACAAAGAGAAATAAGTGTATTAAAAAGACCTACCCAGAATAAAGATAACCGGGTAAACTAGTTTATAGCTTTATTCATTCACTTATTTTAACTTCATAAGAGCAAATTCCAAAAAACATAAGAAAGTAAATTTAAAAAATAAAGCCAAATTGACTCAGAATAGTGACATTATACTAGTTGGATTATTTTAATAATTAGGTAAGTGAGTGGTTTATCTTTGATGCTTCAAAGATAAAGATGTGAAAATGCGGTAAGTTCCCAAATTTATGAGTTATTTAAAGGGCGCTACCCAGTACACTGGTTTTTGAATTGATGAGATTAATCTCATGGTCATACTTTTCAGATTAGGTACAAAATATACTGACTGGTTAAGATATACTCGTGGTTCAAGAATCAGCCCACTGCCTACTTATTGTTAAATATAACTGGAAATGTATTTCTCTACGTCATGATTAAATGAGTTTAGTAGTAGCAACTGAAATAAGAGAAAAAAAGGATTGTACTGTAAAAATACATGAGGGAGACAAGCGAATTAAAAGCAAAAATACAACACTTTGGACAACTGTGTGTTTTCTCTTTTTTCTTCTTTTCTCTTGCCCTTTCTCCCCTCCTCTCTCACTTCTCTCTTTTTTGTTCAATTCTTTTTGTTTTTAATACAAAAAAGTGCACTGAAATCATGTTTTTTTTTTAAGTGAAGTTGGACAGGTTTATATTAATGTACAATCTAGCAACAATAAATACCTAATGATATAAACACAGGTAATAAAGTATGCTGAGGGGCAGCATGTGGGAGTAGACCAAGCAATGAACCAGGATCTGACATTTTTTCTAACCAGGCTAACTGTAAGAACTTACGCAACTCACTGGCCCTCGGGGCACCCGTAAGTATCCGAAAGTCCCTGGTCTGAGGAAAGATTACTTTTGCATGTGTTGACTGATCAGAGAAATAACTGTCTTTCTTAAGGGATCCCAATCAGGAATCACCAAATAGCTTTAAGCATTTTAAATGTCACACTAATAAGACCCAGTTAGTTCTAGCAAATGACAATGCTCAGCAAACTCAATAAACATCTACTTGGAAACCATTTTAACTGATTATAAAAAAGGATTTGTTATCAAATTTTTAACAGAACCTTATAAAAGGATAGCAAATTACAAACGTGAAAAAGAAGTTGTTAATATAGGAATTCTGTTGCTAGGTTAATTTCTTATTTATTTCAGTGAAATACAATTAGCAGGTATAGTACTACATAGTTTGGGTATTAAACTGCTCATATTACCTGAGGATTTCAACTGTAATTGGTACGTATTTAGTATTCTACAAATTATGCGATACCTATAGATCTTTACCAAAGTTTTTATCTATGCTTTCTGCTATAATTTCTTTGTAGAAAATTTCACTAAAAAGTGTGTATGTAAAATGTGTATGTGTATGTACATGTGTACATAACCATGTATGTATATTTGCATACATATACACATACACACTCATATACAAATGAGAATAACCGTAGCAGTTAATGGACTACATTCTCTTCTGTCAGAAGAGGCGTTAAATTAGAAACACACTACAAAGGGGAAAAAGATAAATATATTTGTATTGATAAAGCTGACTACTGAAAATTGGGTTTTAGTTAAAAATTTCAAAACCAATAAATCTTATTCCGACATTCTAGATCACATTTATAAGTGGTATTCTTTATTTCCAACTGATGTTTAGGAAAGCCAAAATACCTGTCTAAACTATCATTCAAGTATTTACAAATTACTTTTCACATATAAAGCCACCATTTATGAGAGATTAGACCCAACCATGTGGTTTTCTGTGTGTGTGTGTGTGTGTGTGTGTGTGTGTGTGTGTGTGTGTGTTATATTCTATATTAAACGGGAAACTCACTGGCTCTCTCAGAGCCATGTACATTTATCTGCAAACCTCTGGTCTAAAGAACGATTATTTTTGCATCTGTTAACACTGACTGGAGGTCAAAAACTTGACACTATAATTATTATAGCAATAAAATTATGAATATTTACATATATGATGCCAGACTGTCCGAATCTCATGTTACAATTACAATAAATATTTCTAGGGAAACTGCTACGTGAATTTTAAAAGCAATTGAGGACATAATAAACAAGTTCACTTTTCTTTTGGTTAGTACCAATTGCAGGGCCAATAATTCAAAATTTCAGTTCCATAGGAATGAAGACAATTTAAATAGGCAAATTATATGTGTAAGTTTCATAATATTTTGTAACAAAGTAATTGTCTATACTAATAGGCCATAGACAAAATCTATTTAGACAATATTACTTTGAAAGTAAGTATTTTGATGCCTATTTTTTTCTTGAAACTCATATGCAGACTTTTATACTCGGTGAGTCTTGAATGCTGAGTCACTTTTCAACTCACCATCTTTTTGGTCCTCACGTAATAATTTATGTCTAGGTTAGTTCTCAGTGTCTTTACACGAGTGGTTCTCAAACTGAGTCCCCAAATCATTAGCATCAATGTCACCTAAAAACTTCCTAGACATGCAAATATTAGGGAATACTGAATCATAATCTCCATGGGAGGTGGGCAGGGGGGATAGACAGAAATCTGTGTTTTAACAATTCCTCCAAGTACACAAAGGTTTGAAAGTCACTGCTCTAGATTGTCACTTCCTTTGCCTTCCCACAGATATCCCTTTATTTGAGATACTCACTGTTTCTCACCTAGACTATTGTGATTCCCTATTTGCTGTAATTTATTCAGTTGCATTCTCTTCACAACCACTGTTGCACTAATCTTTCAACAGGGCACGTAAAAAGAACCCATTAAGAACTCCTCAGTGCCTTTTGAATTAAGCATAAACTATTAGTCTGTTTGTCGTGATCTCTCCATGCTGTGTCTAATCATCCTTTACAGTGTTATCATCCACAACTAAGCTTCATGCTCCATGCTCTACATTTTGTAAGTCAACTGAATGTGCTCTCCACCGAACACTCCATACACTCTTGGGCTTTTTCATCGGTTTATCCTGAATTGTTACCTCCTCCATGTCGCTAGAATGGCTAAATTCACTTAGCATACACTCATTCTTGGACCAATATCCACAAACATGACTTGTTCCATCATTAAACGATAAGCTCCTTGAATCCATCACATCTTACCTAGCAATACAGGGACCACAGAACCAAACATTGTGATCTGAAATACTACAAGGTTGGTGACAGATCATTCATATTGGTCCCTTTTCCCAACAGTTTCTTCATTAATCCCTTAAGATCTACCTCAACTATCATCTCTCCCAAAATGAGGACTCCCATCTCCAACTTGGCTTCTCCCAACATGGAGAGGGGCAGAGATGCTGTAAGGAAAAGGACTAAGGACTCAGTTTATTTCTGCCCTCTATGCATCTGTTTCCTGCCATCTTCTTTTCCTGATAATATCTTCCTCACCATCACCGTGCTAAGCCACCATGTTTAGATTCCCTAAAACAAAAAGAGATGTGACATGTTGTCTTTCCCCACTGATTCCATCAACTTTACTCATGGTTAGGAAGTTACCACTGATTTATTTTGATAATTCTGACCATCCCCAATAAAAGAGCCATTTTCTCAAAGTGATTTCAAACAGATTATGAGGATTAAGCTTTTTCAAAGCAATCAGATACTACTGATAAACCTCAAGGAAATGGGAAGAGGTATAATGTATTTTAAAGGTCCTATTTGGGACAAGCAGAATTTCCCAGCATTTCCTATAATGGTCCACTTGATAATATGTAAGGCTGGTCCTTACAATGGAAATAGCAAAGAAGTCTTCTTGATCTCAGCCCATTCCAGCAGTGACCCGAAAGAAAAGCAGCCGTTTCTCCATTTCTTTTTCCCATCACTTTCCCTCTCAACTCTCAAAATTTGGCTCTTCAAAGCTAACATATAATATGATGGAAATCATTATTGATATTAATTATTTTTTCATTTTGCATCTATACGTGTTTTTTTTAATGCATGCTTTTACGTATCCTAGGCCATTTGATATTTACCACAGTTGTGAGGTTAAAATAAGACAAATATCAGCTTACGACTTTTCTAGATAAAAACATGGCTCTGAGAGGTAAACGGTCATATATATGATCACATCCCCAACAAGTTTTGTGGCTTGAAGGTAAGAATTTCTTCCTTGCACCATGCTGTTTCTCATTAATGGCTAAAAGTTACCACTGCGGAGAGCTGCATCTGATGAGTAAGCTCTCAATTAATCTAAACTGAGGACCTCAATGCTCACTCATCTCCAGATTTCGTAATTTCTTGTCATGAACAATCACTGCAAGAGATACAAACTTCGTATTCTTCACCAAACAATGAATCCAGGGATTGTCAGCGAGTTTTCAGGATAAAATTTAGCTCTATTCAACTGCCCTTTCTAGGTGACCTTTAAAAGAATCCTGAAGTTAGTTCTTCTACTGAGTCACTTTTCTACCCATATACATTTCCAACCTGCTTTAGTTAATTTTATCATTGTAGATTTTCTCCCAAGTTATTCTTCTAAGTGTAACTCAACCATAAGAAGGGCAATACTCCAACCCAATCTTACAGTATTAGGAGCTTAATTTTGAGATCAAAGGTCACCCCAGAGAATTCCAGCACTTCCAGAATTACCCTACTCCATAAGCAAAGACACATACAGGCCGTTATTTTAAATTCCTTATTGCATCAACAAAAGAGCACTGGACTGTCAAATTTTAGAACTCTTCAGAGCTAATCTAACTAATTACCCCTCATGTTAACTAATCTAACCCAGAAATTTTACACCACGTTCTATGGACATAACTTGCACCACTTAAATCTTACCACAGGAAGGAGAAAGATACAAGGACAGAAATCCACCCATCCAGGAACTCTCCTGTTACCTATTTTATACATTCTGTTCTAAATAATAACCCTTGGGGGCTGGGAGGGTGGGATGCTTTCTTTTTAAGAATTACTAATCTGGTTTAACTCCTTTATCTTACAAACACTAAAACGGAATTGCAGGGAAATCACATGTTCCGCCTAATGCTGACAAAGTTAGGCTGGGAATTCAGTCTTTTATGTCCAATGGTCTTAATATTATACTATGTGCCTGCTGGAATTACCTCATTAATTGAATATCTTCATAAGGATGTACAAGCGTTAAGCACATATGATTGTAAAAACTATTTAAGCTTGTGTCTGTAAACCTATTTTTAACAGGTATTTTTTGTATCCTTGCATATTTCCACACTCACTAGCACAGTGCGATGAATGTATCAGCAAAATGTTAGATAAGCTCTACCTCCATGTTTTTGGTTTCAGCATGATGATAGGGCATGATTCTCTTTCAAAGCCCTGCATCCAGTCATCTTTATTAATGTAGAGAAAAAGGAGTACTTTGAAAAGTGACAATGTGATTCTCTTGTTAATTAATCTATCATCGAAAATACTGATTTAAAATCTCTTTTATGCCGTTCTTCAGGAAGGAGAAAAAAAAAGAAGTGCATCAAGTGGCTCTCTTTATAGAAGTAAGTGACAAAGTTGTACAGAATATAGAATGAAAATTCACTAACTTCTCTTGGCCATGCTAAGTCTGTCAGCTTCTATCACGCAGGTTAAGTTCTCATTTTTCAGCATCTACAAGTCACAATCTTGTGACATAACTTGTCTCAATCTGCTATTGAAAAGGTCAAGAAGATAATGCCATGTTTTCTCTTAAATATTCTGCAGCTTAGTGATATGTATAACAGGAAGAACATAAAACCTAGTAACGAAGGATTAGCATCCATTTTTTAAGATGACTGAAAGAGCCTTTGGTTGTTTAGATATTACATATTCAGATGATAATCTCTAGAGGTAAAACCAATTGTCTTAAGCATCAGAATAAATTCTTCCAAAAACAATTATATGCTCTGAAAATAGAATTTCGGAGCCTTTTAGATATTTTCCAGGTGAGGACAGTTTCCATAAAATAGCACATAAATGAGTATCACTAACTAGTTAACTTAAACATTGCAAAGAAGCAGCAATGAATAAAGGTAAGCTAATACTTTTTTGCCTTGGGAAGGCGAGCTTTGGAGGGTAACTATGTTTCATGCATGTAAAGTATTTGAAATTCATACCACGTTGCCATATATTTTAGAAACTCTTTTAAATATGTACTAGTACATGTAACAATGATACATTGGAATGCCTTAGAAAATGTAGCAATTGTAAATCATGCTATTATGGGTGTCCATATTTATCAAAATTATTTTCAAACATATTCTCCTATTGTTCCAGAAGTCAGCACTTACCTGACATATTACATCATATTGTCTCACAAGTATTTCAAGAATGTTTTTCTCATTTAAGATTATTTATAGCAATTATCTGTATATGTAAATACACATATTCATTTTACATACATTTTTGTGTTTTAAAGCATATCATGTATATTGAAAAATGTGTCAAATGACATCTTAGAAAATTTGGGGTAGTTCCTTGCAATTTGACACTCACCCAAAAGAGCTGGATTTCTATTTTTATATATTGTTGCAAGCAACCTATTTGATAAGATTTTTGTCTTCATTAAATGTTACACAAATATAAAGGATTATCATGCAAAATTCCATATCCCCTGGTTCTTCATTAAATAGAATCAATATAAACAGACATATAAAATTACAAAATTAGGTTATATAAGCTTTGCAATTATTTGTTTTTATGGCTTGAGCATGTTATTATAGCCTAATGGATTTTGTCACAGTACGTATCGGCAATTAGCAAGAGCAAGTTAAATACACATACATACACACATGTGCACAACCAATAAAGAGAATACAAACACCCTAGATCATGCAGGAGATGTACAAGGCCCCATTTTTGATATGTGATCCATATTACACACAAGCAATATTATATTTGGCATAAGAAGTCAGCAGTGCTTTCCTTAGATGGATGTCTTTTGTGCTTTTGTTTGTCGTTGTTGGCCTGCAGCATGCTATTTGTTACTTTGCTGTAGGTTACCCCTGAAAGTACATATGTAAACCAGTACAGAATGCAGTTCTAGAATAGCTGTGGCATGTAAAGAAAAATGACAGAGAGAGGGAGACAGAGAGACTGGTGGAGGGGAGTGGGGAGAGATTGATCTCCCATGAGATTCAGGGATAAAATTTCCTTAAATACATTTTGGCCTTCATTTTCGTTTTGAAAACCTTGCCGTGGGGGTCGCCCGCCCCCTTCAGAGTACTGCGCAACCTTCGCAAGAGATCATTTATCACTAGTTTCCACCTTGGAGCAGATCTTCCTACCTTTCCAGTCTTAATTCTGTGAGAAATGGCTGCAAATCGATGGTTGAGCTCTGAGATTTTGGGCTCTACTACTTTCCTGCAGTGGTCGCCGCGGTTTGCCATCAGGTTTGCTGCTTGGTCTCGCGTGGAATCCACCTTTGGGCGCATGTCATTCATTTCAGCCTTTAAACGCTATATTCCGTGAGCAAGAGACAGGGCTTGAAGTTAGTAATTAAGTGGAAGTTGAGAGACAGCAAGAGAGCGAGAAAGAGAAGGAAAGAATGAGCACATGCAGAGGAGTTGAGAGGGAGGAACGAAGTCAACTTCCATAAAAGAGAGGAGTAGAGTGGGAAATGTGTGTGATCTCAGGAATATTGGCCACAGTCCTGGTCTAAGTGTGATCTATGTTTATGTAAAGTGTTTACTTAGTCTCAGGAGGCGCGAGGGATGTTTTCTTGGCTACCCTTTGTTGCCTGTGTCGACTGTAATATTTTTTCTTTAGTCTTATTTTTATCTTCACTTGACTCAGTTTCATAACTGTGGGGTAACCTTAACGTATGCTCGGGAAGAAAGGCAGCTGAGGAACAATTTTCTTTTCCTTCCTAGGTGTCATGGGGAAAAAATGGACTTTCCAACAGATAAGAATTCAGTGTCAAAGACAGAGGGATTGACGAAGGTTTTGCCTGACTCGAGAGGTCAGAGAGACTCTAAGTGAAACAACTCAGCTCCTATTATTCCAAAGGCCTTGAAGGAAATGCCACCTTAAGATGGCATTCCCTAGCTACACATCAAAGGACAAGAGAGAGCAAAGTAAGGTACACAAAGGAGAGTAATTTGTTTTGGGGATAACCTGAAACATATCAACAGTTTTTCATCAAAAATGAATTGTAATCTTTGGAAAATAGGCATTTCATAAAAAAGAAATGAATGAATCGTACACACAGAAGCTACAGTTTTTGGGTGCTCCTTAAGTAATAACCCACTAATTAAATACAATTTTTTTTCAGCAAAACAGAATAAGGACTCATTAATTCAAATGGAATTTGTTATATTTCAAGTCTTCCTATTTAAGATGTTATTGAAGAGAGATAATATAGCATCAACAAGAGAAATTCGCACATTATACCTCTCATATCCTTTTATAGCCACCATCTTTAAAAAGTAAAAATTAAGTTGCCTTTGAGAAAGATGACTTAGGATGTCCTAATAATTGGTTCTAATACACAAAGAGAGAACACAAAGCCATGTTTACTTTACATGTAGCAAAAAATAAAAACCATCCAGTTTTATATAAGCTCAATATTGTTACTAATTACTAAGATTTGGATTGCATACGCAAAATGCCCAAATGATTGGATTTCAGGTTTTACTCAGAATGGGCTGTGGATGATACTGGAAAATGGATCCTTGTGTGAGATATTAGAACGTACTACGACTAGTAAAATGGGCAGGAGTTGGCAACATGACACCAAAATAAATCCCGGCATCCCTTTGTCATCAGAGTTTAAATTGTGCGTAACGAGCTGAGAGGTGGATATGGAGATATCCAGATTACAAAACTCTTCAAAGTTATTAACTCCCATTGGAATTAAGGAAGTAGGGAGGGAAGGAAAGTACAAAGGCAGAAAGGAAAGAAGGAAGAATTTTTTCACTCTTATTAAGAAGTCCTTGATGAGCGACATAATTGTGCAATTAGAAAATTACTTTTCATAATATTTTATTTGCTACCTTAAGTATGTCTTCTTTTTGCTGAGGTTTCTTTTTCTCAGATTCATCCAAAAGTGCATCAGCCTGAATGATCCAGTTTGTGATGTAATCCACATTCTGGTCAAAGTTTTCCATGTGTTTCTGGTATTCCTTAATGTTAAAGAGACATACCATGACATATTATTGATTAGACAATATTCTTAAAAGAGTTGTCCTACTTTCTACAATATTAGAAGACACAAAAAAGTAGTATCATTCAAAATGCACTTAAATGTGGTCTCCATACAAAATACGGCACAGACGTGGAAAGATATTAAAACAGAGTTGCAGATGTTGAATTAAGAGCCACCATTTATGTGGAGCTGAGGAATTTACAGACACAAATATTATTATTCAAATCACATGTAATTTCCTTCTCACAATGCAGAGGGCTTGAAAATCCTCTGGCCTCTTACCAGCAAAAGGTTTAACCACTCTTCTGCTCGGGAAGTGACAGCTATCCAGTTACTATTCAGAAGACTCAGTTTATCTTCCACCAAGGCCTCCTTCTTGCCCAAAACCGTTTTCAAGGCCTCTCCTAGCTCTGTGACACTCTTTAGGTGAACCTTCTGTTTCTCAATCTCTTTCTGAGTAGCCTGTGAAAAGGACAGTACTTGAGCTTGGAGTAATATATTGTAGACTTAAGATTTAATGCTTTTGAAATGACCATGTGTATGGTTACTATAATAAGATTTTTTAAGGACTTAAACCTTCCATGTGTCTTTATGGGTGATGCAAATCACACTATAAATATTGGAGTTTCCTTATTGGGTATATATAAACATATAGCTATACATAAACACGATTAATTTCTATTTATTTATGATGATATATATTTAACAGATAAACATACACAATGTCCACTGAAACATATTTATATTTACTTACTTTGTAAATATACTGAGTGAAGACAGGCCTTAGAAACCTTATCTACAAAGAAGCA
This sequence comes from Herpailurus yagouaroundi, assembly GCF_014898765.1. Taxonomy (NCBI): domain Eukaryota; kingdom Metazoa; phylum Chordata; class Mammalia; order Carnivora; family Felidae; genus Herpailurus; species Herpailurus yagouaroundi. The sequence continues at coordinate 10,605,189 of NW_024420586.1, forward strand.
ACTGCTTTTAGAAAAGTCAGTAATTACTGCACTCTTACATTTCTACGGCAGAAATTGTCGGCATTTTGGTGCCACAAACCTATTTGGCAGTTCATTAAACTTAAGGACTCCTTCTTATAATAATATTTTTAAAACCAAATTTAAATCCATCGGATTTTAAGGAAAATGAGTTATACTGGAATACAATATACAAAATGTCTTTTCCCACCTTGTAAGACAGTAATGCCTATTTTCTTTACTAACGTGTGTAGCTAGAGTAATCGAGCATCAGATCTTTAGGATGATTTCAAAGTAGGCACGACCATAACTGGCATTTTGAAATACATACAATGACTAGAATGTGATATAAAATGATCTGCTCTCTCTACTGGTGGCCAAGTCGCAGAGACTGCTGAGATTGCTGAGGTCTGTTGCTCGCATTCATAACTGAAAAAAAAATGCTAACTTTCAATTAGAGGTCTATGAAAATGAAGAGGTAATATTAAAATCCCTTAAGAGAGCACTGCTGCTTTCTAAGTCTTAATTTACAAAATGTGAAAACAAGCACATCTAATATGAGAAATCATGTAGAAAGTTGCTAGAAAAACTGATCCTAGTATAAATGTTTACTGTCGGCTCCACCTCCAGCCCTTGTCTTGTGATCTATCATGGCTGACCAGGTGACCAACTTGCACCTCCCTGCCTCTGCCCCGGTCCCTAACTGCCCACATACAGTCATTGGATATTCACTAGGGAGTAAGGCAGAGCAGATATTCTCAAGAAGTTTAACTAAAACATACAGGGACTGTGATAACACACCAGCTTAGAAGTCATTTAGAAATGAAACTGACGTCTTCACCACAGGAAACCTAAGTCATGGTAGGACAAAATCGCTTTGGAGCAGCAAGAGAAAGAGGAAGGAGCCCACCTGCGAAGAGGCAAATGAAACCTATGCACAGAGAGTAAGAGAGGTGGTCCACGTAATCAAGAGAGAGGGTCTCTATGAGGCCAGCTTATAGCCCATTTCTAACTCCTTGATGGTCTCAATGTCTCTTTTCTATCTTAATAATAGAAAAGTCTGAATAGTTGCTGTGGCTGGCTTTCTTTCACACCACCCGGTCCCATTGCACTCAAAACCGCTATGTATACACGTCTTGTTTTTGCTTTTCACATGACATAAATAGGGGGAAATAAATGAGGCAAAAAGATTGTAGAAAATAATTTGTGTACAAAAGACATGGTTTCTCCTATTCTAAGATATTCTTGAGTATTTGTGTTTTTCTTTTCCAATATAAAAATATCTGAAATTGTTATGGGCAGTAATTTATGGGAAGTAATTATGGGCAAATGAACTCAGGGGCTATCACGTAGAGGCTTCCCTGTAATGCAGGTGTCATCTGTACTACATGAGTTAGCTTAGCAACACAGAAGGAATTCCTTCATGCATCAATCATAAATGTTACTGAGCTCCTACTAAAAACATAACTGTTGTAGCAATGGCATAGGTGATTCTACTTAATATCTTTATGGAAATTATGAGAAATACTTCCTGTGCAGGACAAATATCCCCTCTGGAGTTTGACGTGGGAGTGGTCATGGGCTACATTTCAGCCCTTTCATTCCTTTCCTCTGCAACCTTGTGTATTACAGAACCTTTACAACCTTCCGTGGTGGTCATTGTTCCAGGCACTGTGAGTAAGATGACAGAGAAAGTCCCTTCCTTATACAATTTAGACTCTAGATGTGTTTGTCAAAGATATGGAAAGATATGCAAATGAACATTGCCTACTTCCTGCATTCGCTCCAGACTAGTGGCTTGTCACTAGAGTTGACTGATTCACAAAGGTAACGCCTCACAAAGTTGAATCTTATTTTGTATTTGGATTGTTAATTATATCTTAAATTGTCCTCAAGATGACACAATGTTTTGGCTTTGATGTAAAAAGTTGTTGTGCACGCAGACATTTGTCTCTTCTATGCCAGGCAATGCAATTAAAGGCAATGTGAATTTCCAAACCTCAGAAGGGCTGAAGTTTTGCATTTAGGAAATATTGTTGCCCATAGTTCATGGATCACAACCAACTATTATGGGTTAAACATCTGCCAAAATTCTACAGCTAATTTTCAAGAGAGAATGTTTAATGTCCAGGGATACTTCATTCAGCTAATGAAAAGAATAAAACAGGAAATGTAGACAGTTTCCAGTGTCACTCTAGCTTCCTCAATATTATAAGATAGGATTCAGAGATATTGAAGTTATCTCCATCACGAACATGAGCTTGAAGAAAGCAGTGATCATCATAATGGTTCATAACTGCTTATGTCCAAAAGTGACTGATGAGAAAATTTACACTCTTACCTTAAAAAAAAAAAAAACAAAACACCACCACCATAGCGTTAAACCTTTACACGTGGTATTCAAGAACGAATTGGTATTAAGTAATTTATATAAATGGTATTTTTCATTAGGAAAAAATATTGTGCTCATTTAATAGATTTTTAACTTTTCCCTACAATAGTTTTTTTTTACAATAGCTTCAGTGTATAAGATAGATTTATTTTAAATTAAAAGTATGCTAAGCAAAATAAGTCAGAGAAAGATAAACATATGATTTCACTCATATGTGGAATTTAAGAAACACAACAGATGAACGGAGAGGAAGGAAAGGAAAAATAAGCTAACAACACAGAGGGAGGCAAACCATAAGAGACTCTTAAATAAAGAACACAAACTGAGGGCTGCTGGAGCGGAGGTGAGTGGGGGGATGGACTGAATGGCTGATGGACATTAAGGAGGGCCCTGGCTGGGATGAGCACTGTTTGTTACATGGGAGTGACGAATTACTGGGTTCTGCTCCCCAAACCATTATTACACTGTATATTAACTAACTTGAATTTAAATTAAAACAATTAAAAGTATGATTTTAACATAATATGATCTTAGACTTCAAATAAACATACCCATCTTGCTTTCTGAAGATCTCAATTTCAATTAGTAAATTTGGTTTTGGTGTTTAATATCCACTCTGTACTGTGCCAATCACTGCCAGAGATTAGAAAGGAGCTAGTCTTTGCATACCTTGCTTTAATTTTACCCACAGTGTAGCTGCAGAGTAAAGCTAAAATGCAATAAAATAATTTGATATTGTACTAGAAAGCACATAATTTGTTGACACGTAGTAGTCATGGCTGGGATGAGCTTGAATGGCTTTGAAGGAGAGGTGATACTTGAAACTCAAATTCACCATAAAGGACTGCATGGTTTGGACCAACTACGGACAAAGTGCAACATGACGAAAAAAATATGAAGGTCAGAATCAAAAGCCACCGAAAGGAAAATATGGGGTACTTATAAGAAACTAAAAACATACATTTTATGATATTAAGGAACCAACCATTCTCCCATTTCTAATAGTTTCCCCTATCACAAGAATGTCTATATTTGCTATTTTATTAAGAAATGAACTGCTAGGTTGAACTCCAGCTACTGTTTCAGCCATTCTCTCTATACCCTTACTCACGCCTCTCTAAGGGATGAAGTTATTTACGGGGTTGGTGAGTTGGGGAGAAAAGAGTTGAACAAACACGATACTTCCTTCTCTGAAAAGGCATCCAATCCTCAACACACATCACTTCTCTGGCTGCCTTGTTGGGTGAGACATGGAGAGGGTTCTGAAGGGTAAACCCTTCAGAATAAACAAGTTCAAATTCAGTGACTAGAGTGACTAAGTTGTAACTCAACTTTTAGGGTTGTTTTTTTCAATCATGGAAGTTTTTAAGGTTGATTTTAAGGCTGAGTACATAGCAAAATCATGCACATTCAGTTTTATTTTGACCTATATGACATGGCCTTAAGCCCAATTTTGGGAGTTTCAAGAGCAGCTTAATGTGAAATATACACTGGGCACTTGGGGTTTTTAACGACACAGGAAAAATATCAGCTCGGAGTAGAACTTGGTTTAAATATAAACTGCCATAAAGTCTAACATATTTTTATTGTCCATATGTTTAATTTGTAACATTTAATAGCTCCCGAATAGTCAAAATATTAAACACTAACTTCCATGATTTCAAAGAAACAAATCTGTTGTCTACTTCTTCCTAGCCATAGCAATTTTCAAATGCTACTCCAACTTACTGATAATACAAAAGGGGTGGCATAGGATACTTTCTCCTAATGAAGATACCCATGTGTTCATGTGAAGGATGGCCAATACATTCTGATTCATTCCTCTTATCTCTAAGTTAACTCACTCGAGTCTAATTTAAAATGGCAGGAGGTTCCAGGATTCAGCCAGTAGCTTATCAACTCACTTCACTGATGGGTTAGCAGGATGGGAAAACTTGTCCCCTTGGTCTCTGATGATCACACCGTGACATGAAGGAAACATTTCTGTTAATTTTATATAAAGGTAAAATGGTAAAAAACTGTACAATTAATTATCTGGCCCCAGAGAAACACCTGCACACCTATTTTCTGACTGGGGCTGAGAAACATAGCCCACTTGGGCTTGATCTCACATGGTCTGCTGGCTTCCACAAGTTTTCCTGGAATTTCCCATTGACTTACAGTCTTTGGCTAAATTCTCTGATTTCCTATCATTCCCTCTCCCCACCCTCAGCCTTTTTCATCTCTAAGGGTCCCCTGTCCCATAGATTCTATCTTCATTCAGCCCCACATCTAGTAAAAAATGTGCCATAATAACATTTCCATATACCTTTCTCCTTTTACTAAGATGGTACTAGATCCTTCATTTTAGCTCTTTGTTAATCCCTTATGTAAGTTCCCTCTAATATGGATGAAGCGTTAACTGAAACACCCAAAACGTATCTTAAAAGGTTCCCCTCCCCAAGTGGGCTCTGCATTTTAGTCAGTCTACAGAAGTATTAGACTATTTCATCAGGAATGGGAGAGAGTTCTTTCACCTTTCGGTACAGAATGTATTTATGGGAATAAAATTTAAAAATTACATTACTGCAATTCTAAAATGCACTTTGTCACATATTAAGATTTCTAAAATTGACATGACACTTACAATTTGTATTTATGTTTAAGGTGGTGGTGTTTCTTTTGAGCCACAGCAGCTGTAATTAAATCAATGGTGCATCATACAATCTAATATCTTCAATGTGATAAAATACGTTACTAATTGTCTTCTCAGGTCCCTACATTACTCTGCCATGGCTAGAGGTTTAGGACATATTTTATTATTAGGCTAATGTGACGGAATAATATAATGATAAATTCAGAAAGAACATAAAACATTAAATGGTGGATTTTATGGCAATGTGTATTGACTTTTTATTAATAATGTATTGTCTATTAAAGAAGAATTTCATGAAAGCAAAATGTGCAGAACAGAAATTATAGCTATAACTATAATGACAGTGAATAGTGACTCCAATGGCATTTAACAGATGTTCTATTTTCTAAGTAACAGCTGCTTGATGCATTCATTGTACCAAGTTAATGGTCTGCTAGTGTTATTTCACTTCACAGATAAATTACTATGCCCGCTTTAAAAAAAAGATATGTAATTTTTCATGAGAATGATAGTGTAACAGACTTCAGAAATAAGTAATAGTTCTCATGCTTTTATAGCTAAAAGGAGTGATGAGTTGAGGCAATTATCCAGATAATCTAGGAGCAGAGGCCAGATCTCTTTAAACTACAAAAGGTGATTGTTTAAAAAAAAAAAAAAATACAGGGCATGGTTGACTCAACTGAATGTAGATCTCGTTACGACCACTTACGCTGCCTTATCTAGTGGTTTGCAAACTTTGTTGAATTACTAGACACACTGGCCACATTCAGGTCAATTACATCATAATCTCTAGGGGTGGGCTCCAGGCACTGATAGTCTTTTAAATTTTCCCAGGTGATTTCAGTGTGTAGCCAATGCTGAGAAGCAAGGGGAAAACAAAATGATACAGTTTGTCACAAGATTTTACTGGGTGATTGTCATTAAAATTGTAGGACTGAAAGGACAGCAGAAAGCCTAGTCAACTTATCACTTTCTTCCGAATGCTGAATATTATAAAAATCTGTCCCTGAAATCAACGTGAAAATCACAATGATTTGCTACATGAGTGGCTATTTAGGCATCAATTATTTTGCATTATTTAACACCCTGAATTGAATTCAACATTTGTGTATATGTGTGATTCTTTCAGTCAACTCTGGGTATCCCAACACTACTTTACTTTTAGTAAAACCTAACGGTCAACTGATGAAAAATGGTAGATATGTACGATCCCCAAAGCGGATAGATCTAAAGTATTATAGAACCAAAATTATTTTTCCACGGAATTATATTTGATCATTGTAATTTTTACATAATACTGTGAATATTAAAAGGGCTCTAATGTAGCTGAATTATTTAAGTGGCTTTGAATTTTTGACTACTGAAACTAAATTTGGAATGCATGAAATCTGCTACTGGTTAAATCAGAAAATCATATAGATTAAATTTTGCTGAAGCTTATATTTTCCAAACATAATGATATCATCTAAGATATAAACTTCTATTTAATCACATAACTATCTGCTTTCTACAGTTATATTTTTGTCCTCAATTCATATGCTAAATAATTGTAGCCATATGGGATATTGAGAATTGATTTACTTATATCTAACTAATCAAACTGATTTTAAGACATTAACAAATGATATTTCAAATCCACACTTAGCCTTTGTGTGTGTCAATGTATGTCAACTAGTTTCCATACAACACCCAGTGCTCATCCCAATAGGTCCCCTCCTCAATACCCATCACCCACCCCCCATCGACCCTCAAAATATCAGTGTGAACGATAAATACCTTTTTGGGTCACTTTGGTTAGGTTACCTTAAAATTACTAGAAAATACGACTTCTAACAATAATTACAGTGGGGGCACCTGGGTGGCTCAGTCAGTTAAGCGACTGACTTTGGCTCAGGTCATGATCTCACGGTTTGTGAGTTTGAGCCCCGAGTCGGGCCCAGTGGGGACATGCTCAGAGCCTGGAGCCTGCTTCGGATTCTGTGTCTCCCTCTCTCTCTGCCCTCCCTGCTGTTGTGCTCTGCCTCTTTCTCTCTCTCAAAAATAACTAAATGTTAAAAAATAATTTAAAAAGTAAGTAGTGTGGAAAAAACCTACTGAAATCGGAGACAATACTGTACTGCCAGTACTTCTATTTTCTCATCTATAAAGTGGGAGCATTTGATCAGATGATGCTCATATTTCCATTTGTTCTAAAAGTTATCACAATGTTAAAAGCACATCAGCATTTTTCTCTTCTCTCACAGTGCTTTGTCATTATGTTTTAATTTTCATCTTTTCAATTGCCATTGATTTTATTGAACAGATATTTACCGAGCATACCCTATGTGTCATATATCATGTTACGTGAATGGGAAACACCAGTGAACAAAATGCACATTTCCACCTGTTCTCTCAGCAAGTGAAATTGTTAATGTCCATGTAGCAGTCCAAGGAAGTAGAAACTGTCATGACAGCTCAGGAATCCTGTGTCGTGCTAGTACACTCCCCAGCTGCTGGTAATCACTTCTAGTTTGCCTTACCATTTCCTTCCACTCTTTCCGTGTCTACTCTATAGACATCAGTGTTTGTGATCTCAACCTGGCACTCTCTCTCAACAGAGATTAGAAAGGTATGAAGGGGCAGGCTGCCTGGGTGGCTCAGTCCATTAAGCACCCGACTTTGGCTCACGTCAGGATCTCATGGCTCATGATTTCGACCCCCACGTTGGGCTCCGGGCTGACAGCTCAGAGCATGGAGCCTGCTTCAGAGTCTGTGTCTCCTTCTCTGTCCTCCCCTGCTCGTGGTGTGTTTCTGTCTCTCTTCTCTCTTTCTCAAAAATAAATAAACACCAAAAAAAAAAAAAAGTATGAATGGGGAATAGGTCTGATCATGAGATGGTCACCAACATTACTGTTACAGTTCCCCTAAGGCATCTCTGTTCTCCAGACCATGCAGCTAGGAATGATCTCCCCTTTCAAAATATTAATATTAATTTCTCTCTCTTTATCATCACTCTAATAGAGGTAGACAGTTTGAATTTAAAAATACAGGGAAAGGGCGACTGAGCTTTAGAAAGTTCAAATTAGCATTAACAGTGTAACTTTTCAATTCCCATTATTAAACTTTTATCTCATTTCTGTTATTATTTTAAAATGTCTGCTTCCTGTTATTTGAATTTAAACTGTTTTCTTTTACCTTTATAACTTTGGAATACATTTTCAATGTATTCATCTTCTCCCCTCTACCTGCAAGCTGGAAGTGTAGTCATATGGTGAGAGTTGACAGCACAGTTTTCCTCATTCTTTCTCTCCTCGAGACTGGAAAATCTGATCTGGGATACCTCAGATATTCTCAGGTTTATAGTCTTTTCCCAAGTACATGCTACTTTTAAAGACCTGGAAATGTGTCATATAGCACTATCTTTAGGAAGACCTATGTGTTCTAACATCTATGGCTTTGAACATGTGACAAAAGGATTGTGAGCAGGAGTGAAACTAAAATGAGAGAATCTATTTTCGATTGTTCACTTTAACAACATCATTGGCCTATCAAAATGATCTTGCGGTGCCAAACTCCGGATACTTGTTAAGGAAGAAGACATGGAAAGTCCGGAATCAGGCTCATGGCATTGTTTCTGCATTGAAGCACGCTGATAGAAAAATGGCTACACAAACCTTTTTATTAGGTTTTTTTATAAGAATATTAATAAAGGTGCTATCTCATACATGACTCTAATTTTTCTTCCCTAGCTAAATTTTAGGAAAAAAGCTCTCACTAGTAAATTAAAAATATTTTAATGATAGTTTTAATAATTTGAACACTTTTGAAATTCATAAATAAGTTTCCTTCCGTAAGTATCGTACACTTAAAAAATGTTAAGTGGCTAGATCGCATGTTAAGCGTTCTTAGCACAATAAATTAAAAAAAAGTCTGTTTACTTATTTTGCCCAGTGGGAAGCTTGGTGCCAAATTTTGAGGCTTTACCCTCCTCTGCCTATTACACTCTCCATGGAATATTGTGGGCATATTCTAATTTTAGTATATGTGCTGCCGAAGCGAGCACTATTGTGGGCATATTTCTGTGCAACGTTTCCATCATTTTCCTTCTCTAATTTTCCCTTTCTTTAGTTTTCTAATTTATTTGTGCTTGACCAGGTGAATCATGTGTATCTCTTTGAGCCATTCTAAATATTTTTTTTCTGGAATGAGATATATAATAAATAAGTATAATTAGAATAGAGTAGAAGTAACACTCAAAAGGTTTACTAGTAGGCAATATATTCGAAAGTATGTTCTGTTTGAATAAACTGAAGGTCAAATAAGTGCTTCACTAGTAACTAAATTTGATACATAAGAATGTTTTTATATAGGCATTCAAATATTTATAAATATAAATAAATATAATGTTCTTAGATCAACAGAACTGAAAGAAATTCAGTAGAAATAAATGAAACAGTTTAAAAATAAATTGACTCTACATATTAAAATTTTCTCCAAGTCAAAAATACTTGGAATGATAGGCAAATACATTCAATGTATTGCATTTAAATGAATACTCAATTTCTTTTCTTTTTTTTTTTTAATTTTTTTTTCAACGTTTATTTATTTTTGGGACAGAAAGAGACAGAGCATGAACGGGGGAGGGGCAGAGAGAGAGGGAGACACAGAATCGGAAACAGGCTCCAGGGTCTGAGCCATCAGCCCAGAGCCCGACGCGGGGCTCGAACTCACGGACCGCGAGATCGTGACCTGGCTGAAGTCGGACGCTCAACCGACTGCGCCACCCAGGCGCCCCTCAATTTCTTTTCAAAAAAAAACTGACATTTACCCTTTGAAATTGCAGACAAGACTAACAGTTTGAGTCAAGTTCTCCACCTACCAAGAAAGCATGGGAAATAAGAATGTACTAGGGAATCACGAGGTTTTGTGTATGAGATTGTTTTCATTTTAAAAAATTATCATCAGTGTGGCTGCTTTAGATGTGTAGGTCACATGCTTTTATTATATGGTTGTGACTTTTGAAAAAGCTGTAGGCACCTTCCAGATGAGTATATTAAACAAAGTATGTAATCTGGATCCAAATGTGCATACTTTCATTTGACCACTAAGGGGTCTTAGAGCATATCATTAGCAGCTTAGTGTTTCAAAATATCCAGAGAGAGTGATAAATTACCACAAAAGAAAACAAATGCCAGTTTTCTATACTTTTTTCCTATTGGATCTCAAATTAGTATTACTCCTTGGTTTCATGGAAAGTAATTTCCAGATGGACTCAATAACTTGACACATCTCCAGATCCTTCAAGCCCTCTAATATGACAAGGATAATCTAGAAACTTTTGCCAAGCTAATTATATAATAGTATGTTTTTTTTTTTTTAACTGATTTTATGGTGAAGCTAATGCAAACATCTCCTTAGGTGATGTACTCAGTGACCTTACAGAGACCGTGGAATTCAGAGTTCTTGTGTGGCACACTTCCATAGTTTCATCTCAGTCACTTGTAAATTGTAGTCAGAATTTTTTAAATCCCCTTCATTTCTAATTCTATTCTTTTGTGTACCATTATAGTAGCATTCCAAATTATATTTATAAAGCTACCCCATTGTTAGGAGCTGAAATGTGTCCTCTGGACATTCATATGATGAAGCCCTAACCCCAAGACTTTCGAATGTGACCAAATTGGGAGACAGAAAGGTTAGAGAGGCAATTAAGTAAAATAATGTCACTAGGGTGGGTCTTAATCCAATATGGCTGGTGTCCTTAGAAGAAGAGATATTTGGACCCAGGGATGTACAAAGGGAAGATCATACGAAGACATGAGAAGATAGCTATTTATGAGCCAAGGAGAGAGGCCTCCAAACGAACCAAAACCCTGCCACCACCTTGACCTCAGACTTCCAGCCTCCAAAACAGTGACAAAATAAATTTCTGCTGTTTAAGCCACACATTTGTGGTACTTTCTTACAGGAGACTTAGCAAACTAATATACCCATTACAATGGGGATATGAACACTTGAAGATATTGTCCAGAATTGTAAGGGGAGGGTAAGTGAGAATAAAGCCTGGATTATTTTCAGGAATCCTCTACATACGCTACCACTTTGCCCTTGCATGTTTTACTGTATTTCATACTCTAGTAGATCATAAGCATTTTCTGGGCCTTGTTTTGTTTGTGTATGAGTACTTATGGTAGAAACTGCCATCGACAGGGCATGGGTTTTTATAAAGAGAAACAGATGATGCAGGTCTCCCTCTGCCTGTATCTTATGATAAAAAGTGCAGGGCTGATACTGCTGGGGCCCAAACTGCTATGTGTCCCCCAGAACGTATTCTCTTTTTTCACAAACAAACTCTACTCATCATTCAAGCAGGACACAATGGCCACCCAGTTAGGAACTATCTTTTGCCAGCCTCCCTGGAAGCTAAATATGATCAGGTGACTAACATCTGGCAAATAAAAATATGGGCAAAATGATGCATGGAGCTTTTACAACAGAGCTTTAAGAGGGAGTTGGTTTCCCTCCACTTCCTTTTTTCCCTTCCTTTTATGGGCTGGGAGCGAAGTGTGGTGGTGAGCGAGTTATACCATGAGAATACAAACACCCAGAAGACTGCAGAACAATGAAATGGAAGCGATCTACCTTAGGAGAATTTCCTGGAACAAAACTACTTCCCCTATCCAGAACTATCTACCTTACATGAGACAGAAACAAACCTCTAACTTTTGGGAGCCATGCCATTTTTCACTTATTTCTCAGAGCCACCCAGCCTGCATCTAAGTATATGATTGCCATTGGCTCGAACTAACGTATCACACAAAAATATAATACTTGTGTGGGTAATAAGGGAAAAAAATAAGGCCACTGTAATTTTTTCCTTGTCCCCTGTGAACTTGCTACTGTAATCATCTCACAACATATATGATCCTGACCTAATAAATGCAACCCAATATCTCCACCAATAAATCTATTCTGAGTGGGAAGAAAAAGAAATCATTCCCTACTCTTTACTTGAAAACTATTTATGTAACAACATTTTATCCATACTTGTCCCCTGAATTTACATAAAAGAAAATCAGTCTTCAGTTTTGGTCTTATTGTAGGATTGTAAGTTTTACTTAATGCAATTACAATTTCCCAAGTTTGGATAATCCAAATAGCCTGCTGAATCAAAAATAAAGCACAGATTTCTTGAACATCTCACTGATACAGCAAGTGTTCGTTAATTTAAAAAAAAATCAAGGGGGTAGAGTGTGCTGTGATTTTTTTTTCTAAATGCCTAATGGCTCAGCAAAGTTTAAGATGAAAACACATTATTGATATTGACTGTTTCCTTTATATCAACAGCTTTTCAAGTAATCCGGTAATGAATCAACTGAAACAAAAATGAAGCTATGAGTACCTTGACCTTAAATTTTAGGGGGCAATAATGTCTGACTAGCTGTCAAGAGAAACAGCAAGTATGTACCAGCTGAAGATTAAAGGAAACCCTGTGCCCTTTGGTGATGGACATCATAGCAGCTGCACAGACCCCTCGAGACTTTGTTTTTAATTGTGACATCAGCAATCTGCTGATCTTTCAAGACCTGTCCAGCCCAACTGTCCACAGTCTGTGCCTCCTTGCTCTCATCATGGTTGTGGAGTCCCTCTAAGCAATCTTGGGCAAGCTAGGGAACAGAGAATCTCCTCTCTGGATTCACTGTCTGACAAACGATGCATGTATTTTTAAGGACTGATTCATAACCTACCTAATTCTAAACAAGCTCTGGGGAGATTCTGGCTACAGCTGCCCACCGGTTTTATCATGATTCAGAAATACAGAGTTAAACTACTGATGAAATTTTAAGGAAAGGACAAGTGAAGCAAGATAATATTTGTAATTCAACTACTGTTGCACATTAATAGTGTCTTGCAAATTCACATTGCTGTGTGTTTCTTTGTGTGTTAAAAATAACCTTCAGTGATACAGGCTTTACCTTTCCCCAGGCAACTTCAGAATCCAAATTACTAGGCATTCCTTCAACTGCTGATCTCTTCGTCAATTCCATATCTGTAGCTGCCAGCCATTCTGTCAGGGCATTCATTTCCTTTCGCATCTTACGGGACAATTTCAAGCATTTTTCCAACTGTTGCTTTCTTTCCGTCACCTGACAAGAATGATAATAAAATGTAACTTGGTTTACTTTTTCAATTTAGGTTTAGTTATACTCATGTAATAGGAACTTTAATAGTTTTGTCATTTAAAAATACCCTTTTTCTTACTTTTCAAAAGTAATATTTTAGAAAAACCAGATATTCTATTAATGGTGAATAGACACAGTCTGGGGAAGATGAGATCCTTTCTCCAAAAGACTCTGTCCTATATCAGGTCGGGAAAAAAAATCTATAATCATTTTCTTCAATATAAATAAAAATAATTTATGGTCAAATTTTTTAAATATATTGAATGATGTAAGTCAAACTAAAGATATAACACACTGCTTTAAAAAAATCTTCAATCACCTACCAAATGGATGGCAAAGTTTACAATCCTCTGTAGACAAATGAGGTTTGCTAGTAAGGAATCAAAATGGAGAAAGAAACAATATGGCTTCTCTCAGGCAGTAAAATTATTTCTGTAATGCTTAAAATGGTCAATTGTATTGTCATCGTATCTATAAAGTGCCTTACTTTTCCAGAAAAACAACACAAAGAGTAAGTCACTTCCCCCTTAAATATTTTTTGCCATCCAAGGGGGGTAAATGATTTAATTCCGAAACAAAATTTTTATCCCTATTAACAAAGAAAATCATAACCTGATTTTGTGTCCCAGTTTTCAATGTTTAGAACTAAACCCCGCCCCCCAAAATCAAATTCTTCCACATTCTCACATGGAGAATGAACAAATGCGTACCATTCCACAACCTCTCCAGATATGCCTACAATCTGTAAGTGTTTAGGGTTGGTGGGTTGAACAAAAAGCCCAGAATCTCTTCTTGATCTGTTGATCAATCCATCTATCTATACACAAACACACACACATATGCATACATCAACACATATGAATACATAATAATCCAGCCGTAAGCATGAAAAATGCCAAAGTGACGATACCTTTAAAGAATTCAAAATGCTACAATCAAAATAAACACACTGAAACTTTGATATGGATTCCAAACACTCAACAAAATGTTTTAGTTTCTTTAGCAGAGGTGTATGCACATTAAAAAAAAATGTTTAGTTGCTGAGGCTGCAAATTCAATTTTTTTTTCTTTTACAGATTTCCCCCTTCAGGGAAGTAAAAGCATCAGCCCCTTGGACTGTGAGGATTTTATTTCTGTGTGGGAGAAAAAAAAATATACCTTACAGTGTGTTTCTGTGCATAGTTGTTTTTTTTCTATGCACTAGTGGTAGAAAAGGAATCTTAGATTTGATATTTCAAAGAAATTCTATCTTCCCAGAGCTAATGCATTATTGATTTTTATTTACTCTATTTTGTTTATATCCAGCTAAATGGGTTTTAATAAAACAGGAGACACTGCCATCTTAAGGAAAATTGAGTTTTACACTTTTGTGTGTACGTGTGTGGAAAAGGGATACATTTAAAAGAGTGCCACCTGCAGTAGAATGCCTCAGCAGTCGTTTCCTGGATAAATGTAAGTGAGGCTGATAGGAGCACTGATGACGTGAGCATGAGTATTTTAGGTTGATTGGCCTATTGCTATTTAAGTATATTGCCATAAAAATCAAAGCATAGAGAAGCTACCCAAGCAAGTCCTCAATTTCTCTTCACTGAACAATGAAGCTAAGTTGATGATAATAAACAGATAAAAATATATTCTGTAAGAAAAGTGCTATGGGCTGAATTGCATCCCCTCCACTCTGAATTAAGACACTGCAGCCCAAAACCCCACTGTGACTGCATTTGGATATAGGATCTTTAAGAAGTGATAAGGGTTAAAAGAGATCATAATGGTGAGACCCTAATCTGATATGACTGTGGTCTTACTAGAAGAGGAAGAAAGATCTCTCTTTCCTCCCACTCCCTGTTCTCCCACCCTTCCACTCCCTCTCCTCACTTCTCCACCTTGCGAGGTCACAATAAGGATGTGGCTTATGCAAACCAGGAAGAGTGTCTTCCTAAGCTGGCACCTTGATCTTGAACTCCCCAGCCTCCACAATTGTTGGATCTATGGTATTTTGTTATGGCAGCCTGAGCTAATAAAAAAGGAGCGTACATTGAAGTCAGGCAAGTACAACTATATACGTTCTGAAGATGATTAAAATAGAAGGTTTTTTTTTACACAAGAATAATAATCTATTAAAATAGGCTTTGTTTTGTTTGATTTTATCAAATAGAACCACTGTTGTTGAAGGTACTTCAACAATTTAAATTAAGACTTTTTTTCTTGGAGAAGGAATACATGACTTACCACATTTTTGTAACAATATTTATATATATTCTTTTTATTGTTACTGATTCTAAATTTTATTTCAAAAATAAATTTTTGCCCTGCCTTTTTACTGTATTCTATCATGCTATTAAAGTATGATTTCTTAGTATTTCATTTTGCTTTAATGACCTCACTAAGTGCCAAATGGTTAAAATAAACATAAACTTTCAAATATATATTTTCAAGGTGAAATAGTACTTTACGTCTTCATGAGACTCATTCACTTAATAATAAGTAACTTGGGTCACTAATAGTCTTCAAACATCATTTTTACTGTTTTACATTCAGGTACTATTTTATGTAAAATTTACTCTTGCAAAGGCAAAGATTTTGGGAAATTCTTCAAGGCAAAAGCAACGGAAAGGGAAGGGAAGGGAAGGGAAGGGAAGGGAAGGGAAGGGGAGCAGACAACATTCATATTTGAAAGCACAAAGAAACGACCTTTTCACAAGATATAGTTTTCAATAAAAAAAATCTATTAATAGATTGTTTTAGTGCAAAGTCACATAGGTCAAATTAGAGACTCTTGAGTAAAGAGAATAGCTTTCCAGAAATTAACAACGTGTAGCTTTATGACTAATATTAGAGATGATTCAATTAATGCTAAATACGGAACGACTGGCATCTGTAAAAATCTATAAACCCTAGATGAGATGCTAACTACAGATACTACCTTCCCCTCTGTGGTTATCTTTAGCACAATGATAAACTTGTCCAGAAGGATAGAGGCGCCTGGGTGGCTTAGTCAGTTAAGCATCTGACTTTGGCTTGGGTCATGATCTAACGGTTCATTTTGTGAGTTCAAGCCCTGTGTTGGGCTCTGTGCTGACAGCTCCGAGCTTGGAGCCTTAATCCAGAGGTACCTTGGTGGACTTACACAAGCACTTGAAATGTATTTTATTTCAAGTTTATCACCATGTTTTCCTATTTATTATGTATCAGTGTTCCCTACTTTTTGATCAATTGAGAAGGAAAACATTTTGCCATAGCATGACAGTGAGCTCCCTTTCAAACATGTGACATATAAATTAGCAAGTTTTTAAAATCTAAAAACAAAGATTGCCAACTAATGTGAATAGTTTCCAGAGTTCCATTTTAATATAAAATTTACCTTCTTTTGGGAAAAAGTAATTTGCAATTAGTACTTTTAAAACATAACCTTCCATCTACTTACAGGGTGAAATAGTAGAAATTTGTGTCTGTAGGGATACTTCTCAGATGTGGACACACATTTATATTTGTGCCTAAAATGAAGTAATAGGTTTCTCACCGATGTTGTTATGTTTAATAAAGTGGAGAACGTGGGACGTAAAAATGTACTCTGTTCTCCCCATCGATCCCAGTAAACCTCTTTTATTCAGAAGGAAATTAAAATGTATGCATTTTTATTTTTTTCTGCTTTGGCCCTTATTTTACTCTATTTGTTTTATCACACGAAGTGTCAGGAAAATGAAACCGTCCGCAAATGCTCCTAATTTAAAGGTCCTCACCTGAAGTACTTAAATTTGTACTTATTCATAAATAGCCCTAAATGCCA
Source organism: Herpailurus yagouaroundi (assembly GCF_014898765.1). Taxonomy (NCBI): domain Eukaryota; kingdom Metazoa; phylum Chordata; class Mammalia; order Carnivora; family Felidae; genus Herpailurus; species Herpailurus yagouaroundi. The sequence goes on from NW_024420586.1 coordinate 10,622,162, forward strand.
AAAATGGACAACTTTATTTGCATAAGTTTAAGCAAACAAACACGATGTTAATAAAATATTCTTATTCTCTAAAATACCATATAATATATTAAGATATCACAACTTTTTTAAAGACAGAAATGATTATTGTGTTACTGTGTCAGTATGTTAAACCTTAGCTGAGCACCAAAAATTTTTTTACAAAGTTTAGAGTAATATGAAATAAGAGCACGGAAAAGGCTAGGTCAGTCCTTGAAGGTGACAAGCCATGCCATTATGACTATTTTTTATGATTACTATCATTATTTTCAGCCATAAAACTTCTAAATCTATAGAGCATAGATAGAGAATGTTTGATTTGAGGGAAGTGGGGTAACGATCCTCATCATTCCACTGTTTGGGAAAGCGGATAGAGAAATATAAACATCTTTAACGGTGACATGGAATTGGGCACTGAACACTATCAGGACAAAAATACACAAATAATCAGAGAGCAATAGGACTTCAGTGGATATCCATGCTACCTTATTAGCCAAATGTGGTGGATCATGCAAGACTTGCCACACAGGGAAATAATTTCTATGGAACGTGACAGCTCTATTACACCTAATGTGGTCTATGTGGAATGTGTCAACTCCATTGTAGCTAAATACACGTAAGTGCATTAGTTTATAAAAGGCTCCAGCCTTTAAGTCATCACAAGCAAATTTATACAATGAAAAGAGGGCGAGTTTAGAGGAAAGAAACCTTTTTAAAACCATACGATGGGCCAATAAAAATCTCTTTGAGCTGTACATGTTTTTTAATGTAGACTGGGAAAGAAGATCCTTATGGATTAATTATTGTTTCTTAACAAGAACTACACGTGGGACTATATCTATCTCTATCTGTATGCATAAATGTGTGTATGTACCTATCTATTGAGAGAAAATGATTAACTTTCTAAGACATTAATTGTGCATCATTACTACTTTTTGTTTTGCAATTTACAAGGAAAGTGGTAAATAGCCAGTGTTTCTGGTTCCAAGGCGCACTCACCTTTGCTCCCAGCTCATTATAATGTAATTTCAAAGCCGTGACTCTTTCATCAAGTTCTTTAGGGTTTTCTGTCTGTTTCTTCTGTACAATCTGACGTCCAGTTTTTATCACCATTTCCACTTCAGACTTCACTTCACTCAGACTTTTATACAAGTTCTAAGTTAAAACATAAAACAAAATAATAAGCAATAGTGTCCAACTTATACTGTCATGATTAATAAAAAAGAAATAGAGGTGGAGGTCACTTTCATTTTCATTCCATGTTTACAGTTTTAATGTAGTAGCATTTTGCAGCTGTGATCAATATGTAGCCTCGGCATTTTCTGTTGATTTAATATTTCTATTTGCAATTATATATAGACATACAGACATGCAGATTCTGTAGTTATTCTTACTAAAGTAAGTGTACCTCATGTATACATTTACTTTTACAAACCAAGTTGATCAAGATTATTTCTAAAAGCTAAATGCTTTCCATTTTAAATGTTTTAGTTATAAAATAGTAGCTGGGAGTTTGGAAAAATTCCTTGACTCTTTCACCAGGTATTTATTGAGAGCCCAATACACCAGACAGTATTGGATTCACTAGAGACACATTCACTGTTGTTCTCACACATTTCAGTGGGCATGAAACACCTAAATTTCCAGATCACAATTTCAACATCTATTAGTTAAATCATAGACAAGGAAGGCAGGCAATTTTAAATATGCCAATTACATTATGTAAATGTCTTTTCTAAATGGGGCTGATCAATTGAATACAAACAGATACAAAAATATAATTTAAAAACTCACATGGACATCACAACCATAAAGAACAAATGTATTACTTCAGGAAAGTATACTGCTTTCAGACTTACGAAACAAACATCACAACTTCACCTGACAGCTATTTTCCTGGAAAGATAATGTGTATGTATGGAGGCATGAAAGCATACACATAGGCACAGGTGTATATGTGAAGACCGGCATATATAATGGTTTACATGATACATTGTTGCTTTCACATGTTCAGTGGTAAGTGTGAACAACTACATGTTTTATTGTTACTAAGAAACAAAGTTACTAGTAGGTAGCTGCTTTTTCTTGGGAATTCCAACTTGGTTTATTTTCTCTTTTCAGTTTAAAATCAATGCCCACAACAATACATTTTGTAAAGGTTAAGCAAATATTAATTAAAGCTAATACATAATCTATTTCCATCTTAATCCCTTATTTGATGGTTGTTTTGTGTTAATATTCATTTATTAATAATTTTGGGTTCTGAGTTTCCAGATGATTTTTTTACTTCATTTTATTTCTAACCTAGAAATGATAAAATCTCGGTATGTAGAAACATTCAACCATTAACTGTACAGAGGGAATCAATTCTGTGAATTTTGAAATCAGAAATATATGCAAATGATTTACTCTTTAAACATAAAAAAAAAAAAAAACCTCAGTGATTTAAATTTATGTTGAAAGTTCAAAGTACTGCTAGCCGTTAAAATCATGTCATTCAGTATGCAGAAAAAATATTTATCACCAAGGGAGGGAAACTTCCCTTATATTTCTTTGTGCTCATGCTGGGAAGACTTTTTTGTTAACTCAACAAAAATTTCTTGAAGGCAAAGGCAATGATTACAGTATAGCCAATGAGGCATATTTTTTAAATGTTTTTATTTATTTTTGAGACAGAAAGAGAGCATGAGCAGGGGAGGGGCAGAGAGAGAGGGAGACACAGAATGTGAAGCAGGCTCCAGGCCTCTGGACTGTCTGCATAGAGCCTGACACGGGGCTCGAACTCATGGAGTGTGAGATCATGACCTGAGCCGAAGTCGAATGCTTAACCGACTGAGCCACCCAGGCACCCCTGCAATGAGGCATCTTAAGTACTTTTTTAAAAGAAAAAAGAAAAAAAAAAAGGTATCCTTATGGAAGGACTACTTGAATTGCTCCTGACTTTAAACCAGAACTAGACACAAATTGAGCAAGTACTTGAAGCTGTTTCAGGGTACCCTCAGGGCAGTCACAGCTGGGTGCAGGGAACATTGTTTCCACCTCATACTTACCAGCAGACAAGTTTTACAAAGTACTATTAGAGACCTATTCATGGAAGGGAACAACTCTCCCTTTGCGGATATATTTAACCATGATGATAGTATAGTTGAGTCATTCTGCTTTTAATAATTTATGCAAAATTTAATAGGTGATATCATCCTAGAAATCCCTAATGTTTGCTCATCTAACACCAGCTAATAGTTACATACTGTTATATTCAAATTTTATTTGGGGGGGCAGGAACATTTATAATCATGATGCCACTAAAATGCAGCCTTTATTATGAAGAAATGTCACTGCATACAAAATTTTTCAGACTTTTTCACAAAGAAATACATAGATTATAAAATTTTTGTTAAAGGATACTTTCCCACTCAAAATAATATGACTGAAATGCATCTAAAATGTTTCTTTTAAGTTTATGTTAGGGAGTCAATGCAGAAGTAATACTAAAAACACAAAGTACTAACGAGATAAATTTGTTTTCATCTTCAATGTTAATAACATTCAGTGCTTTTGTTTTATGTGAACTTCTACCCCACTGCCCAAAGTACACAGAGTTATAATAACAGTTGTATTACTCTAGGAGATGCCTTTGTAATTCAGCCTTAAGTTTTCAGAGAAGTCATCAGACATGGCGAATTTCCAATAATTGCAGTAAGGGACACAGCTCAAAATCCCCAAATCCTCTGAAGATTTATGCTACAGGCTAATCATGTGCCTTCCATGCCTCTTGACTCTGTCTTTGAGGTGTGGTGGGACTTCAGTATATATCCAGCACTGATATGTAATGGAAATATACTAGGATTTGGAGTAACAGTGCCTGGATTGGAATCTTCCTCTTGCCCTTCACCAGCTGTGTTGTCTTTAAATTAATGCTCATTAGGGGCGCCTGGGTGGCTCAGCCGGTTAAGCATCTGACTTCGGCTCAGGTCATGATCTCGTAGTTTGTGGGTTCGAGCCCCACGTCGGGCTCTGTGCTGACAGCTCAGAGCCTGGAGCCTGCTTCAGATTCTGTGTCTCCCTCTCTCTGACCCTCCCCTGTTCATGCTCTGTCTCTCCCTGTCTCAAAAATAAATAAACGTTAAAAAAAATTAAATTATCTCATTAATCAGTGGCCTTGAGAATTAGGGACAACTTGTATAAATCACTTAGCTTACTTGGTATTCATTTCTGGAACGGTTTCATTATTGTAGTTGTTGCTGTTGTTGCTGTTTCCAGACATCTAAAATTCTTTTCAGAATTTACATTTAAAATATATATTCAAAGTACTACAAAAATTAAATGGGACACCTCGCTGGCTCAGCTGGTTAAGCAACCGACTCCTGGTTTCAGGTTAGGTCATGATCTCATGGTTTGTGGGTTCAAGCCCCAAATCGGGCTCTGCACTGTCAATGTGGAGCCTGCTTAGGATTCTCTCTCTCTTTCCCTTTCTGCCTCTCCCCTGCTCTCTGTCTCTCTCTTTCAAAATAAATAAATAAACTTAAAAAAATAAATAAAGGGTATTTCCTCTTATATTCTACACAGTCCTTAGAGAATTCTGGATTCCAAAAAGACACCTACAGAGGATGTATTAAAAGGGTACCATTTCAGTAAGTGTTCTCGTCTCTCAATACACATGCGCTAATGTTTGTTGTTAATCTTAAAATAACATTGTATAATTATCATAATTATCTGGAAACAATCTTCTGTTATAAAGGAGGGTCCTCACATACTTCTTAATAAGGAAAGTCACCAGAAATACCTACCACACAATGATTTAACTGTGACTGTACTACTTCCTGTTCCACGCTCTTTGTTTCCAACGCAGGCAAATGCATCTTCACTTCATCTAAAATCATCTTACTTTCCTGTAGACGCTGCTCAAAATTGGCTGGCTTCTGGAATAATCGAAACTTCAAGGAAACATCTTGCAACTTTTTCTGGAAAGACAAAGACAAAGCATCCCTATAGTTTCACATTCCAAACAACAGGCAGCCATACTTTTGTTAATAGATTTTTCTTTATCCCTAAAGATAAAAAAAAGTTAAAAAAAAAAACAAAACTAAAGCAATTCTTTTCTACCTTTCCAGCAGAAACAATACATATATTTAAATTCAGTAGTTGTTCTTAACGTGGTACTAAATAAAGTGTAAGTTATTAATTTTATCTTTAAAATGGAAACCCCCCCAAATCTGTATTATTTACAAATCATATTATAGTTTTCAAATAATGCCCTCAATCCTAATTTTGCTAATAATCAAACTGTCTAATACAGAGTATGTTTTAATACCCAACTAAAACCATTTCCTTAGTTTATGCAATAATATGTACCTGGGCCACATCGATTTGGGACAGCACCCTTTGGGCAGTCTCCTTTCCCTGGTAATGTTTCTTCATTTCTTCTAAACTGATCTCATGACTTGTCAAATCTGATTGGATTTTCTGTTGGGAGGAAAGCATTATTAGTCAGCATGCTTTGCAGGTTATTGCAAAGAATAACACTTTCGAAGAAGATGAAATTCTGAAACTCTCTTAAACCACTATTACAATGTAGCCTCCTATAAAAAAACACTATTTTTTTTTTACTTACCAAACATTATCAAAAATGAGATGGCTTATTTTTCTCTTATTTGGGTTATTAGGAAAAGAAATTATCCTTTGGAATCAGCAATAATGAATAGCTATTTCAGATATTTTCAGTAGGAAATAACAGTTTCCATCTAATATTTAAAACTGATATTCATTTATCTTGGAATTTACACTCAAATCTGACCAAAGACAAAATATTATGCACACACACAGACACATATATTCATATGTACGTGTGTATATATGTATGAATATAAATATATATGTATATATATATATATATATATATACGTGTGTGTGTGCGTGCATGTGTATGTATATGTATGTATGTATATAAGCTGTAACAGGGATAAGATATAATGAAAGATTTGCATGTGGACAATATTCCTTAATAGTGATCTTTATTCAGTTATGTTGTGCCACATTTCAGTTAAATTTCAGGGAAATTATGGATTTAGGAAAGTGAAGTTAAATCCTTTAATTGGCCTTGCTTTCTGTCTGATAAATACTTAAAAGCTTCTTAAAAAGACTCATTTGTAAAATTTAAGTATAAAAATTGCTGTATTTTCTATATTAAATAGACATTTTTTTTTAATTTTTTAACGTTTATTTATTTTTGAGACAGAGACAGAGCATGAATGGGGGAGGGTCAGAGAGAGGGAGACACAGAATCCAAAACAGGCTCCAGGCTCTGAGCTGTCAGCACAGAGCCCGACGCGGGGCTTGAACTCACGGACTGCAAGATCATGACCTGAGCGGATGTCGGATGCTTAACTGACTGAGCCACCCAGGCGCCCCTTAAATAGACATTTTTGAGTGAGTTCTATTCAAATGTATGTCTGTATTTGACTTGTACACTTTTGAGCCTGCCACAGCAGTGGGACCAATTCTGTAGTGTGCAGAGGCTGGAACAATAAATTCATTCACTTCTCTCTGCCAGAAAGAGCAAAAATCAGGAAGTGGTCAAATTATTCTAATTTAAATTTTGGTTGCTGTCAGATTATCACAAGTTAGAAAAGAAACTGATTAACTTATACCACAGTGCCCATAAAGTTTTCATGAAAACAATTTGCATAATGCATATTAGTCTCACCCAATTATACCAGTTGGAGTCAATTCTAGTACATATTACTAGAAAATAACAACGGTGTGATTAGAAGTTAGTTACCACAGAGAACTACAACCCAGCCATGAGTAGTGAGAATTATCCTAAGAAAATGGGTTAAGGGGTGAAGGAGTTACTTAGGATATGAGGCTATAAGTGTACATATATACCTTAATATTATTTCTTAGCATATTGATTCTAACCATTATAGAGACAAAGTAATTATGGATTACTTACATAATTAGAATTCTGGCATCAAATAATTAAGAGCCAAGATTCATGCAAATACTTTTTTTTATTATATATATATGTATATATATATATGTTTATATAAATATAAATGTGTGTGTGTATATATATGTGTGTGTGTGTATATATATAATAGCTTCATTGGTTGAATTACTCCCTTATATAAGACAAAGCAGCATGTACTATTCTCTAGAAACCACAAAATTTGGGGCTAGGGATCCATATAAGTACATAATGATAAATAGCTCCTGCAAGTAACCAAAACACAGGATCTAGTCCCTTCCTGAGACAAATTTTATTCTTTTACTTTGCTGCCATGAGACATCCCTGTAAACCTATGACAGACTTCTTTCCCTCATTTTTGTTTTTGCTTCAGTGAACTCAGTTTTGCTACTTTTACCTAAATGTTCTAAATAGGATATTGGATAAGCAAGGAGGCAGATGTTTTAAGAACAAAAGCATTCCCGACTGAAGGAAAACAAGTTACTCAGATGAGGCAACAAATGGCATGAAGAGGTTGGGAAAACAAAATAATAGACAGAGAATGAATGCATAGTGGCAGAAATATAAATGCAAAGCAGGTGGGAATGAGGTAATATATAACCTCATGTCCTAAATGAAAAACTCCAGCTTTTCAATATGAAGAGAAAGTTTAAAATTTTACAGTGATCAGAATCACAGATAATAATAGGTTTACTTACAGTTAGTCTAATAACTAAGGAAACCCAAAATAAGAGAATGCTATTATAAATTCAATAGTATTTTGAAGTGAATTTAGATTTTATAAATCATTTTATACACACACACACACACACACACACACATACATATAACCACATGTTTTTTGTTTTTTTTCAAAAGAGCAGTGTACCCCTGTATTGTCTGTATTTATTTTAGCGCACTCCAACTTAGAGGGACATAGAGGAAGGGCCAGGAGAGAACCATGGAAATAGGAATTTAAGGGGTGTGCAGAAAAAGGGAAGAACCACAGGAGAGAAGCAAGATTACAAGAGAAGAAGATGAATGATCAGGAAAGAGAAAGGGTACCACTTCCTTCAAGTGATGTGAGAGTTTTAGGAATGAGGGAGAAATCAACAATGTCAATTTTGAGACATGTCAAATGAGAGAAGTACTAAGAAGCATACACTAGCTGGTCAGTGAGCACTGCAGCTAGAACAGTCAGTGGTCAGAGCAGAAATTAGGTTGTCAAAGGCTGAAGCCTGATTAAAGACCAGGAAACCCTCATCTAAAAATGGTTTCAATTATTTTTGAGGAATTTTATCTCTCCACATAATGTAATGTGGTGAATGACACTCGAACACATATTAAAGCTATGTGAAAGGAGCCAAGGGTTGAGAGAGTTGTCTTGTATTGTAACTAATTATTATTATTATTATTATTATATTATTATTATTATTATTATTATTATTTAAATCCAAGTTAGTTAACATGTCGTATAATAATGGTTTCAGGAGTAGAAACCAGTGATTCAACACTTACATATGACACCCAGAGCTCATCCCAACAAGTGCCCTTCTTAATGCCCACCACCCATTTAACCATCCCCCACACACTACCCCCTAGCAACCCTCAGTTTGTTCTCTGTATTTAAGAGTCTCTTATGGTTCGCCTCCATTTATGTTTTTCTCTTTATTTCTTTCCCTTCTCCTATGTTCATCTGTTGTGTTTCTTAAATTCCACATATGAGTGAAATCATGTATTTGTTTTTCTCTGACTTATTTAAATAAGATGATAAGTGATTGGAAAAACCGTGTGGGAAGAAAGAGGGATTAGAGAGCAAAGATTAATCAATGCAAAGTACTGACAGAAAGAGGTGGTGCCACTTTTTCAGAAGCCAAAGGTAAGACATAAAGATCATTTTGGATGTAGAAGGGCAGAAAGGACTTCTTACTTGATGCTTTCTGGAAATCAGAACAGAATAGAGTAAGAAGTCTGGATTTAAATTTCAGGGTTCTGATTCGCCACTAAGTACTAAACCTTCCTGAGGCTTAATTTTCTCATCTATAAGCTGAAGATGATGATAATAAGCCAGTAAAGAAGCATTATCAGTAGTCCTGGGAAAACTGTTTACAGCAGACAACTACATTGGTTTTAGTGAAAAGATCAGATGTTATAATGCATGTAAAAACACCTGTTCAAGTTTGTGCAAATAGTCACTCACAAATGTGTCATTACGTATCATTTATTTATGAAGAAGGGCTTCTTTTGGGGTCCGGGGAGGAAGGGAGAGAATGGGTGGAGGAGAAGTCTAAAGGAAAGTGACGGAAGTTGCAAAGCCATTGTGCAAACTGGGAATGGCAACTGAGGAGAAAAAAAGAAGATATTCAAAGAGAGCAGAGGACCCAAATTATACATCTGCAAAACCATGTATCCACATTTTTTAAACTCGTCCATTTGTTCAGCCCTCAAGGTATATACAGTGAGGAAAAAATGAATTATACACATATTCCCCTAACCTTTTAAACTAGAGGGGTAAGAGAAGAGCACTGAAGGAAATCATCATCATCACCACAAAAGCAGCTATCTGTGAGCTTCTGTACCAACAGTTCACATACATTCATTTAATCACCTAATCAAACTAAGATATAAGTACGCGTCACCCTCATTTACAAATGAGGGTAGAAACGCTGACTTGTGCAAGGTAACATACCTAGGAAGTAGCAGACGGTGTCCTTTAAACAACTAGCCTTCCTCTTCAATTATGATTCAAAAATGAATGTGTCATCCACATGGACATTTGTCAGACCAGACAGATATTTCATCTCATGTGTGCACTCATCTCACTAATGGCATTTAGTTTATGAATTCAATTCAAGAAACAACTACTACATCTAGTCAATTCCACAGAGTGAGAACAAAACTAATGTCTCTATTCTTAAGGATTTTATGTTCTAGGAAGACAGAACATAGAGATACAAGTAAATTACAAAGCAGACATACAAGGAATATGTTTAAAAAAAAAAAAAGCCCTCACACTATGTGATAAAAGAGAAGGGGCAATTCTTATTTTTACTAAAGAATCCGGTAAAATTTGAAGACATTGGCATAATTTAAATTGCACATGGTTGCGAAGGGGTTTTGGAGGGGTAGAGAATTAAGAATACGGGATCTCATTTCAGGCTATGCTAATGATGCTACCAAAGACTGTGTTTGGAATATGCAGAGTGTATATACTTCATTTCATGGAAGGAAAAACTAGACGTGGGTAGAGCAATAATTACTTTGGAAAGGAGGAATTCGTGTGAAGCTACTGAACCTTAAGTTGCAGGGGCCCTCCTTTACAAAAGGCCCTTCTATAACTCACCAATAATTTTCTATTTCTAATTAGTATATATTTTTTTCTGAAATACTGCCCCCCTCAAAGCTGCCTCTACTCAGCCTGGCATTACAAAACAAAGCCAAGATAATGTAAGTGATCACTAAGACACAGATCTTCTGCTGATAAATTCCACATTTTCCCAAATAAGCCACACTGTTGTCACGACTCATAAACTATAGGAACAACAGTGACTTACAGAAACACAACCCAAAACGTAAGCTTTATTTGTCACCAGGGTATGTGAAGGAACAAGTAACATGTCAGCAAAGTTTGACAATTGAGAACCCAAGGCAAAGCATTACACAGACTTTTGGAATATTCATATTTATGACAAGCTTTTAGAGAGTTGAGAAGCTGAATTTCTGTATTCTTAGAAAGATCACCACCATTAAAATCATTAATACTGAGAAGCTGAGATTTTACTATAATTTATAGGTAAAATTCTTTCTAGAAAAATTCTCCCATCTATAAGTATTGTTCTAATAGGATGAGAGATCAAAATTTCTTTATCGATTAAGTGGGTAATGCATGAAAAAACCCCAGTGAGTAAATATGTTTTGGAAATTAAGGATAAACATTTGTCTGTACCACAGAATATCTCAGAATATTTCGTATATTAACATACACTGCGGTACCATAAGGAATACAGTTCTTTGCTGAAATTATCCTGAAATTATCCTTTTGTTTTTGTTGTCAGACAATATCACACAAGTAGCTTTGGGGAAAGCTACCTAATATATTTAGTGAATATATTCAATAACAACAATTCAATTCATTACTAAAATTATAAGAGAAAAATGGATATATATTTCCAATCAATTCTACTTAGGGAAGATGGCATAACATGCATCGCACTTTTATGTAGTGAGCTAGCACCTTTACAAATTAAATCCACAATTCTTACTTTCAAGTGGTAATTCATTTTTAGTTTGTACTTTGGATATCATTCACTACCTCCTTTAACCTCATCAAATTAGTATTCTGGAACCACGTAATTAAAAACTGCTTATCACTTTAGGGCAAGTTTATTGTGAAATAGATACATGATTTGTTTAAATAACAGCTTATTATGGAAACTTCCAGGCAGACCGGACAATGTCCTATTTAAAAACTTTTATTTTTCTATCACTCAATCTTTTATTTTAATTTTTTCATATTTCAAGTTTTTATTTGAATTTCAGTTAGTTTGGGGCACCTGGGTGGCTTAGTTGGCTAAAGGTCCAACTTCAGCTTGGGTCATGATCTCACCGTTCAGTTTATAAGTTCGAACCCCCGCAACGGGCTCTCTGCTGTCAGCACAGAGCCTGCTTCAGATCCTCTGTCTCCCCCTCTCTCTGTCCCTCCCTCACTCATGCTCTCTCTCTCTCCCTCTCAAAAAAATTTTTTTCAATAAATAAACAAATAAATAAATAAATTCCAGCTAGTTAACTTACAGTGTAATATTGATATCAGGAGTAGAATTCAGTGATTCGTCACTTCCATACAACACCACTGTTCATCACAAGTGCCCTCCATAATCCCCATCACCTATTTAACCTATCCCCCCACCCACCTCCCCTCTGGCAAACTGCAGTTTGTTCTCTATAGTTAAGAGACTGCTTTATGGTTTGCCTCTCCCTTCCAATAAAAAAGACAAATACTACATCATCTTTCCTGACATTATGATCAGACAATGAAAAAATAATACTATAGAAGCAAACACTGAAAATGGAAAATTTAATGCAAAGGAACATGATTTCCATACTTGGCTCCCAGATGTGTAAGATCTGCTCAAGATTTAAAAGCTGTATAATTTGAGTTCTATTTTCACGTAAGATCTACATCTACCAGGGTATGGATGAAAACTGAAGAAAACAACCAAACTGATGTTGTGAATTCATCAGCTTGGCTTGATATAAATTCAGTAAGTCTCCACAAAAATAAAAGGAAGTGAAGTAGCAAATCAGGGATACTGTTTTAGAACACCCTTGTACGGCTTAATAGGATTTCTCGGGCCAATAACTTTCAGGATGGCTGGATTTTTCCTTTTCATAAGGTGAAGTAACATAAAGCAAATTATGACATCATGTCATTGGCAAAAACAGACATGTGGTAATCCTGCCATTATGTTTATAACTAGCCCTATACAGTGAAAGTAGAAAACAACAATGCAAATAGAAATAACCACTGTTTCACTAAAGAAGGGAAAGGGTAAATTATACAACTAAAAACTAATCAAACTTGAAAGACATTTCCAATATAGCACTTTACCATTAACTGAGAAGAGAGCAGGGCTTTTTCCCATGATTTACCTCATCAGACCATTCTCATATATCAAAATAATGACAGAAAATGGCAAGCGAAATTAAGCTGCAGCTGTCTAAAGCATTTAATGGAATAAAGGAAATTTTTCTATCAAATGATTACTGGAGCTTTTGTGATGTCAAATAAAGAAAATGATCCCAGAGAAAATAACTAAAATATTTTGGAAAGAAAAAGATTAGAAGATGTCATGTTGAGATGATTAATGGAGAAATGTTAACACCATTAGATTAGTAATTTTAAAACAAATCACAATTCCGAAATTGCACCCTTGAGAAGGGGAAATAGCCACATATAATACAGACTCACAAAATTAAAGGAAAAAAAATGTAGTAAAAGAGCTTGGATTAGTTGTACTTTCAAAACAGTAGGGAGCAAGGGAAAAAGTGTACTAATTACGGTAGTGGGAAAATTATTTTGAAAAGTTTTAGACTATACTATACAGAATTTCAGTCAAGTACAAAGGAAAGAAGAAATTCACACAGCTTTTTAGTACTGCTTGTAAAAAGATCCTGTGAATTCATTAGACGAGTTAGAAAGCGTGTTACCTATAAATTTTGTCAGATGGCGCAGTTTTGACTTTTCTCAGAAATATGCAGCAGGCCAAAGAGCTTGTTACACTCCAACAACTTAATCAGAGGCTCTTTGCAGGTCTGCGTGGCATGGTGGAACCCTCAATACATATTTGTTAAGTTAAATATATACATAAATGTAATTGTGTATATACACACATACCTAATGTGTGTGTGCACACTTATGCCATATGGCAAACATTTATTTTTATTTTTTTCATGTTTAGTTTTGAGACAGAAAGAGACAGAGTATGAGTGGGGGAGGGGCAGAGAGAGAGGGAGAAACAGAATAGCAAACATTTTATTATTATTTTTTTTTGAATGTTTATTTTTGAGACAGAGAGAGACAGAGTATGAGCAGGGGAGGGGCAGAGAGAGAGGGAGACACAGAATCTGAAGCAGGCTCCAGGCTCTGAGCTGTCAGCACAGAGCCCGACACGGGGCCCGAACCCACAAACCGTAAGCTCATGACCTGAGCCAAAGTAAAAGCAGGTTTCTGTGTTTGTTAAATTTTGCTTAAGCTTTTCAAATATAAAAGGTCGACCATAAATCTCTGGAAGAGAAAAACAACATGCAAATTTTCCTAAGTAAATTTGAGAACCTTTTAAAACCCAAAACTTGAATACTCGTGGAGTGATCATTCCTTACAATACATCTGAGAAATAATGCTGGTCATAGTTATAATAATGGCAATGGCAATAGAACAGTCCGTTATAAATATACATTTTCAAGCAATTATGGCTACTTTTCAAATTAGGGACGTGAAGAAACAAAACTTTGGGGGAAATCTGAAATACTACATAGAAATTTGGGGAAGTATAGTGGCTATATGTCTTTGCCTGATAGAAAACTAATTATCAAAGTAAAGGAAGGAGATCTGAGCTAAAGTCCCAGCTTCAGTGAAAATGCTTTAGAAATGACATCCATTAAATGTATTTGCCTATGAACAACTGAAACATTATAATATTACTATGTAAAATCTTATAGTGGACACAAGGATGATCAAGAATAAATATCCACCATTTAAGTCAATTCCAGGTTACTTCACAAAATTCCTCACATTTAATCCTTTACTATGCATGAAAACAATGGATTAAAAAAGTTGAGGGGTGCTTGGGTGGCTCAGTCAGTTGAACATCAAACTCTTGATTTTGGCTCAGGTCATGATCTCATCGTTCCTTTGAGCCCCTCATTGGGCTCTGTGCTGACAGCATGGGAGCCTGCTGGGGATTCTCTGTTTCCCTGTGTGTCACTACCCCGCTCCGTCTGTCTGCCTGTCTGTCTGTCCGTCTGTCTGTCCGTCTGTTTCTCTGTCTCTATCAATAAATAAACTTGAAAAGAAAGTTGACAGTAAACTGAACTTGTTTTTTTTTTTTAATATGCTATTTGCAATATTGTCTATTAAACAGTCTCTTTTAAAATCAACTTTATTGGGGTGCCAGGGTGGCTCAGTTGGATAAGTGTACAACTCTTGATTTTGACTCAGGTAATGATCTCACAGTTCATGATTGCAAGCACTGTGTCCATGAGTTTGAGCCCTGCACGGAGCCCTGGACACGCAGAGCCTGCTTGGGATTCTCCCTCCCTCCCTCTCTCTCTCTGCCCCCCCCCCCGCTCTCTCTCTCAAAATAAATACACTTTAAAAAAAAATTTTTTTAACGTTTATTTATTTTTGAGACAGAGAGAGACAGAGCATGAACAGGGGAGGGGCAGAGAGAGAGGGAGACACAGAATCTGAAACAGGCTCCAGGCTCTGAGCCATCAGCCCAGAGCCCGACGCGGGGCTCAAACTCACGGACCGCGAGATCGTGACCTGGCTGAAATCGGACGCTTAACCGACTGCGCCACCCAGGCGCCCCTAAATTTACAGTTTTGAAACCACTGCCACCATTTGATTTATAGAACATTTCTATAGCTCCCTCAAATGATCCCATGTGTCCATTTTCAACAACTCATTATCCCCATCCCCATCCCCAGCTTCAATCAATCATGTAGCCTGTTCAAATATTCCCTTAGACCTAAATATTTGACTTATCTACCTCATTAAAATATTGTAATCATAAAATAACACAATGCAGATGCTTTGAAAACAGTCGTCATTCACATGGTACAGTCCTTTAAAGGACTGGACTAGTACCTGGAAAGGCTGGGCTATGTACTTTCCGCTAATCGTTCCTTCTCACGTGAAAAATGGTATTCAGCACTACTTAAAATATTTTCAAACTGTTCCAAAGTTCCAAACCTTGGCAGAATTATAAAACACTGTGACAAGATGTTATGAGGATACCTACTAAGTCCCATTTTAAAAATGGTTCTTGAGGATTATAGTAAACATGTCTGGTCACCAATTCTTTGATTTTCATCTTTCTTTTCTGCTATCTTACGGCAAGATGGCAAAATCCATTTTAGGCTTGTCTCCTTTTTAAAAAAAAAAAAAAACAGTTCTTGGCACATTTATCTGGCACATATTTAGTGACTAAATGTGGTACAACTTTCAGGAATTGAATAAATTCACCAAATATTTATTGAGGACCTGCTAGGTAGTCCTGATCTCTTATAAGCTGACCTTTGGTAGGTAGTGAATTGAGGTTGACAGGGAAAACAAGGAAACTAATTAAAAAATAAACAAGGAGTTTCAGACGGTCATAAATGCCACAAAGAAATTAAAACATTGGGTGTGTACACAAAGCCAAGTGTTATCTTGGTGTGCATTTCAGGTTTATAACTTCTCTGTAGGTTAGTTTTGGAATAAATATCTATTTGTATAAGAAAAAAAAAGAAAAAAATGGCTGAATCTAAATTGCCTTAAAATATTCTGAGTACTGCAAGAATCTCCACTGCGACCATAGCCAGATGCAGCTCCCTTCACCTTTGTGTTTAGAATGTGTAGATTTTCACAACAGGATGCTGTAATTTAACTGCAGACTTAAGATGTATACTTTTGAGTTTATAATATGAAAGATGTCCATTTCTTTACCACTATACATCCTGTGAGGACATGATACCATGTAATTTTTCCAAATATAGTCAATGATGGGTAGCACATTTCTTTTATTTATTTATGTATGTATGTATGTATGTATTTATTTATTTATTTTAGCTGCCTTTTTTTTTTTTGAGAGAGAGAGAGAGAGAGAGAGAGAGAGAGAGAAAGAGAGGCAGGCAGACAGAGCATGGTTAGGGGAGGGGCAGAGAGACAGGGAGACAGAATCTGAAGCAGGCTCCAGGCTCTGGTCTGTCAGCACAGAGCCCGATGCGGGGCTCAAACTCACAAACTGTGAGATCATGACCTGAGCTGAAGTTGGAGGCTCAACTGACTATGCTACCTAGGCGCCCCAAAGGTAGCAAATTTCTAATCTGGTGCACCCTCTGCAACTCTTGCTTGCAATTATTTCCCACACTGTTAAATGTATCAAAATAATAACAGTCATTCTAAATGGGGGAATCATCAGGTCTATACAGTAACACGCATAGGGAGCAGTGCAATGTTAGAGCACATTCGAAATTAATTGTGTTGTGTGTGTCATCATATTTCTACTGCTTGGTGAAAAGAAACTGTTTCTGCTATGCCCATGTGGGGTTTACCATTGGAACCCAAATGTCTGTAATACATCTGCATATTCTTCTTCTATGGTTAAATTCCTTCATCATCACATAAATCTGGAATGAATTCTGCTGTGAGGATTTAGACGGTCTAATCCATAAATCAGGGAAGTAGGCTGCAGAGTTAAACTGCTGTGAGTGGTTTGGCACTCAAATGTGCTTATTTACATTGTAAAAGTCTTTTTTATTCTAGAATGAAATCATAAGCTTAATCTGATAGACCAAAATCCGTACTTAGATCTTTATTTTTTAAGCCATTGATTTTGATAGTTTGGGATGCTTACATTTAAATATGGTCAAACGTATTTAAACTGAGTTATAAGATTTAGTTTCAGTAAACACAGGAAGACCTCACTTAGGAATTCTTTTGATGTGCACCTAATGCAGTCAGCTTAAATTCGCAGCTTTCTTTTTTTTTTCCTTTTGACATATTCTTTTGGGTTTTTTTTTTTTTTGATATTGAATTTACTGTCAAATTGATTTCCATACAACACCCAGTGCTCAAAAGAAGATCCTTCTTTTCTATGTGTCGATGCTAAGATTTAGCCACATTGCTGATGGGATAGAAAAAGAGATGGAATGAAGAAATCTGGTCTATAGTGAACCTGGAATACTCAAAAGTCCTATCATGACAAGTGAAATACAGGAACACTTTTCTATGGTGATTATGAGGTCCTCTCCTTTGATGATAACTTGCTTCCTCAACTGCTTTAAATTTTTGTCTCTCTACTCATGCACCTAAGTACACTATGTGGGAGATGATGTTGTAAAAGATAGGATGAGGAATCTGCAGGATTCCTGCAGGATGTAGTTGAGCTACTGCCAACACTGTTAAGCAGCCCCACTGCTTCTTGTGGTAATCTTAGTGATACCGTAATATTCTCTCTCAAGTGCACATCATCAACACTCAATGATATAGAGCATTTCAACAGCTACCAATGGTGGATTTTTCGCAGGTACTGCAGAATCAAGATAATGAAATTACTGGAATAGGAAAGAAAAAAAATGCTGACTGAAAGGTCTTCGTAATTTTACAAATTACAGATATTAAAGTGGTTATTTAGACAGGACTATCATGGCTCCTACAATAATTTAGAGGCACATCCGAGCTAATTGGCACATTAACATACGCAGAATTAGGGGGAGCGGATAAGAAAGCAAGAAAACCAAGTCAAATTCATTTTCAAACATCCTTGTTGAAAATTCTGTTTGTCTGAATTAATTCATTTCTGCAGGAATTCTCAGCTGTGTTTTCTACTTTCATCCAATTACCATAAGAGTAAGGGCACAATCAAAATTGAAGAAAGTCACCCCAACTCCCTCCCATTGAAATCCTGACAAGGCCATACATGTGAACGACAAGGAGTGAGTACTCAGACATGTGATGTGAAGAAAAGACTGTGGGGCAACTCAGCCATTACCAAGAATGAACTCTCCAAAGCTGTTCTCAACCTTTGCTACATGTGAAAATACCCTGGAGAATTTCCAATAATTCTCATGACTGAGTCTACACAGAAATTCTGACATGATTGGCCGAGGGCACCCCCTGGGAACTTCGATTTTTCTTCCAGATCTTAGGTGCTAAAACTAAACGTCCATGTTTTGGTAAGTTCTGCAGGAAAATTAAGGAGTAAATAACTATATTCGTGGTATGTGTTTCTTTGCAGTTAGATAATTTAATGATTTTATTCTGCAAAATTACAATGCTGTTTTGAGGAAATTCTCCGTGATTTTTATATTTTAATCATACTATTTTTGAAATAGTTCTTTAAGTTTCTGATTTATGTATCTAGAAGATAAACTTGTGTATCTAGAAGAACTCTCCCCATTTGCTTTATTCTATTTGAATCAATAAGATGTCACCTTAATTTTGTACTTGAATAAAGATCTCTCTTTAAATGGCCTGGCATTGGGGCTTTGATGCTGTGGTCAAACTATTCAAGATTTTGGTGTGTTTATGTGTGATTGTCTGAAAAGAAATGCTCAGGTCACTGTAAGCTCTGATATCCTTGCAGTATGTAGTCTTATTGTCTAAATGGTTAAGCTTTACTCATGTGAGCTCATGCCAGTAAATACAACAGTATATATTTTTAATCAGATTTAGAATCAGAAGGCTCAATTCTATAATCATGACAGATAACTGATCAATTAACACGCTGAGGCAGGGCGGGGGGCTCATTTCTGCCTTATAGTTACAAATGCAAATGGAATCCAAGGACCTATTCTGGTCTATATCTACTTTTATAAATAGTAAGACTATATATGAAGAGTTAGAAAGTATACACATTGCATGGATGTCCTTAATACCAGGAATTTGTTACACCTGAGAATCTTAATCTTAAGAGGCAGAAAAAGAAGGCTTGAAGAACAGATTTAAATTTGATAGCAAAACTATCACTGCACCACACGGTGGAGTCAGACATCCACAAATCTAAGTGGCCAGTGTGTGACAGGAAATCAGAGCACATTATTTAAGATGACTAAATACGGTAATGCTATTCCTTTTGTCTGGCTTCTCAGTGATATACTAAAACAAGTACTGATTCCTGAAACGGGAAAGCTAAGTCCACTGAATCTTTTATTATTTTTTTTTAATTTTTCAATGTTTATTTATTTTTGAGAGAGAGAGAGAGA
>NW_024420586.1:10641693-10685932 GCF_014898765.1 Herpailurus yagouaroundi
AAGCAGGATCCAGGCTCTGACCTGGCAGCACAGAGCCTCATGCAGGGCTCGAACCCACGAACTGCAAGATCATGACCTGGGCTGAAGTCGGATGCTTAAATGACTGAGCCACCCAGGCGCCTCCCCCCCCCTCCCCCCCGACGGAATCTTTTAATTAGCAATGAAGTCTGATGAAAATTTAAAGAGACAAGTTGTTTTGCATTAATATAAACCATTAAAATTAGCCCCCATGATATACACTCAAAGAAAAAAATGTCATTTTGGTGGCATTCTTAGTGGCTTCTTTGTCTGACAAACTCTGCTTATGTTCTTACTTCACAGACAACCTCTTTACTTTCTACTTGTTTCTTTGAAGAGAGTTTCAAATCAAGCTTCAGGAAATGCAATCCTTGAAGTAAATCTGAGTACCTGATAACTCTGTTCCAGAAAACAATTCACTAGCTGTCATCTTAAAAGAATATCTTGGAGAAGAATGTTTCAATAGCTTTCAGGAGGCTTGCATTTTCCAATATTATATATTACCAGTGGCGGAATTCAAAGTCGAGAAGTATCTTGAAAATGCCCGTGCAACCAGAAATTCATGGAAAACGGATTTGAGCCTGTTAGTGCTCTAAAATCCCTTTTCTCAAGTAGATTTGAAATTTCTTAGTTGACATGTGTGCTGTTATTTCCAAGTACTTCAAACTGTGATAATTAAAAACATTTTTACTACAGCTTTTTTAGTGGAGAAAACCAAACACTTTCTATTATGGTATTAAAAACTAGTATGTTGTATTCATGTTTATGGAATCCTGGATTTATATCTCAGTTAAAATACTCAGGATCCACAGCCTTTTCAACGAAACAAGCTTTTTTTTTTTTTTCCTAAAAGCTCCCATTTGTTTCTAAAACAATAACAGCTATTGCTTGTTGCAAATTTGCTACTCATACTTCCATTCTGTAAGCCTTAAAAAACTATATATTTTATAGTACAAATGTTCACTTTTAATGTTTATTATTTATACTGTTCAAAGTTTCCCTTAATTATATTCAGAAATTTATGAGCAGTCTTTAATCAAACATTCCTCCAAGTTTATGTCACTAAATTAAAAAAAGAATCGATTCTATTCTGCTTTTAGTTTATAATCATGTAGTCCTTCCCAACTCAGTAATTTATGTCATTCCTGACATGCATTTTTCTAAAGCCTGCCTATAAAATTTCCTATGTGACTCACGAGGATTCTGCCAACAGGATTCCCCCAAACCACATCTTCTTCATCCCCTGTTGCACTGAGGAACCCCTCTGCCCTGGGCTTGGTAACTCTATCGAAACCACCTATACTCTGCCCCGTGTTCTCAGGGACTTCTTTGGTCAGAATTTGACAATATGGTAAAGTGTCCCATGCTACTGTGTACAATGATGTTCTGGACACCAATTTAACTATGACTCAGTGCACTGTAATTGCACTATAACCACGACCTATAAATCCAAGAGTTAATCCAAAAATTCATTTTAAAATGAGAATACTAGGGTATTTACACCAGTTAGTGCAAAGAGGGCCTTTGGGATGGGTATATAACCTTCTAATGCCCCTCCTATCATAACATACTTCTCTGAGTCATCCTTGGCTGTTAGGTTCATAATATGTACCTAAGATCTGAAAAGTAGCTACATTACTATCAGAAAATATCAAAGATACTGAAATAAATAATACCTACCATACTTTACATAGGTTGAAATGTTATTTAAAAATAGAATTGCAGCTTTTAAAAAATACTTTCCAAGGTAAAAGTTAATTGAGGTATAGCTTAAATTTATAAAGTATAAAGGGATCTTAGATTGATTTCCATTACTGTTTTAACTCTCAGTCTAGAAAATCTGGCTTGGGACAGTTCGGATTGAACAGAGTGGGATGTGTGAGTACATGTGAGTGTATATGGTATGATTACTAGTAATTAAATGCAAATTTATATCTCAAACATTTTGCTATTAACTACTTGCAATACATTAAGTGTAGAATATAGAGATCCTATAAATTATGATTCCAAGATAACAGAGATGAGCTGATAATAAAATATTTGAGACTGAATTTTTTGAGGCTGCATTTTTAGTGGTACCACTAAAACTAATTTGTTTACAATTTACATTCCTAAGGCTTCCCTCTAGCTTTAGTCTGAAAATACTGAGAAACAACAGACTTCCATATGACATTTCCCTATCTTTTAAGTATCTGTTTTAAATTCTGCCACCATATATTTTCAAAAATAAAGCTTAGAGTACTATCCTAGAGCTCTGTTTTCCCCGTACCTCCAGATACTCAAATCAGCCAATGAAATAACCCTCCGTACAATGAGCCGCATAAATTTTAACTCAGAAATTCAGCAATGTCCTGTTCAGATAATACACCCAATAACAGTAGCTCATTCCCAGTCTACTTGCCTGGGCTTCCTGAGGCATCTGAGCTGCGTCCACTTTGTCAGCAATATAAGCTGCCAACTGCTTGTCAATGGATGAGAGGGACTCCTGAATTAAGTGCAAGGATTTTTCGATCTCCTGGGCAGACTGGATACTCTGTTCAAGCAACTTTTGCCTCCTCACAGCCTAAAGAAAATAAGTGAGAATGAATCAGTGAAATGCTTACTCGTGGTAGTTTTTCTGCAACCCAGCTGCAAAGTAAATGAAGATTCTAGATTCTTCCACCATCACCTTTTTGTAAGATAGATTCCGCAGCTTCCTGCCACTCATTCAGCTCTGCTTACACAAATAAGAGTAAGAATGAGAAAAAAAAAAAAAAAAGGAATTAGCATACAGAACTACAGGATCAGGAATATAGGTAGGACAAAACCACAGAATTATGCACATCAAGGAAAGAGGGTGGAAAAAAACATTAGTGAAAGCATCTTGGACACTGCAATCTGTCGTTCTCAGACCGAATGTTCCTCCTGATCTCATTACATAGTTCAAGAGATTTGGTTTACTTAGAATAGGGTCATCGTCATCACAATCCAATTCAAGATGGATAATCCACTTCCACCAGTGAGACACATAGACAATCTGTTCAGAATCAGCTCCTTTTCAAAAGGAGAATTTCACATAGTCATCTGGTTATGGATTTATTTTAAATATGACTTGTACCCGTTTTCCATGGGCTTTTTCCGCCATTTTTTTTTCACAATTTGATTATGGAAATAACTTGCACAACTGGATCTGTGTTACTGCTGAGGCGGAACAAATAAGTAATCCTAATATAGCCGCAATTAATCTTGACTGTTACTATAGGTATGATTAAGATAATTTAACATTTTCCAAATATAAATAGCAATGCTGAACAGATTGCACAGTCTCCCTTCAAGGATCTGTTCACCTTTAAAAGAAGAGTTCTAAAAGTAAGGAATGGGACAAGGAATTTAATGAGAATTCCTTAAGTTATGCATCATACCAAGTATTTTTTCTTTCTAACACGATGTGTACACATGATTACCTGGTACAAGAGAACTATCCTTCCCACACACCATGAATGGGGTTTTAAAAATGTCCCTGCTTCTGATGAATACAGCCTAATATATAGACTTGTCAAATCACTACCCTGTACACCTGAAACTAATGTAACATTGTGTGCCAACTATACTTCAAAAAAAATATGTAAAGGAAAAAAGAATACATACATTGGCTCTGAAGCTTAAAATGTATTAGAGATACCATTATTCTTTAAGGAGGCCAACTGGGAACACAGTGTTACTCAACGGTGAATAAGGCTAAGAGGTCTGGACCAAGGTCTTGCACTGCGGCAGGAGCGGGAAGACATTGTCGGTATTTCTATTAGTACAGGAAATCTTCAGGATTTTGCCCCTGGCTTTCCTTTTTTCTCATTCCACCCACAGCTTTAGTTGCGCTGAGCCCTCTTAACGCTCCCATCTCTCAACACTATGTCTCCAGTCCAGATCTCTCCCTCGATCTCCTCATGTGCATCATGGACATCCCACAGCAACCAAAACAGCACTAGGACCACATATCGGCATCTTCTGCGTCCCCTTCTCACCTACTTATCACCTCTCCAACTTGTTTTTGCTCTCCCTCTGTACTTTTTTCCCTATTTCAGTGACTTACAATTATTCACTGCCTTTTTTAGGCTTAATTCTGAATATTCCCACTTCTTCTATCATGCCGTTCACCATTTTGTGTTTAATCCATCAATTCCCGAACCTTTCTTCTACCTCTTAATACTTTCTGATTCCATCCTTTTCTTCCACCCCCTGCCCCACCCCAACACCACTGTCATTACTCTAGTTGAGGTCATTATCACCTCTTGCCTCAAAAACAGTACATGCTTTTGGCTGGTATCCTATCCGATCATTACCCATCTGCAATGTAGCTATGGTGTGTTCTTTCTAAAATGCAATCATGGTTCTCTGCTTAAAATCCCCTAGTGAGTATTCGTTTTCCTGAGGATCAATGCAATACTCCTTAATATGGCTTTAAAGTTCTTTCATAGTCCTTGCTGGTGTCTTCTACTTCGTGCTCAAGCTACAGAGAAATTTTACTTTTCATTCCTGAACATGCACGATGTCCCTCTTGATACTTGGCCCTAAACATACTACTCTTCTTTCTTCAAACAACTCCACCCTAACTTCTTGTTATTGGCTAATTCACCTTTATCCTTTAACTCTTACCTTGGAAATGTGGACATCTCCCCCACCAGGTGGCTGTCCCTGACACCCTATGCTCTCCGTTGTACTCTGTATTGCTGGCTCAGCATGTATCACACAACACTGTAATTTCCCATTAATTTTTTTTGACCCTACTTCAGACTTTAAGTACCAATGTGATTAGAGACTGTGGGTGCCTTGTTCATTGCTCAATACCAGTTCCTAAAAAAAGACGAATACTTTTGTTCATGACTGAATGAATGGTGTAACAAAGCTTTTCGATAGGGAAAACAGAGAAGAGTTCAAATAGTTGAAAAATGGATTTACAAAAGAAATTGGGGAACAGGTCGCCACCAGACAGAAATATTGTCTGTAGAAAAGTTCTTCCAGTTTTGTTGTTTTGTTTTGTTTTGTTTTGGTGTGTGTGTGTGTGTGTGTGTGTGTGTGTGTGTGTGTGTTGGAATTAAAAGTATCAGAATACACCATTATTTAAAGAAAACTTTACTTCTATTAAAACACTTCATCCAAGTCAGTGACCAAGATCTTGCCCTGTAGTCTAATTCAAATATTGTTTCCCCTTTCTTTAGTCAAAACTTCAACTAGAAGTTACATCAAATCAAAATTCAGTTAACACTGCTCATGGCTATAATCAGAACTGTCTGTATTGTACAAGAGAATGTCTGTAGCCTAGCCAGACTTTCTGCAGAGAAATGGATCCCTAATGATAAAGTTTCACCACTGTGACAGGTGGCTGGAGAAAGCTTCCAATCACAGCACACAGTAACTGCCTACTCAGGCATTGTTTAAGTCTCATCCTTTATCCGTCTGAAGGCAAAAACAACCTACTGTCCTGTGCTTTAAGATAATAGGATATAATACAGCATAATGTTAAACAACATGTCTAGCCCCAAAATTATATTTAGAAATCTAACCTCTTCTAGTCAGGAGATTCTATGGATTGAAATAAATAAAATGACCTAAGAGATGATAGCAGAAGAGTTGACCTTAGGTAGGTTGGTTGTTTGCCTGGCCTGGCAGTCAGTAAGAGAGACTGATTTACATGGATTCTTTGATTTTCTGAGAGAGAGAAAAGACCTGATGTCAATCTAAGCTTATAGAATTCTTTGAACTAATGATGGCATAAGCCGCCTTCTATTTCTAAACATCTTGTTGGTCAAACCCTGATGGGATGCCAGGCCTGTGGATTGTCTAGGACCCTCTGGCCACTCAATCTGTGCTGTCTCACTGATTGGAGCTGGTAGGAAGATCTGAACCATAATCATTTTTTACTTGCTGGTCCAGAATATGGCTCAACTACTGTTTTAAAATGTTGTATCATGTCTTCAGCTAATCCTCTCAGCAGTAAGAGGAATCGTATAGATGAACACAAGTAGCAAGTATGAGGAGAGTTAGAAACACACCGAAAGGTTGGAAATCAACGGCAAAAATATAAAAGTACAAAAGTGAATCATAATGATGGTTAGGTACCGAAGATAAAAACATAACAAAATTTTCTTTTGGTTTTCAGAAAAATCCAAGGAAAACTTATTTAAACTAACCAATATACATGAAAATATATTGTTATTATTTCTTCAAAGTTTTCCGGAGTATAAAATCAAAAGCTGACTAATTTTTGTTGGCAACGGAAAGTTGTCTCCACAGTGAATTGTTTTGTACGTTCCTATTCTGTTTTAAGTAATAACCTTTGTGCTTCAATACTACAAACACTTAAATCAGAGAATGACATGGCTAAGAAATTGGAGAAATGAATTTTTCATTCTGGAAGAATAAATTTCTCAAGTGCAATAAAAAGTGGAAATTTGAACCAAAATAAAGAAAGGTATTTAAAATATGAATGCAGGTTAAATATAGTGAAACACATTACACACATTATCCCAATAGCTTTCTACAAATCATCACTCATTTAAGGAACTATATGTCCTGATATACTTATTAAAGTGGCTATACAACACAGTAATTTTTATTTCATTTAGTAAATAACAGACTTGACTGCAAGTCACTTGCAACTGCAAATAAGTTGACTTGACTGCAAATAAGTTACAAATATGGGTGTTTTTCCTATTAAAATAAGAACTTCTGTGAAAATTATAAAGATTTATTTCCCATATAGTTAAGCTTTCTAGCCAGCAGCAGATGCTTATTAAGCACATAATATGTTGCAGAAGTGAATTTCGGAGATAGTTTCTCACGATAGGAGATAACAACCAAATGAGAAAAAAATCTAGGAGAATGCAAGGATGAAACATTTTTTAGCCAAAAAAAGAAACAAGAAAAACAATCTACATGATAGGAATTAAAAAGTGCCAGGAAAGTGTTTTTGCCCAAAATTCCCTATCCTATACTGATGCAATTCTTCTCTTGGTTGCATACTCCACCAATTTAAAAAATATATGTATGGATTACAAAAAAAACTGCCAGAAGAGAAATTCCCAAGAAATTTAATTCATTCTGTAACATGAGTTAGTTTGAGGCCACAAATATAATTTCCTTTCAGGATCTGTGGGATATGGGTTTGGGAAGGGGAGAGATTTTGTCATTATTTTGTTTCTTCTTTTATGAGTATGTTATTGTTTTACCTGATTTGCTTTTGTTTTTGTTTTTTTTTTAGGCAGAAAACTGGGGAATAATTTTTGATGCCTGGCTATGATTGTGGGGGACCTAGTGGGCAGAGGAGGTTTTCACGAGGAAGCCGTTTGCTGTGGAACCCCTTGTGGAGGGGTACAAGAGTGATATAAGTCTTGAGGAAAGGAAAACATGACTGTGCAAAAGATGCACTTTGATATCTTAGCATCTTGCACAAACCTTTTTTTTTTATCCAATTATGTAATAAATATTCCTTGGTTCCTTACTATGTGCCAGGCAAAAGCAGCTCTCAATTTTTTCTTCATAAAGTATACAGTAGATCCAGGCTTAACAATGTAAAATTTGCCCTTTCGTTGGCCCTATGCCAAAAAACGGATTCTTTTTAGTGGGCTGGGATTTTGAGATGCACTTGGCTTTTCAGAAGTCTGGACTGTGGATTTTCTAGAGAATTGCAGATCCTTGCCCATTCTGCTCTAATTTATGGGGAAAAAACATTCAGGCTCTTTGTGCAGACAAATTACCTAGGGATTCTTTAAATTGTATTCATTAGAATTTCTAAGAAAAGGGAAAGAAGACATGTCAGATGGTTCATTAAAAAAAACCAATATGGTTTATGATCATCTTGTAGTAAAAAAAAAAAAAACACAATGATTTATTGTTTCTAAGTATTTGTCATTTAGACCCACACATGTAAAATGTTTTCACTTCCATCACTGTTTTATTTTCTTTTCCCTAAGTAATGAAATATGATAGCCATTCTTCAATTAGGCCTCATTTCTTTGAGTTATTTTAGTAGTACATGAACTAAAGAAAACTATTTCTCAAATTTTGATGCAAATAAAGCAACCGCTAATTCTTGAAGCTTCTGCTTGGGGGAGAACATTAACTGCCCCACTTTGAATGCCACTACCTTGCAGAAAACAGAACAACGACTTAAGTATTTTTCTCATGGACAGTGGCTAGAAGGTGGGAGTCCTGAAAGAGATGTGCTAAAAACAGGTCCTACTCCCACGGCTCTTCAGAAATTAATGTGGAGAGCAAAGAGAGGCCACGGATCTGCATTATTTAGCAACCTCACCTGACTTCACACAGACTGTCCTTGACCAAAAAGTTCTATTTTCTGGAGTCTCACGTTCAGCACACCAGTAAATTAATGCAACTACTTCCTTTTCGTGTTTCTTTGTTACCAATAGAGTGGTTGTAATTTGCTCAAATACCAAGTCATAAAAGTACTCAATTTGACTGAATTGTTTTTGGTGGGTTGGAGAGCACTTTTCAGTGAACTACAGTTGACACACAATGTTACATCAGTTTCAGGCATACAGCACAGTGATTTGACAAGTGTAGCTACCATCTGTCAACACGCAATGCTATTAAATACCAGTGACTATAGCGCCTATTCTGTATCTCTTATTGCCAGGACTTACTTATTCCATAACTTGAAGCCTGTATCGCCCTTGCCCCTTCACCCATTTCCATTAGCTGTTTCCTCCTAACTCTTATGCAACTTATGAGCTACTCTGAAGCTCCATCATTATGGTCATGAATGCAATGGGCTCTCTTATCTTAGAATTTTAGCTACAGTCTTGAACTGAAAACAGTGAGTCCTAAATTCCTCTCTAAGAGATCGAGATAACAAGTTTTATCTCAGAAAACTTTACATGAGAGGTAGGAAAGCTGGCTCTTCTTTCATTACTCCACCAAGATCATTACTCCAACACTCCAGGTAGATTTTGAAGAGAATCATAGCCTGAATCCATGGCCAAAAAGGGAGACAGTGTGATGACATCATTGGTCAACTCCTCAAAGAAGAATAAACAGTGGTACTTCAACCTCTCTACCCTAAGCAAGTTAAGGAAGCTCCAGGTCTACTACCCATAGAGTCTGGGAGTCCAGAGTAAATTGGGATGGCATCTAATTACAAACCTGGACTCGGCTCATGCAGCTAAATGCTTTATTTGCTTTCTATGCGTAAGTAGGTATAAAGGAAAATAAATTAGAAATGATGGTATACTGAGGAGCGGAGGCAGCTGTGCTTCCTAAACCCTGGTGTGGCAAAAAAAAAAAAAAAAAAAAAGTCTCCATAGATCAAGTAGGGATGGAAAAAGGCAGTCATATTTGAGTGGTCTAGCAGAAACAATGCTTCAGGAGCAAGAGTACTCCACAATGAAGAGGCTTGAAGATATTTTCACTAAGCGTGTTTTTCTCATCAAAGAATTGGGAAGACGCAGGAACTATTGTAAGACCTCTTAAAGAACCTACACTTGCACCCCAAAAAAGTCAGTGCTTGTGTCCTTGCTATATAAAATACAAAACACCACAAAAACGCTAGCTACCAGGAGAATTTCGCCACTTTTCTTTCTGCCAGTGGAGAAAAATGGGACACAGATGGGGTAAGGAAAAGTGATGGTGATGTAGAGAGGAACCTGATCACTCTCCTCTTGTACTGCACATCACTTAGGCCAGGGTTTAAGCTTGAAATGGAACAGCAGAAGAACATTAAACTGAATATGAGATTGAAATTTTAAGCTGAACTAAACTGGCTTTAACTTTTTAATTTCACAGAAACGGGAAAGCAATGGGATCTATTCAAGATGTCAGTAAGAAAGATGAAACAATCATCAGCTTGAAGCAAAATATTTCATGTTTCTGTCCTACCTGGTTCAAACTATACAGAAAACTGCTGTGATGGTTGATGAACTCAACACTTGATAAACCGAAGTAGAGGCAGAGGAAAAAGATGGATATGAGGAACAGCTAGAATGTGATCTTGGGAAAGGTAGGAAATGGTTTATGGAAGGCATGAAGAGATAGATCATGAAGGACCTAGGAACAGTCTTCGAAACACTGAGAAATATGGGAGCATGGCATGATTAGAAGGCTTATAAAGAAGAGACTCTTAAAAACTGAGAACAAACTGAGGGTTGATGGGGGGTGGGAGGGAGGGGATGGTGGGTGATGGGTATTGAGGAGGGCACCTTTTGGGATGAGCACTGGGTGTTGTATGGAAACCAATTTGACAATAAACTTCACATATTGAACAAAAAAGGCTTATAAAGATACAGTGATGCCTTGTTTTATACACTATCTACCAATGTCCCAAGTGTGGACTAACTGATGCTATCAAATGCAATGCTTCGCCTACTGATGGACAATTTCAGTGAACAGCCAATTAAAGTTTCTGAAGGATAATTTGACGGTCATTAAGGAGGCATGGCAGGAAAAGGTCAGGAATTATTTAAGGACCACGAGGCACCTTCTGTTTGTCTCACAAACACGTTCTCTTAACTTTTAGTTGTTCAGAGCTGGCAGGAGGGCGTCCTTATAAAAGCTAAAATTTGAGGCACACCCTGGGCCTCGCTGTAGACTCAGACCTCTTTAGGGTTGATGAGAAATAAACATCTCATTTTTCATGACTTTGTAGGGTGGAAGGAAAATAGTAGATCCGCCCAGAGTTGCATACAACATTCCTAGATGGTTCAGTGTGCTTTCAGCAGGCTAAGGAAAGGCTTTTCAAGAAGAATCCAACTAGTATTTTCCAAAGGGAATTAAATGGAGATTAAAAGGAAAGCAGAGGGGAAAGAAGATAATGTACAGCAGAACGGACAATTTTCAACTACTCACTGTCTAAGCAACCTTCAAAAGCTTCTCTTTGTTGCCTTTTTTGTTCGTTTGTTTTCAAATTAGTCTGTCATACTTTTTCCTAAAGAAAGGAGGTTCCACACACTGTTCCTTGGACAAGGAAGATCAAACAAATAAAAAAACTATGTTGCTTTAAGCCACTTTAGATTTAACTCTTATGGGGAGTTACACAATTAGTTTTTGTGGCATGCTTGTTAGCATACATGACAGGGATTCAGGCTCTAAATAATTAGTCAGATGTGCACAAGTGTTTGTATACATATTCTTTAAATATAAAACAATGTTACATTATTTACAAGTATCTTCGAGATTTATATTTTTTTAATATCACTTGGTTTAAAACTACTGGGCAGAAAAATCCTCAAACCATGTGCAATGAGCTCTCTATAATTTCCTTTACAGGAAAAGATTACAAACGTTGAAACCACCGGGGTCATGGTTAGTTGGAACTTCATCTGTTTCAGGTCTCTGTGGGTCACTGGAGTGCTTCTGTGACCTCTGAAGGAAGCACACTTGAAAGCAATGTTTGGGAATCACTTTATCAATGGAAGTTGACATCAGATAGCCATCACTTTCAAGTAAAGCATTGATAGAATGGTCAATGAGCTGTACAGTAATATATCTAAGACATTTCTGGATTTTTGCTGCATCCATTCATCTTCATGGGTAGACAAATAAAATTGGTCTTCCACGCTGGCAGGAGCAAACCAATGCATTATTTCAGCTTCAAAAAGAAAGTGCTGGAACTATAATACAGTAAATCTAGAAGGAACCTACAGAGTTCATCTTATCCTGGCCTTTTCAAGGTAACTTCAGAGGCCATCCTGGTCAGCAAAGCTTCTCTGGTGTAATGGCAAAGGTAACTCCCCGATTACACATGCGCTCACAATATGAAAGTCGAAACTTTAGGCAATTAATAATTTATTGATATTGTAACTAACTAAAATGTCAGAGAATAGTGCTCTGGTACACAATGGTGTGACAGAATCAGAGTGTAGGGATAAACTGAATCAGGACTGAGAATACACGTCTACGTAACTCATGGAATCTACCGAAAAGAAAAAAATCCAAATCTTGGGGTATAATCAAGTTGTTGAATGAAGCAGTAAGTAGAGATGAGAAACACAAGTAGGAATGTAGCCACTGAGAAACTTAGCTGATTTCTGGCAATTGCTTCTATTATCTCAGGAAGCCAAAGACACAGTGACTTTTTCCTAGTTCAAGTGTAGGTACAGAAAAGGCAAGGCATCACCGTTGATAAAACCATTGCTGGTGCTTCCGTGCTGAGGTATGCAGGTAATCACCCAAGAAGAGAAGGCTTCAAGTCAGGGAGAACCTAGTGAGACCAAGTGTACAGACTGGGAGTTGTGTCAGCCTGTCACTGAATGACACAGTCCTTGGTGCTCCTTACATAAGGGCAGTGATTTCTAGCCAGCACAACAATGCGACAGAAATCTCAGAGGGAAAGGCCTTTTGGCACTAGTCAATCTCTCCACTCAGGCCTTTCTGACCTCCTCGACTTTAGATGATGTGTGAGAAGCTGATCTATCACACTACCTTTTATAGACCAAGTAAAGATGACACAAGGGTTGCCTATAAAACAGATGTCAGTCTTCAGTCAGGTAGTCTCAAATGTGGTCCCAAGAATCTGATACGGTTCTGTTGTGAGGTACATTAGAGATCTACACTAGATTCCTTTTACTGTGACAGAGGCCCATAACGGTCTGAGGCTAGTGTTGAGGTTTCCTTGAAATAAAATGTTCTGGACTCTGTCGGCCTGTCCAGTCGGTCATCAGTGGAGTGAAATTATACTCTGCCAACTAGAAGTGGTATCTGAGAAACGAAAACTACTACTCTTCTCTCCTGGGATGTCTGGGATGATCCTTTTTGATTCTTTCCGTATGTATGAAGATTAACAGTATTTATTTATCACAAATACTCCAGATGATCACCATGGTTCTAAAGAAGCTGAAGTGTGTAAGACAGAGTGTGTTTATGGCTTCCTGTCACCCTACTTATCCTTATTACACTGAGTAATTCCTCAGGTCTAGTTCCGTAGCTGCACCGAGCACTATTTTATCCTAAGGTTATTATAAGGCTTTCAAACCTTTTGTTCTCCAAGTAGATAAGATAGACAAGACTGCAGATTTGTAGCAAGGAATTCCTGCCAGGGTCGTTGGCTCCTATGTGATTCATTTGGCTGGGATGTGCACCTTGAACAGCAGGAGCAAGACGCAGGGAACAGCTGCTTTTCTTTTGCTTGCCAAATACACTGTACAATTCCTGAGCAGTATACTGGGAGCGCAGAAAGAGGATTCACGTGTTGATGTAAACACGGGGAACAGATAAACCCTGGCAAAGTGGTCTGTTACATCTGATTCCTTGTTACAGGCCATGGCTGTCTGTCACTGAATGCTCTTTGGAGGTAGTAAACTGGCCGAAATAGACATAGACTGTTTCTCAACCTCCTCTCACTTCCATCTCCTCTCCCCAGTGGCACCTAACTATCATCTGGACATGACACCCAGTGCACCGAGGTTGTGTGGACTAAGAGAGGAGGAAGGAGGCCTCTGGTGGTGGACCCTCGCTTGTAGCATTACTGCACTTGCCCTAAGTCAGATACAGCTGAAGATTAAGCTGCAGACAGTATCTATGGCAGTCATGCAGGACCGCTTAGTGTCTTCCAATCTGGTCCCACAGGCACTGTCTGTTCCATCTAGGCTTTGGTCTGGGACAGAGAGAGTGGCAGCATATTGGGAAACATAGCAATGTACTCTCTATGCCATCCAAAGTTTGCTATGACATCCTAGAAAGTGCTCCTTCTACTCCAGCAGGGAAATGTAGCCTTGAAGGACAACTACTTTTTCCCCCTTCTCTGCGTAATTGTTTGGGAATTGAAAATGAGCTTCATCGCTGGAATAAAGTGATCACTCAGCTCCAATGAGCACTGTATGCACATGAAAAAGTTGATGGTCCACTAGGAATGCATCTGAGACACTGGGCACCTTGGCAAAGGGAAGTGCCTTAAACAATTCATGATCAGGTAAAGGTCAAGGCCAGAGTTCTCAAACCTAAATAATCATCAGATTGTAGAGGAAATTTTCAAAATACTGTTGCCATTCTCAATCAAATTGTACTAAGTGAGAAATTCAAAGGAGTTGGCAGGGAGTATGTGGAGAGTAACGTTCCTATGCTCTGCCATCTGTGTGATTTTGATGAAATGTGAAAGATGCCATAAATAAGAATTATATAATGACAGATAAATGCAATTAATTGGGCTCACAACAACAACAAAAAAAGGAAAAGTGGAGTACTACCAGCCATTTCTCAAGGTAGATTTGAAAACAACATGAAACTTGGTAAGGTAGAGGCAGTAAAGCAATTCTCTAATTTTATTGGATACTTTTAATGCAAACTCTCTAATGAATATTTACATTCTATGACATAAGAAAGAGCTTGATGAACTTGTAAATATTTTTGTTCTTCGTTCCATACAAGAATTGCCCTGAGATACTAGAACACATTGCCAAAAAAAAAAAAAAAAAAAAAAAAAAAAAAAAAAAAAAAAAGTTCTTGAATGTTCCCTCTCCCATCCTTCTTTAAAAACAAAAAATGTACAAGTAATTTCAGCCAGATTTGTCTGAATATTAAACAACAGTTTAGATCATTCAACCCAAAAATCTATGAAGTGGCTTGAAAAAAAATCAGTTTTAAAAGAGCCTAGAGGGGGGCACCTGGGTGGCTCAGTCAGTTGAGCAACCGACTTCGGCTCGGGTCATGATCTCACGGTTTGTGAGTTCGAGCCCCGCATCGGGCTCTGTGCTGACAGCTCAGAGCCTGGAGCCTGCTTTGGATTCTGTGTCTCCCTCTCTCTCTGCCCCTCCCCCGCTCATGCTCTGCCTCTCTCTGTCTCAGAAATAAACATTAAAAAAAAAATTTTTTTAAGAGCCTAGAGGGCTAAAAGGAAGATAGATGAAACAGATGGACATATACCTTGAGAATGGCATTTTATGCCATATAAATTATATATTAGTTGCAAATTGTAACAGATCATAAGTAAAAGCTATATATAACTTTCATTAAAACAAAGAGAAAAACACCAGGAATTTTTATGAAAAAGTAAACAGATAATAAAACTAAAAGAGAATTATCTATTCAAAAATTAATTCCTAAAATGTGAATTCACCAATCCATACTACTGACCTCATTTTTGGAACTGATTAAGTTTTAGACCTTAACATCAGATGTTTTTCATTTATACATTATCTCCTTTTGCTATTCAAACTTTAAATTTTTTTAATGTTAATTTATTTTTGAGAGAGAGAGAGAGAGAGAGAGAGTGACCAACAAGTGGTAGAGAAAGAGAGAGGAAGACACAGGATCCAAAGCAGGCTCCAGGTTCCAAGCTTCCAGCACAGAGCCCGAGAAGGGGCTTGAACTCACGAACCGCAAGATCATGACCTGAGCCAAAGTTGGACGCTTAGCCAACTGAGCCACGTAGGCACCCCTTGCTATTCAAACTTTAAAGGAAGGAGTTCAACCACCAAATTCTAAGAAATTTCAAGGTGAGATACCCTTAAATGTATATGTTCAAACTCATTCATAAATATTTTAATGCTTTCCCAAAGCAAACAACAATTTACCTAGAGTGAGTATATAATATTTAAATATTAATTAGGTAGTAAAATAGAAGGCATGTGTTGTATATACATATACGGAAATATAAATATACATATACACATATATAAATATTTATGCAAACAGACATAAGTGTATGTGTGCTGCTGTGACCTAGGTGTCTGAATCAAAGTTAACACGTTATAGTCGGTATACTTACACACAAGAAAATTTTAACTAATGTCTTACAAAACATTTCAGAAATGTCTGTGCAAATAGCCAAGAAAACACTATTTATTGAACTAGGGTAAATCATATTTAAAGATAATGATAGAATTACTACCTACAAAATACAGTAAATAAATACATCTCCATGATTCATAATGATTAAAATACAAATGAAACATATTTCCATCAACCTTTGTTCTTGTGAAGGTTACATAATATTTCATTTCCTGTGTCTATAGAGATAATTAAATTCAAAATACAAGATGTGCACTAAAACATTATTAAAATCAAGAATCAAGGTAACTCACAAAATTGATGGAAGGTAAAAGACAATACTTTCTTAGATAATAAAAAAGATACAGCAAATAGAGAAAGATAAAAATTATTTTCTAACTAAAAAACAGAAGGATAAACTGTCTTGTCTGTTTTTCTTACATTGATGAGGGCAGGGCTATGAAATTTATTATCTATGTGTAAATATTACACAGGTGGGATTTTTCCCCTCAAAATGCCACCATTCTTGTCCAATTATTCAATTAAAATTATTATGAAAAGAACTTGCGTAGTCCACTACTCAGCTCAAAAATGAAGTCACCTTGAACACAGGTGTTTGGCCTAACAGTCTGCTTACATTGCAGTTTTTAAAAAAGGTAAGAGTTTTATCACAGATCATTCAACCTAGGAAAGTCAAAAATCAACATATCCAATATCCTTTCTTCAACTGTAAGGAGACAAAGCACCAAATTCAAAACATGAAAAAAAAATGTAATCCTAGAAGCTATATTCATTATTAAGACACTAAGATTTCAATCTCTTCAATTCTACCTTTCAAATTTCTGAAGTATTTATCATTGGTTCATCATCCCCAGTGAAATCTTTTTAAACAATGCTGTTCTGTAGAAATACGTCTAATTCTGTAACTTCTGACTCATTTTGAAAGCAATATAGGTATAAAATTAACCAAATATGTAAGCCGACAATCAGGGCTGGTGTCAGCAACATACCGACCTGTGCGATCATGCAGGACTCCATGCTTAGGTCTCACGCTCGCTCTGATGATTTGCTGTCACTGCCTTGAAGTTTAATTTCAGAACAAGAATCCTGCATTTTCTTCTTGCACTGGACCCCCACAAATTAAGCAGCTGATCCTAATTACCATAATTTGGAGGAAATGGCCAATAGCTAGAAGACTGAAATACGAATCCAAGCTAAATTGGATAAGGTAGAGGAATTTAAGAGAAGCATGAACTTCAAATTAGAGGCACCAGGACACAGTGACATACTAGTGGAAGGAAAATGAATATCAAATGAACGACTTCCAAATGTGAATGTAATTGGAAAATAAGATTCCCAGCCCCAGTCTTTCAGTTGTTTCAAGATATAATCAGATTTATCCTGGAGATACTGCCTGATGATAATGGAATAAAAGTACCTTGCCTTTTGATTGTCCATGTGTCTGTATGTGTGCCACTGTAAATTACATTAGTACTTTGCAGAAAAGTCTCGAAGAAATTTACAACCGTTCACACTGCAAACCATTTTGTGGACTACTACTTTACGATATTGTTTGCTAACACTTCTGCTTATTTTAAATTGCTCTTTACAACAGAAGAGCATCTATTGCAAATGTTTTCCACTCTAACTTCTTCAAAAGTACCAGTTCTCTATTATCCCATTCCCACCTCTTCAAACCACCAATACTATAGGACCTATAAAAGATGTAGTTCCTTCTCAGGTATGGAGGCTTCCATGAGTAAACTTTCTTCACTTCAAAAGCATCTTCATATTATCTCAATTCACTCACTTCTGCTTCCACAGTCCATCATTCCAGTTCTGCTCATATACCCTCCTCTGTAAACCTTGCTTTTACATGTTAAGTAAATATCTCTACTGGATTCTTCCTCTTATTACAAACAGGTTTACATCTTCACCGCGTGGGGTGCCTGGGTGGCTCAGTTGGTTAAGCATCCCACTTGTGATCTCGGCTCAGGTTTGATCTCACTGTTTCTGGGTGCAAGCCCCACATCAGGCTCAGCGCTGATGGCGATGGCTTGGCACCTGCTTGGGATTCTGTCTGCCCTTCTCTCTGCCCCTCCCGCACGCGCGCGTGTGTGTGTGTCTGCGTGCGCGCACGTGTGTGTGTCTGCGTGCGCGCACATGCGCTTTCTCTCTCAAAATAAATAAGCTTAAAAGAAATCTTCACTGTCCTGAAAGTCAGTAAAATACTGATTCATTACTCAAGTTACTGGCCCTTCTTATTTTTCCCTCACCAAACTTTTTTTTTTTTTTCATTTTCAAAGATATGCTAATTATCTTTCATCCCCAGCTATATTGAGACATAACTGGCACATAACACTGTGGAAATTTAAGGTGTACAAAGAGTTAACTTGAGACATTTATAAATTGCAAAATGAGTGCCACCACCCTATTAGTCACCACCTCCATCCCGTCACAGAGTTACCATTTCTTGTCACGCAACAACCTGAAGAATAATTCACATTTACTGCTTCTACTTTAGCACTGACCATTTCCTCTTTTACCTCAATTTAACCTCACAGTTGCCCCTCCAGGAACTGAACAAGGCAACTGTAATTAACAAGGGAATGAACAGCAGTGGAACAAATAAATCCAGCTAGTAGAAACAAATAAATCCATACTTTTTAAAGTATGATGTGGGTGATGGCGATTAAGGAGGGCACTTGTGATGAACACCAGGTGATGTATGTAAGTGTTTAATCACTAAATTCTACACCTGAAACTAATATTATAATGTATTTTCACTAAATGAAATTTAAGTAAAAACTTGGAAAAAAATGAAGCATTAAGTTTTGCAGTTTATGGACAGTTTAGGAAAAAAGAGAGGTAAATATTATTTTAAGTATTTTATAGAATAAGAGGTGGATTCTCAGTTTGCTATTTTTTTTACAGAAAATTTATATACTTCTCAGTAAATTGGATATATCAAAACTCTTATGACTAACAGTAATTTGATAAGTTATTTAATATCACACATACCTATTTTCATTAGCTTAATATTTTTGGCTAAAAAATACATACTTATACCTCAGCAGTAAACAGATGAAGAGACAGCACTTTTTTCTTTCTTTCTTTCTTTCTTTCTTTCTTTCTTTCTTTCTTTCTTTCTTTCTTTCTTAACATTTGGCCTCTGTAATCATCAGGAGAGTAGTTTTAATATCTCTTTAGGGTGACAACCTATTTACAGAGACAGGCAAATGTATTAATTTATTTCTTAAGGACCCACTAGTATCAAGAGGTCTAAAAGTGGACCTCATGTAATTGAAATTAAAAAAAAAAACAGGGTTCACACAGAAAAACATTGGTGGCTTATGTAGATCTGCAGAGACTACCTTTCAGATCTGTTAGGAGAGATGTTGGTAAAGAAAGAGAAGAGCCAAGATTACTTTTAACGTTTCTGGCCTTACAAAAGGCCATATTTCATTCTTTCACATTGCCAAGTAGTATTCCATTGTGTATATCGTCTTTTGTAGCAACGTGGATGGAACTGGAGAGTGTGATGCTAAGTGAAATAAGTCATACAGAGAAAGACAGATACCGTATGTTTTCACTCTTATGTGGATCCTAAGAAACTTAACAGAAGACCATAGGGGAGGGGAAGGAAAAAAAAAAGTTAGAGAGGGAGGGAGCCAAAGCATAAGAGACTCTTAAAAACTGAGAATAAACTGAGGGTTGATGGGGGGTAGGAGGCAGGGGAGGGTGGGTGACGGGCAATGAGGAGGGCACCCGTTGGGATGAGTACTGGGTGTTGTATGGAAACCAATTTGACGATAAATTTCATATTAAAAAATGTTTCTGGCCTGAGAAAATTAAAGAATGAGTTGGCGAGAATAAATATGGTGAAAAATGTGTTGGATAGGTTTGACAGGAACTCAAATCTAAATATGTGAAGTTTCAGTTGCCTATTACCTATCTAAGTAGCGATCTATAATACCAAGATGGATATACAGGTCTAGAGTTTAGGGCAGAGGTTTGTACTAGAGAGAATATTCTGAAAATTATTAACATGCACAGGGGTAGTCAAAGCCACAACCCTGCATAACATATCAAAATGAGTGAATATATAAAGAAAAGAGAGCATAAAGCTTAAAAATTATTTTCTGTATAACTCACCTCCTGCCATGGATGCACATCATCTACAGCTACATATAAAATAATTCCGTTTATAAAAGACCTGAGCACTAGTTGAATAGCTGCTTTACAGTCCACAATAAAAGGGTCACATCAACATGATCAGGAGAAATAGAAACATCATCTCACCAAAAAACACCGCTCAAGGTGCAGTGGCTCCAAGTTGGGATGGATCTCACAATTCTAGAGTTTCTCCTGAGGCATGAGGGGTTCAAGCCCCACATCAGGCACCCCAACCCTTGGACCTACAACAGACAGATTAGCCCCCAAAGCATCTACCTTTGAAAAACAATGAGGCTTATATCCAAAAGACACATATATAGAAAAACAACATATAAAATCTATGGGGTGCAGTAAAAGCAATTCTAAGATGGAAGTTCACAGTGATATAAGCACACCTCAAGAAATAACATATATCTCAATAAAAAATCTAACTTCACCTTTCAAAGAACTAGAAAAAGAACAAAGAAAGCCAAAAGTTAGAAGAAGGAAATAATAAAAATTAGGTTGAAAACAAATGAAACAGTAAAAAAACAACAAAAAAATCAATAAACCGAAGATATGATTCTTTGCAAAAATAAACAAAACTGACAAATGCTTAACTAGATACACCAAGAAAAGACAAAGGTTCAAATAAGTAAAATCAGAAATAAAGGGGGAGAAGTTACAACTGACACCACAGAAATACAAAGGATCCTAAGAAACTACTATGAACAATTTAATCAACCTACAACAAAGGATACATTCCTAGAAACACACAATCTTCCAATACTGAACCATAAAGAAATAGAAAATCTGAATAGACTGGTTATTAGTAAGAAAACTGAATCAGTAATCAAAAACCTCCTAACACAAAAGTGTAGTCCAACTCTTTCAAAAAACTGAAGAGGAGGGAATGCTTCTGAATACATTTCACAAAGCCAGCTTTACCGTGATACTAAACCCAGTAAGAACACCACAAAAGAAAAGAAAAGAAAAGGAAAGGAAAGGAAAGGAAAGGGAAGGGAAGGAAAAGAAGGAAAAGAAAAGAAAATCACGGGCCAATATGGCTGATGAACAAAGATGCAAAATTCTTTAATAAAATATTAGGAAATTGAATTCAAAAAAAACATTAAAAGGATCATACACCAGGAAGCTTGGGTGACTCAGGTCAGTTAAGCTTCTGACTCTTGATTTTGGCTCAGGTGCTGAGATTGAGCCCCTCGTTGGGCTCTGGGCTGACAGCACAGAACCTGCTTGGGATTCTCTCTCTGCCTCTCTCTGCCTCTCCTCCACTTGTGCACGTATGCTCTCACACTCCCTCAGTCTCGCTCTCTCTCAAAATCAATAAACATTAAAAAAAAAAAAAAAGGATCCTACTATGATCAACTGGGATATATTCCGGGGATGCAAGTGTGGATCAACATTCATAAATCAATCAATGTGATATACCACATTAACAAAATGAAGGATAAAAATTATATAATAGCTTCAATAAATACAAAAATGTTTGGCACAATTCGACTTCCATTCTTGATAATAACTCTCAACAAAGTGGGTATATAGGGAACATACCTCAACATAATAAAGGCCACATGTAATAAGCCCACAGCTAACATCGTACTCAATGGTAAAAAGGTGAAAGCTTTCCCTCTAAGATGAAGAGACAAGGATTCTCTCTCTTGCTACTTTTATTCAACATAGTATTGGACATGTTAGCCAGATCCAAGTAATTAGGCAAGAAAAGGAAATAAAAATCATCCAAGTTGGAAACAAAGAAGGAAAAATCACTATTTGCAGATTACATAGTACTATATATATGTATATATATATATATATATATATATATATATATATATAAACCCTAAAAACTCCACCAAAAAATGTCAGAACTAAAAAAATGAATTCGGCAAAGTTGCATGATATAAAATCAATGCGTACAAATATGCTGCAATTCTATACACAAAAAATGAACTTTCAAAAAGAGAATAAAACAATCCTATTTACAATTACATCAAAAAAAGCAAAGCACTTAGGAGTATTTACCAAGGAGGCAAAAGACCTGCATAGACTGAAAGCTGGCAAGACACTGATGAAATAAATTGAAGAAGACACAAATAAATGAAAAGACATTCCATGCTCATGGATTGGAAAATTAATATCGTTAAAATGTCCATATTACCCAAAACAATCTACAGATTCAGCATAATCCCCATCTAAATTCCAACTGCATTTTTCACAGAACCAGAACAAACAATTCTAAAACTTCTATCGAACCACAGAAGACCCCAAACAGCCAAAGACCTAGAAAAAGAAGAAAGCTGGAGGCATCACACTGTATATTACAAAGCTATAGTAATCAATAGAGGATGGCTTGTGCATAAGAGTAAACACATAAATCAATGGTACAGAATCGAGAGCCCAGTAATAAACTCACACATATATGGTCAATTAACTTACAACAAAGGAGGCAAGAATAAACAATTGTGGAAAAGACATTCTTCAACAAATGGTGTTATGAACACTGGATAGCCACATGCAGAAAAGAAGAAAAAAGAAAGAAACTGGACGCTATCTTACACCATACACAAAAATTAGCTTAAAGTGAATTAAAGACTTTATTGTAAGACATGAATCCATAAAACTCCTAGAAAAAACAAATGGTAAGCTCCTTGACATCAATCTTGGTGATGATTTTTTGGATTTGACTCCAAAAGCAAAGACACCCAAAGCTAAAACAAACAAGCAGGACTCCATCAAACTAAAAAGCTTCTGCACAGGAAAACAAATCAACAAATAAGGAAATGACAACATACTAAATGAAGGAAAATACTTGCAAATCGTCTATCTGATAAGAGGTTAATATCCTAAATATATAAAGGACTCATACAAAACAGCAAAAAAAAAAGGAAAAAAAAGAAAAACAAACAAACAAGCAAAAAACACAAAAACCAATGTGAACAAAAAAGGGGCAGATTATCACTATAAACATTTTTCCAAAGAAGATACACAAGTAGCCAACAGTCACATGAAAAGATAAATGTTCAACATCACTAATCAAAAGGGAAATGTAAATGAAAACCACAATGAGATGTCACCTGATACCTGTGAGAATGGCTATTATCAAAAAAAGAAAAACAAAAACAAAAACAAGAAATAACAAGTGTTGGTGAGGAAACCCCTGTACACCATTGGTGGGAAAGTAAATTTGGTGAGAGACTCTGGAAAACAGTATGGCAGATCCTCAAAAAATTAAAAATAGAACTACCATACGATCCGGCATATCCAACTCTGGGTATTTAACCAAAGAAAATGAAAACACAAATTCAAAAAGATATACACACCTCTATGTTCACTGCAGTATTATTTATAATATCCAAGATATGTAAACAATTTAAGTGCCCAATGATGGAAGAATGGAAGAAAATGTGATCTAATTCATAATGGAATTTGACTGAGACAGACAGACGGACAGATAATGGAATACTACTCAGCCATAAAAAAGAAATGAAATCTAGGCGTGCCTAGGTGGCTGAGTCAGTTGAGCATCCAATTTCAGCTCAGGTCATGATCTCACAGTTTGTGGGTTTGAGTCCCATGTCGGGCATTGCACTGAATGTACGGAGCCTGCTTTGGATTCTGTATTCCTCTCTCTCTGCCCTTACCTGGCTCAGTCACTCTCCCTCCCTGCTCCACCCACCGCCCTCTCTCCTTCCCTCTCTCTCTCTTTCAAAAGCTAGTAAACATTAAAATTTTTTTAAAAAGAATGAAATCTTGCCATTTGCAACAATATAGATGGACCATGGGTCTATATTACACTAAATGAAGTAAGTCACACAGAGAAACACAAATATCATGTGATTTCACTTGCATGTAGAATCTAAAAAAAAAAAAAAAAATGAAATACAACAAAACAAAACTCATAGATACATAGAACATAAAAGTGGTTGCCAGAGGAGAGGCAAGGTGGGGGTGACCAAAGTGGGCAAAGGGAGTTCAAGAGCTACAAACCTGCAGTTATAAAATAAGTAAGTCAGGAGGTTATAATATACATGTTGACTACAGTCAGTGATATTGTGGTGCATTTGTGAAAGTTTCTAAGAGAAAAAATCCTAAAAGTTTGCATCAC
This sequence comes from Herpailurus yagouaroundi, assembly GCF_014898765.1. NCBI lineage: Eukaryota > Metazoa > Chordata > Mammalia > Carnivora > Felidae > Herpailurus > Herpailurus yagouaroundi. The sequence continues at coordinate 10,665,686 of NW_024420586.1, forward strand.
AAGAAAAAAAGTAAGTTTGCATGGTAATGGATGGTAACAAGATATGTGCTGATCACAGGGTATATAATATAAAGTCATTATGATATATTCCTGAAACTTATGTTATATGCCAATTATACTTCAATAAAAAATGTCTAATGTCAGTCTAAGATTCATTCCTTCATAGGTGATCTGTCTTACCTCTCTGGTTGCTAATACATAATTTGTCTTTGGAATTCTGCAGTTTCAATGTGATATGTCTAAGAGTAGATTTCTATTTATTCTGCCTGTCGTACATTGTGCCTTCTGGTTAAGTGGATTTAGTCACTGGCTCTGGAAATTCTTCTTCAACATGCTTCACATATTCTACCAAATCCATTCATTATTTTATTCTCTTCTTCAGAATCTCCCATTAGACATAAGTTAAATGTTCATCATCTGCCCCCAAAGATATTTTGTCTTCCTGTTCATATTTTCTACCTCCTTAATTTTTGGTTCTAAACTCTGTATATTATTTTTCAATTTCCTCTTAATTTTTCTTCAACTGTTTAAAAAATGTTAGACATATCCTTATGAAGTTTTAGCATGTTAATTTTAATTTCAGGAGGTTTATTTGGATCTTTTCAAATCTTGTCAATTTTTTCATGTACTTAATACTAATATCATTTATACCTTAAATATTTTATCTGCTTCTTTAGTACTAATAATCTGGTAATTCTAATATGTGACATTATAGAGGATGTGGTCTAAATTAGCTCTATGTTCTATGCAATGATTTTGCCTCATGAAGTCTTGGGGGTTATTTTTGTTTGTTTTTGTTGTTTGTTTTTTATTTTTGAGAGAGATCTTGAGAAGGGGAGGAGCGGAGAGAGGGAGACACAGAATCCAAAGCAGGCTCCAAGCTCCGAGCTGTCAGCACAGAGCGTGATGCGGGGCTGGAACTCACAAACCACAAGATCATGACCTTAGCCGAAGTGGGACGCTTAACTGCCTGAGCCACCAGGGCGCCCCTTGCTTGTGCGTTATTTTTATTGTGAGCTCCAATTTCACCAAATTTAATCTGTAGGAATACTAAGGGCAAATCCTAGGGTGCTACCAACCTAGAGCCACTTAGTCTCTTGTTTAGGCAATTCTTTGACCCTTATTGATAATACACACTGAAATAACAGATCGTCACAGAACAGGCACACATTTACAAATTTTAAGATGAGATGAATATAACTATTTTTATTATAACTTCTAGACTCAGTAGGAAGAGAAATGGATCTACTTTTATATTGTTACCTTGTGCCACAAGACAGAATACCCCTGCCCATCATTTCACTGAAGACGTAATAGATAATATTTACTGAGCAATTTTAAGCAGGCTTGTATAGGTTCTCTTTTCAGCTCCCCAGTGTGGCTTGAGCCTGAAACTCATCTTTCTCTTCTAACAAAGAGAATTTTGCCCCAGCTTGCCAAAAATATGGGTTGCTAGTTTTTAACACCAGGGTAACGCTACGGCCAGTCCTCATAGTTGCCTAACTTCTATGGCTTCAGTTTCGTCTATTTTTTTTTCCCTCTCCCGTAAAGGCAAACTTATCCTTCCTTGCAGGAGAAAAAAAAAAAAACATGTGAAAGTGTATTTATTGGAAATTTCCCAGTATCTTGATGTCTTGCAGGAGGCATTTTAGAATACTTCGTCTGCTTCATCCATGGAAACGGAAGTTCGCTTCACTTCAACATCTGTGAAGTAAGCTGATCAAATCTACCTCATAAAACTAATGTGGGAATTAAGTTTTATACTGTTTATCATTGTTTAGCACAAAGAATGACATGAAAAAACACTCAATAAATATTAGCTATTACTATTATCATTGGTTGATATTTTCTAAGAAGTAAACATATTGAAAAATCATAAAGCATTAGACAAATGGCTTTCCAATAAAAATGTCGGCCTCATGACTGATACGCTGTCAGTTATTTTTCTGGACTGCTTTACAGTTTTTCTTCAATCAATATGTGTCTACTAGGTCTATGCGTGCTAACGTAGATGTGACAGTGAGTGAACAATTGAAAGTCAAAATTACCTGGGACAATTAATTGGTCCCTCAAGCTGCTTATCATTAAAATTACTATTAAAGCAGAATTAACGAACTCAGATTTTGCTCTTCTCTTTTACTCTGTTATTTAATGCCAGGTGAAAGCATTTACAGATGACTTTGAAAGGGACAGAAGTTGGGCTGTTAATAATTCACAAGAAGGATGAAACAATGACTAATCAAGAGAAGTGGCAAAGACTTTCGACTTCTAAATGTGTGATTTTAAGATTTAGGACTCTAAGATGATTTCTTTTAGTCATCCCTAATACTTTTAAGCTCATGCTATAAGCTTTCCTTAGAAATCGGCAAACCAGTGAACTGCAATATTCACTTCTCACAGGCAGCTTTTACTGTTAATATAAGGAAAAGATCATTGTGACTGGAGGTACTACGGTCAAATGGTCATGTGCCCAGGCTCCAAGTGCAAAGAGACTTGGGTCTAAATGCTTGATAGCCTCTTACTATCTCCGTGGCCTCTGATACCATTTCCATTTCTATACAAGAGGTTGTACAGGACTTTAAAACATATGGCTATTGCGCCAACAAATGAAAAAATGCATGCTGAACACTTAGAGCAGTGACTGGTCCTTTGTAACCATTAGATTATTATTGCTCTTATTATGTATTTTGCTGTATCACTAACAAATCTTCTGTAGCTCCGTTAGTCTGTAATAAGTTGTAAAAATCAGATGATTTGGTCTGATTTTTGGAGCTGTTTCTTGGCTTGCTAACCATCTTCCAAATCATTACTACGAGTAGAAAATTTAGTGCCATATGATTATGAAGAGTGAATGATGCCTTTTCAAGGAATGGAAATAATTTATTACTTATCTGAATGCAAACTCACACTCTCAAATTAGGAACGGGATCTAGCATATCTCTTAAATATTCATAGGCAATAAAAACTCTGGCTGTTTGATTGATTTAACAGGCAACTGAATGTTTCCTTTGCTCTGCATAATTGCAGCTATAAGAAACATTAGGTGGGCAATATAAAAAAACCCACAAACCTCTGACATGGGCATTTAATTGAGAAGAAAATGGGCTAAGGCTCATCTTCAAAGGGCACTTTGTTTATTAATGGAAAAACCATTTTTCTTTAGCCAACAACAACAACAACAAAAACAAGAAAATTATGGCTTAAATTTAGAATTTTTCACTATAACAATCCAACACACTGTATAGATGGTTTTGGAAAATACAAGAAATCAATTTAAAAACTATTACTGTAATCATTTTATCTCCTCAGCCCCTTGGATAATTTATCCCAAGGTTCTTTCTACACTGAACCAAACATGAGTCTTCTCAACTAAATATTCAGTGGGAACACCCAAATGATTAATTTAACTAATAAATTATTAGGTATTTCTCTATTACCTAAGTAGTTTGGAAATGCCCAAAGAACCCAGCTTATACTCTGAGAAAGAGGAAAACTCTGTCACTACCCATCATTTTAACTCAACATCATATCTTTAAAGGCGCAGCAGATTAAAGACTAGCACAAAGGAATTTGAGAAGAATATTATCTCCAACATATGTTTGTTTGTTTTTTTCTAAAGCACCAAACTTGTCTTTTTCTGACTGCCAAATTACTTTCAGGTTATTATTGGTTAGATATCTCATATTAGCATAGGTAGGACCGATACCGGTTTTAAGTTAATTTCAACTTACTTATTTTTACAACATTATGCCTGATAGACTATTGGGGCATAAGTAAAGACTTTCCAATTTTAAGACTTAGGGTATGATAAAAAATCCTTTTATCAGTGTTCCGCATTTATCTAAGCAATGAAAGTATGTGCATTTCACTGTTTTTCATATTGGAATATATGTATTTCTTTGTTTACCCCTGACCTTGGTGGGATGCACACACATACACACAAACACAAAAGAATCCACACACATTGCTTTGAGGATAGGTACTATAGCAAACAACCTAGTAAAAATAAAACAGCATTCATTTATTGAATACATACTATGCTCTTAGTGCTATAGTAAGCACTTTCCACACAGTATTTTGTATTTTGCTCAGGAGATCCCTATGAAACAGGCGATGTTATCAGAGACGAGAAAATGGAAACTTGAAAAAATTACCCAAGGTCACATAGCTGATGAGTTATACAGGGATGTGCCAGTTATCAACTCACCGCCTCTAAACAATTGGTTGTGATACTAGAGTGTTTCTCTTTTGCCGACTGGAATGATGCTAAACTTTGTCAGTAGAGGGCACTGGAGTAACACTGGGGGAAGTAAAGACTTTTCTGTTTCACTTCTCTTTTGCTTCCGTGGCTCTGTGTTGACCCATAGGATACCTAGCGAAGCTTAACTCCTCTGTTCCCAACTCTCCCTCCCAGAAATTTCAGCATTACCCTCTACTGATGCCTTCTGACAAGCTCTGCACGTGCCCCAGTAGCAGGTTCATCATGGGTGGCAAATCCATAGGCAGCTTCCTGCCGTCCAAGCTGGTTTCCCTAAGTTCAATAGCATTGGCCACAGGTAGTTTCCTAGCAAACGCAACAGGCACACCCTCCGGCCTCCCAGCAATTCAAGGGCATCCCCCACAGGCTACTTCCCCGTGAATTTTATCCGCACTGCACTCCAAGATTCTGTTGACACAGGCTTCAGCCCACTGACTATGTACTAGCTCTGGTGGGGTCAGCCCAGACAATTTCTTTGCAGTCTCATGGGCTGGAGTCACACTCTTGCCAAACAGGTTTGAATCCCAGTCTTGTGTAGAGCTCCTCGCTTTCCTCATCAGTTCCTTCCTTGGGTACTATGCCTCCACCTTAGGGTATTCTTTTTGAGTTGTCTTCTGTTTTCTCTTAAAAATTAATTCCCAGCAGATAGTTTATAGTTACTTGTATTAAACCTTCCCCGTTCAAGTTACTGTGTTGTTTCTGTGACCTGTCTAACCCTAATACCGAGAAAGGGACTAGCGCAACCGAAGTTTTTGTGATTCAATATTCAGTGATTTAACAACTCAGTTTGGATACAGCAGAGTAGGTGTTCAAACAAGGTTTGTTTCTGAGGTGAATTTTTATTCATTTGGGGAAAATGCCTGGTTCTGCACCAAAGACCTTTGCGATACAGGTCAAACAGAAGTCATTTTTGTGTTACTCAAGATATGCAAGAATATTACATAAATGAGCCTGATGCCAAGGTCGGGTCAGAGAATGATCTGTCCCTAAGGATAGAATAGATAGACTGCACACTGTTAATGATTACAATTTGGGCCTTTTCACAGCTTAGCCAGGGTTGGTTTTTACAACATGACTTTTGATTTTTTTGCTTGAAACACGATTTCTGACTTGACACTAACATTCAAATATAAATAAAAGCACACTCCAACTCTGCATCAAACTCCAAATTTAAATGAACTTTGAATTAGTTACCACCTATGAGTAACTCCTCTTATTTACATCCAGTAACAGAGCAACAAGAGTGAAAGGCCAAGGGACTGTTTGCAATCCCCTTTCCAACCCTTTGTACTGATATAGATAAAGGCTGACTAAACTACTCAAGAAAGAAAGTGGCAGGATTCAAAACCATTCAGAAGATCCCTGCAAGCGACCTTCACACTCATCTGCCCCACCGTCACCTACCCCTCTGTGAGATCCAGGGGTTCTCCTATTCCAGACTTCTTTCCAATTTACAAACGTGATCAAACTTCTCCCCCACTGAAATAACCAAAGGTTTCCTGCATACTTTCCTAACATAGGATCGTAGCTTAGGGGGATACCATCCCCCTTAGGATCTTTCTTTCCCTCTGTAGCCAATGGTGCAAACTTGCCTTCCCCCTCCTCTTCCCCAATGTCTTCTGTAATGCCTCGGCATTGTTATCACTGTCCCCAGGGAAACTCCATCAGAAGTGTTGTGGTAAATGTCGTAAGTTATGTCCTTTTTGCCCAATTGTGTCTTCACCTTACCAGGCCCCTCTATTGTATTTGACAATTTTTTCATGCCTTGTCTTAATAAACTGGTACCTCTTAAGCACCCTGCTTTCAACTTGAGTCTCCTTATACCTCCGTGACCGTTCATTCTTGTTGCCTTTGTCAACACCATTTCCTAACCCTTAATTTTATGTATAATGCCTAAATACTGTCCGTGATTCATTTTCTTTTGGCTTACCTGGGGTGATGCCATGAACTTTACAGTTTTAACTAGCACGTGGCCTGGTAAATCCTACATCTGTAAAACTAGTGTGGATCACTCTAACTCCAGACGTATGGATGGATCTCTCTTTTAGTGACTTACAGAATATCCCCACCTAGACACCTTGTTGGTACTAGTCAACTTCGTTGATACCCTACCACATAACCCCTTACCCTCAATGGCTCTGAGTTCACCTGAAGCTATGGTGGCCAGTTTCTGCTAGCACTATAACATTCTCCCTGTAAGCACACACGCTTCATACTTTGACTGCCCTCAACAGCCCAGAAGTGTTGGGATTTTAAGCACCTGAGGGCAATCCTCCAACAAAAAGAGAGGGAAATTGGTGAATAAACACTCGAATTTCCATGAGCTCAGGGGGACAATTCTGAGCATGTTCTGGAGCACTGGTGTTCTACATGATTTCCATAAAGCTTCCAGTTGGACTACCCTGTCACTTACAGTGGAAACTCACAGATAAAAGTACCCTTCATCAACCTTCCAAGCTTTCATTCCGCCATTCCCCCCCACTCCCTCACTTGTCCTTCTTGGTATTATCTTCCAAACTGACTACCAGCGCCCAAGTCCTTGACTCAGGGATTGCTTTTAGTTGGTATCAAACTTAAGCAGGCACTTCAGGATCAATGGAGATAAAAAGTGACATGTGATTTTTCACCTCCAAACTTGCTTTCTTTTTTCTTATTTTCTCCATCTTGTTTATGAAAAATAAGAGATACCCAGTCATCTGAATCAGAAACCTAGATGGTCTCCTAGATGTTTCATTTTCACTGTACCTGTCACTACTGCCCTTGCCTTCAACTGAGCTAAAAATATCACTAGTTCCTTGGTCTCACTACCTGCCATCCCCCTATCTCTTATACCACGTACCCTCCATAGCCTCTGTGGGGGTAATGTGATCTGAATGAGGCACCTCTCTTCTCCTTCCCCCTTACATTTTAAACCCTTCAGTTGTTTCCTGAGTGCATGGTTATAGACCAGACTGTTTGAGAAGCAGAGATCTCTGTCAGCAGCCCTGCTCCTGCCTACTTGTTCAATACTGCCTTCAGACGCTCCTCCACCTGTACCTTATGCTCCAACAAAACCAAACGTTTTGCAGATGTGCATATATAACCCCCCTCATATTTCCAAGTGTTTGAACGTGTATGTCTACCCATCTGGAATCACCCTCTTACACTTGCCCATTTGGCAATCTCCTACTCTACTTTTAAAATGTCATTTACAGTGAATTTTCTCTAGGAAAGGTACGCCAAACGCCTTCCAATGCCGACCCACACAGGTGTGCACCCTTTTTCTGGGTTCTCTAACCCTCTGCGATTAACATTTTAAACACACCTTTTTGCATCTTATAAGGATACTATTTGTTTTATTTTTTTTTTTAATTTTTTTTTCAACGTTTATTTATTTTTGGGACAGAGAGAGACAGAGCAAGAACGGGCGAGGGGCAGAGAGAGAGGGAGACACAGAATCGGAAACAGGCTCCAGGCTCTGAGCCATCAGCCCAGAGCCCGACGCGGGGCTCAAACTCACGGACCGCGAGATCATGACCTGGCTGAAGTCAGACGCTTAACCGACCGCGCCACCCAGGCGCCCCTGGGATGCTATTTGTTTTAATGTCCCGAACACACTAAGAGATCAGTGGCTTTTTGTGTAACTACTCAGTGTCTATAAGTAATGAAGAAGAAGAACTTTCCCGACTTATTACTTAACCTTAGAACATGGTCTCACATGTTATAGACATACTTAGTAAGTGGATATAAAACTAAACTTCATTATGACCTAAGTTTTTCTTGTTGACAATCCATTCTTGATTTAGGAGAGTGTACACAAAACACTATTTGATTGGGAGTAATAGGTTATTTTCTCCTAATTTTGATTTAAAAATTAAAAAAAAACCACACACCATCAATTTTAAGTATGAAAATTCCTCTGTTATATATAAGTTAAAACTCTTTAATAGTACTTGGGAAGAATTAACTATTTCTAGAGTAGTAATAGGATCACACGCACTACTAACCCATCACACATGACAATAACATGTGTGTGCATGCATTGAGAAAGGTGGACAGAGAGGGAGGAAGGTCAGGGGAGAGGGAGAAAGGGACAGGGGTACCTACACATGCTGGGTAACCTTGGGAAGGGAAAAGAATTCTGTGGTCAGTTAAGATCTGACATAGAACACTAGACTAACTTGTCTGTTTGTGAACTTGAGCACATTACTATATTTGGCACGTCTCAGTTTCCTGTTAAACCCATAGTTTATAATGTGTCTGTAAGATAAAATACTAAAGAGTGCATGTAAATAATTTACTCATGTTTAGCACGTGACAATTTCTTAAACCTGGAAGCTGAGCTAATATTGAAAGTACTCTTCATTTTATCAGAGATGGAAACCATTTGAAAAGATTTTTCACTCTTCTCGTCATACCTCTTCATGTAGTTCTCTCCAACGAGAATTAAACGTCTCAAGTTCCTCATTGATCAGTTCATCCATGACTCCACCATCTGTTAGGGTCTGTGCCAATATGCGAATCTGATTCGGGTTATCCTCTGAATGTTGCATCAAATTTTCAAGTGACTGAAACACATTTGCAATAATTACCATTTCCCTTCTTTCTCTAAATATATTGAATTAACACAAAATGCTTAGTATCTTCTTATTTACAGATCATTAAGTTAAAAGCAATTTCAACCAATACGTAATTGGGATAATCAAACATCAAAGATCATTGTTATTAAAACATAGGATGTTTTCGCAGGTATATCTTCATGGGCTTGTGGCAGGACTGTGGGCTGGGGTACTTAAAACTTATTCACAACCACCTTCTTCTGTGATGTCCTCTACTTTTACACCTGGAAAGACAAAATACTCAATTTCTCAACGTCTTTTATAGCTAGTGATGGCTAACTGACATGATTCTGACAATATACACAGGTAGAAATTCAAGAGCAGTTTCCCTTCCCAAATTAAAAAAAGAAAAAAAAAGTTGTAACATTTAGAAAAAAATCCCTTTGCCCTTCATACTTTTCACACACACCCAGCTTTTAGGTGGAGCAGCCATCCTTGGACTGAAAGGCAAGAAAGAAAAGGATGAAGTCCTTCCATCTGATAATTTAATAGGATAACTGCATCATCACACCCCCTGCTCTGGCCACCATGCTTCTACTAATGCACTGTGTGCGCTGCCTCTTTTATGGAAGATGCATCACATGGCTGATTGACAAGGAATGCTTCATCAGTTCACACCTCTGAAGAGGGCAGGACCAACATTAGGGTCCATTTCTGACCACTCGCATTGTTCTCCGATCCCTCTTCAGGTTCTACAATTCTCTTGAGGAAAGCAGTAAGTTGGATATATGATGTTTAGGTTTCTGTTCTAACATTCCAGAGTCTCAATGCTATCTAAGGAATCATTTTTTCCAATTTTCTTCCCATCTTAATTTATGTACCTCACTTTAGCATATTTACACAGGGACTGCGTTGCAAATGGGCCTATATAAAACCACACAGCTAAACTACATATTCATTATATATGAAGGGTAACCAAAAGTACAATAAGATGGACAGAACATAAATTATTGTTCGAAGTTCACATAAATCAAAGTTTATACATGCAAATTCCTTTAAATTTTACTTTTGAAAGGTCTTCAAAATAAAACTTGAGAGGGTACTAAGATTCTGTAGTACAGAAAACGTAGTACATTTTAAGGATATATTTCTAATATCAGAGCATGCCCATTTGATACTTCACAACATTGTGTAAGGTACAAATTCATGCTTTTAAATAATTTAAAAGTATGGCTCAAAAAATAATAAAAGTATATTTCAATGCAGTAAGTGTAGCTTTTACACTGGAAATAACGTTTTATATTATCGTTCCATTTAGCTCTACTGCAAAGGAGGAAGCCTGTGCATTCAAACTGTCTTTGCAGGTCTGGATGTGGAAGATTGACGCAGTAAAGAAAAGTGGCAACAGAGAACCTCATAATTCAGAAAAAGACAGATGTCCTTTGGAAGAGGTATTTAAAGCCTCTTTAAAACCTTGAAGGTTTCTAGAAGACACAAAGGCTTCACCCAAAGTGCCAGTGTGGGGTGCGGGGAGGCATTAGCAAGTATGCTCTGTACTTTCTACTTGGTACTGGGCGTCCAGTGCATATCAATTATGATCGTCTAGATTAATTCACCACTTACATCCAGCACCTCAGAGATTTCCTCAGCTCCACTAGGAATATTTTCCGTGGTTTTAAGTTTGAATTCTACTTCATTTAGCCACTTGTTTGCCTTCTCCAAGTATGACAATAATTCGTGCCAGCACGCCCAAACTTCCTAAGAAAGAAATACATAGCACAGATGAAATACTTCATACAAAAGTGACTTGACACTTTGGAATTTCCATTTGTAAAACTCTGAAAATAGAACATGTTTATTTCACATCATTCACCCTGGTCATGCTGATCATCTAATATGTTTATAATTACTAATCATTAAGGAAACCTTCTATTACAAAAATTAATTACATGGTCAGTGATTTACTTTTTCTAAATAGAAACATGATTCATCAACAACAGAGTATGGAAAATAAAAGAAATAAAAGAATACCTAAAAATGCATATACAAATCTAACATCTCAAAACATTAACCATGACCACTTTTCTGTGACCTCCTTTAAACTTTATCACATGTAAGTAATTTGATAGTTAACATTAAAGTACATATTTAGTTATAGTGCTCTTGAAACCTTACACCATACAATTTTTCCATATTACGAAGAAGACATTTTTAATGAAAATTTAAATTTCATTAAAGTGGCTATACTTTTGTTTTCTTAACAATCAACACTTTTTGGGTAGTTAGACTATTTTTAGTTTTATTCGCTATTATAAATTTGAGGTGAGCATCATCAGGGGATATGGATATTCTTCCCTATTTCAAATTATTTCTTTCAGGTATATTAAGAGGAATATGACTAGTAACTATTTCAAGACTATGACTATTTTTAAATGGCTTGCGATATGTATTTAAAAATGATGACTGTGGGGCGCCTGGGTGGCGCAGTCGGTTAAGCGTCCGACTTCAGCCAGGTCACGATCTCGCGGTCCGGGAGTTCGAGCCCCGCGTCGGGGTCTGGGCTGATGGCTCAGAGCCTGGAGCCTGTTTCCGATTCTGTGTCTCCCTCTCTCTCTGCCCCTCCCCCGTTCATGCTCTGTCTCTCTCTATCCCAAAAATAAATAAACGTTGAAAAAAAAATAAAGAAATAAAAATGATGACTGTAATAAACAAACATACTCATATATAAAAAAAAGTAAAACTCTAGGATTGCAACCAGAATACATAAAAAAGTATTCTTTGACTTTGGGTATGGAAAAGGAGATCTTAAATAAGACATTTTGTTAAAAAAAAAAAAAACACCATAAGACAGAGATGAATAAATGTGATTACATTAGAAATAAACCCTTCTATTCATCAAAAGGCACCATAAAGACATTGAAAAACAGCCTCAAACTTGAAGAAAACAATTGCAAAATTTCTAACAGGTAAGTAAGAAACGAATGCCAACAAATCAATTAAAGGTGAACAGACATCCCAATAGAAAATGAAAGGAAAATCTGAACCAGCTTTTCAAAGAAAAAGATACATGTATACCCAATAAACATATGAAAATATGTTCATCCTTATTAGTAATCAAGGGAATGTAACTCAAGATTGCAATGTGATATGCATGCCATGTTGACTGACTGACACAAGTGAGAAGTTTAACAATTTCAAGTGTAAGAGAAGATACGCATTAACAAAAATTTGTATTTATTGCCAGTGGGTGTGTAATTTGGAATGACCATTTTGGAAAACAATTTGTCATTCTCACTAAGGTGAATATTCACATAGGCAACAATTCAGCAACTCCACTGTTAGGTACACATCCTCAGAGGAACTGCTTTGTGTAGACGACAAAGACAGTTAAGAGAGTATTCATTTCAGCATTTTTTGTAGTAAACAACATTTTTTAGAATAGCCTTGGTGTCTGCTAACAGGAGAATGTATAAATACACTGTATTACATTTAAACAGAGAACATAGAAGTAAAAATGGAAATTTCATCACACAGAACAACATGGAAGAGTCTCAGACACAAAACTGTCGGGCAAAATGGGCAAGCCCTAGAAAACTAAATGTTATATGTTATGATTTGTTTGCAATGTCCAAACAAGCAAAACTGAGCAACATGTTATTTAGATATTCATATGTGTGTGATAAAACATTTTTAAGCAAAGAAATAATCAAGGCAAATTTCTGGATTATGGTTATAGATGTTGGGGAAAAAGTAGGAAGATGTGCTAGAGGATAAGAATACAAAAATGGTCATTTTCCATTAGCTTTGAGATTGGAAATATTGGGCAAACCTATAAATACAGTAGTGCAATCACCACATCCCACTATCCGCCCCCTAATACCATTAAAAATAAAGCCAAGGAAGGAAGTTTTATTTCAAGAGAAACCAAACATTCTATCAGATTTCCCATGTTTTCACTTTGCTTATAATCCATGCAAATGATGGAAGGAGGTACATTCCCTCTCTTATTGATGAAAAGTATCAGTCTTAACCTGCCTTGCCACCCAATACTACTTGTTTGGTATCTTGTGGGCAGTTTAATATAGAAAGTGAAATTAAGTATTTTGTTTTAAAAGGTGCTAGAAATCTTAAATCTGGGTCATTTCCAGCTCCTGCTGGACTACAGGCTGTCTTCCTTCTGGGCAGAGATCCCAGTGGGAAAATATAAATATCTCCTTAAATACCCGAGGGTACTTTAGAGCTTTGAAGATAAGGAGATGTGATTGGTAATGTGTCTTATTAACTTTGGTGCAGATTGAGGTAATGAACTACCTTGCTGATTTAACCATCAGGATGGATGGCCCCTTGTGTCCTCAACGTATCTGAAGGGCACAGCTGGAGAGGCTGAATGTACTGGCTTTACAGGTCACCTTTGCAAAATAAAATGTAGTCTTGCAGCCTGAATTAGGGCTAAAAGCCACTTAGAATAACTGTTAAGGTTAACAGTTTGGAACTTAAAACTACTCTGAAATCACAGAACTCACACTGGCTCTGAAGAGATTACAAACAATAAAGGAAACTTCCATTCAAAATGGTGAATTGAGCTGATGTGATAATCCCTCCACTCCCTCCTTCAGTAGTATTGAAATGCTAGATAAATTATAAAGGAAAATATTTGAGGTCATGGCTGTACTATGAAATATGAAAGTCCTTATGCAGCAGAAACAAAGAGGGAAATTAAGCACAGGGAGAAGTGGGGAGGCCGAGCTTACCAAAATACTGGAATATCAGAACAGGATATATGACATAAAAGCTAGCATATTCAACACTAACTTGGGATGAAAAGAGAGGCACTGGTCTCATGCATTTCAGGGAGATGGAAAAGCATAAAGTTGTGTGTCACCTATCCTGAAAACAAGAGCTATAAAATCCCTACCCACTGGAGTAAAAGGAATTAGCAAGGAGGCTGAGAATCCTTTGGATTTTGGTTGGAAAATAAGGATTCACACACAAAAAAGCTGCAACCTAAGTTTATATCACACCTGAGAGTAGAATGTAAGATTTCTAAGACTCTGGTAGAAACATTAGGAAAAAACTCTTAAGGACCAGAGGATAAAGGATGTCTAGTAAAACAATTCCTACTAAAGGTGAGCTCAAACATACACAAAAATTACAAGCCGTGTGAGGAAATTCCCTGCCATTCAAGACAGTCACTAGTTATACAGAATGGTAGAATCCACAAGTTATAATCTAAAGACAGTGCAATTATAAAGAATTTTATAATAAATAAGTTTACCCTGGTGTGAGAAGTTGCCAGTAGGATCTATTTTTCTTGAGATTGGCAACTAGAGCTCATACTTAAGAAATGAAAGGATTAACTTCCCTGCATTCTATGTTAGAATAGAAACTTCTGCTACATGCTTTCATAAGCTGTGGCTAAAGACAGGGCGCTGATGCAGGGGCAATGGAGGATGTGCAGGGGGGAGAACTGGAAAGTGAGGCAATTCTTTTTTTTTTTTTTTTTTGAAAGTTATCTCTACACCCAACGTGGGACTCGAACTTACAACCCCGATAAAGAGTCACATGCTCTACCAACTGAGCCAGCCACATGCCTCTGAGGCAATCCTTTTCCCTCAACTTTTTATTGCAGTGTTTAAGAGAAACGCATCTAGTCCCTTTTCTTTAAAGGATCTAAAATAATTTCACTCATCAAATGGGTGGGTACGTTCAGAAAAAGATTGTCGGTATGCATTCCCTCCTGAGCTTCTGGCATGGCCAAAGAGGAATCAAGGACAACTCTTGGAAGTTTCTAATTTCTGACAGTTATGGGAGATGGGGATCAGTCCGTGTTTGCAGGCTAAGATGAAATGTGGTGGGGAAGTAAGACTCCAGGATATCATGGAAACATGGGCTTAAAGGAAGTAACTATCTAGAGAATGTGGTTTAAAGCTACTGGCAAGAGTCAGCCTGAAATTGTGTTGAATACTCCAAGGTACCAAGAATGCAGAGAAGATCCTTTTGGGGATTCACAGTCTATATGAATATGGATCCCCAAAAGACCACACCAAGTCTATAGAGAACAAGCCAGATAAATCAGTGGTGATAACCTACTAAATCTGGTGATAACATATTCATCATAACAGGTGTCTGTGGGTGTTAATGAGAGGGTACAGCAGTTGTGACCAGCAAAGAAAAGGACACTGATATGAAGAGTATACGTTCTCCTCATTAACCTCCCTTAAAGCAACACAATATGATCACTACCCACAAACTTATTGGAAGGGAGGGACTCTACGATCATTGTTTTTCTCACTCCCACCTCTGTATAATTTGCTGAAGCCAGAGATTAGCTTAAACTAATGGAAGATGTTAATAAACTATGAGATCAAAATTTAAATAAGACTAAATTTTAATAATTAAAAGTGAATCAAAAGTCATGGTGTCAGACTGCAATAGTGATGAGGAAGCCAACTACTAGGCAGAAATTGATGTTTGACATGGTTGGTGACAGTTATTGGGAAACCAAAACTCTTTCATGCTCATGACTCACAGAGACTTCTCAACCAAAAGAACTGCATAGGTTTAAACTGTTTCACAAAAGGAATAGAATTAATTATGCATAACCAGAAGAGTGTATAAAAGAAGAGATAAACTTCAAAATAAGTAAGTAAAATCTCAGGAAATGGAAAATAAGGTTTTGAAAAAATAGAAAATTATAAACACACACATATAGAGGATGATGTGTATATAGAGATGAGTAT
The DNA here is from genome assembly GCF_014898765.1 of Herpailurus yagouaroundi. Lineage (NCBI taxonomy): Eukaryota > Metazoa > Chordata > Mammalia > Carnivora > Felidae > Herpailurus > Herpailurus yagouaroundi. The sequence goes on from NW_024420586.1 coordinate 10,681,222, forward strand.
ATTTATATATCAAAGGATGAAATATACAGTAGTCAGTTGAAGAGATCATTTGAGAAATGGAAGACGGATTTCAGAAAAATACACAGAATCCAATAGACAGAAATGGAAATATAGACAATATTAAGGGGAAACCTTTAGATAATAGCATATGGTGACAGATGGTAGCCGCAGTTGTAGTGAGCATAGCACAATGTATAGCGTTGTTGAATCACTACGCTTACACTTGAAACTACTGTAACACTGTGTTCCACCATACTCAAACAAATAGAGAGACAGAGAGAGAAAGCAAAATCTGTTGTCTGAGCGCTACAGAAAATAAAAGAAAGAATGGGAAGGGAAGGAAAGGCATGACATGGAGTTTCACGGAAGTCAGAACTAATTCACTATATGCTCCATGAGGGAGGCACTTTTATTATCTAGGAAATTGCTTTCTGACAATATTTATTTTTTTTTAAAAATTTTTTTCTTCAACGTTTATTTATTTTTGGGATAGAGAGAGACAGAGCATGAACGGGGGAGGGGCAGAGAGAGAGGGAGACACAGAATTTGAAACAGGCTCCAGGCTCCGAGCCATCAGCCCAGAGCCCGACGCGGGGCTCGAACTCACGGACCGCGAGATCGTGACCTGGCTGAAGTCGGACGCCTAACCGACTGCGCCACCCAGGCGCCCCGCTTTCTGACAATATTTAAATGAAACATTTAAATATTTTCTTCTGTTCTTAATTTCTTTATGTCATTATCATTCTTTGCTTCCTGTTGGCCATATGGTCCATTTAAAAGATATGCTAATCCCTCAGAAATCTATTTTGGGATATGTTTTCTAAAGGTGTCTTTTATTTTTATGATAATAAAATTTCCAAGACTATTGGACTATCCCTCTATTTCTCATCTGTGATCACACTTGTGACCTCTTCTATTTGAAGTTATAAAGCCACCCAGTCCCTTTTTATTTCCTCTCCACTTCGTTGGAATATATATAAATTCTTTATCAACCATATTCACGGAAATGACTCACTTCATGTGGGGGAGGAGGACTTAAAGGCCAGCTAGTGAGCAGTATCTGGCAGCATCAGCTTTTAGTGCTAGGTAAAGTTTTCTGCCCTTGGGCACAATCCTTACTGTTAGTAAACAGCATTTTCACAAGGAGGATCATAATTTATTTTTGATGCAGTAACACAGTAATCATTTGAGACACATGAATTATTTATCAACTATTTCCAGATAAGCATAATCTAAGGGGTAGGAACATGTGAAGAAGATAAAGCAGCACTTATGATAATAAATATAATGTAAAATGTCCTTCCCAAAGAGCCAGGCAACATGTCCTGTGAAGAATTCTATAGGGCATAGCGGATATTAAAAACAATTATAATAAAGTACACTTCCCCATGAAATGCCTTTCTAAAATACTTACGATCTTATGCACATTCAAATATATGAAAAAGTAAAGACCAGCTTCTATAAATCTTGAGAAAACCTGTAAGATTTTTGTGACCTAATAATAATGGTAGTAGTAAGAAGAATTAGAATTAGAACTGCTCACATTTACTGAGCACTAGGCTAAGTACCTGAAATAGAAATGCTCAAGCCTAAGTAGTCTTACACCAGTGCTCACGTTCTTAATCGCAGAGCATCATACATGACCATAAACTGACACATAATGAATAAAGATCAAGAAAAGCAACTGACTTCCAAGGTCTTGCATTTTCCATTGAGCCTGGTGCAGAGCCACTGGTAGTTGGTGGTTAGAGTGTCAAGTTCCTTCTGTAAGGCCTCTCGTGCTGCAGGGGGAGCCTCAGCTATGACACTATTGACGGACTCGGTAAGGAGTTTCACTTTTGCTTCTTTTTGCTGGGCCTCTTCCTTAGCTCTCTGAAAAATAAAGAATGCTCTTTCTCAATAGTGAGTGAGGCAATGGCTTTACTTCCAAAATGCATTCCTGTCTATCATATACTTTCTTCCCCACAAGATTCCAGTTAGATCCCTATTAGAAGATGAATCAAAATAAATCCAATGGTGACTATAATAACTTCCATTAATTTAGGTTTAGCTAGAATTTGGAGTCAGAAAGAAAAAAAATATCATCAGAACATAACAGCACTTTAATCAGAATGGTGTGCAAAGCAGTCTACATGTGGGTATGTATTTGTGGTGTGCTCTCTTTCTTTCAAATATAAATGTGTGTGTATGTGTGTATACACATGCCTACACACACAGAGAGAGAGACACACACACATATAAAACAAGAAACAAGTATTTCAGTACTATGTTCAAAAATATCCCATACTCTAGAATTGAAATCATTTATAAATTACTCAGATGGATGAGTAATATTGAAATCAGTGCAATTATCATTGTCTAAATCGAAAGATAATTGATATAAAAAAGTCTTCTTAATGCTACATCCAGGTCCGTATTTTGACAAAAGAAAGTTCTATTCAGTAACTGAACACATACGACAGAAAGAGAATAGCAGCCTCTGCTAGGAAGGAGGCTACCTGGTACTCAGCCATACCTTTTTGCTCTTCTCAGGTCGAAGATAAATTGTTTCACAGAATATCGACATCATGCAAGGCTACTTTGTTACCATTGTGGACCATGACAACAATACCACTATATTCCATAGCCATGTTAGAATACATACAAAATATAAACACTGTCCAAACCACACAAACCCAAACACTTCCCGGTCCCCATTGATACGACTCTGTGCTGCTTCTTTATCAATTCTACTGCCAAATTTACTCTAGTATTCCTTCATTCCAGGACAGATTTATTAAGCTACCAATCACAGAGTTATTCCCAGGCAGTGACAACATGCAATCCAAAGCAAAGCTCTTCAACTCTCCCTCAAATCATTTCTCCCTCAAATCATTTAACACCAGCCCAAATCCTACCACAGGTTCTAATATTCTCTGACTCCTACAACCAAGTTAGGTCCATATAATTGGACAAGTTGGGTTTATTACAGAAGTCCTTTCACTGGTTGAAGGCTGTTGGGGGAATGCTAATTTCATCCTAGTGAGGCCTGACACATAGGTGGGAAAGGTGGGATTCAGGAAGCACAAAAAGCCCTTACATAAAGAAGAACAGTTTCTGGCAGGGGGAAGTTGGACCTACATGCAGGGTAGTGAGTGAGAGTAAGGGGATATGGGCAAAAAATGGACAAGCTCAGCTATAAAATGCCTTTGTATGTTTCAACACAATCCCCCTATGCTTTTGGATTTACTCCCATAATACCTTAAAAGTATACAATATGATGACAAATCCAAGTTGTTTTGAATACTAAATGATTGCCTTCATTGATTTTAATTTATTTCATTGAAAATTTTAGTTGAAAATTCTCCAATCTGTTTTTGCTATTACTGACCATGAGCTCTGTGTCTATACAAACCGTATTTTGACTACAGTAATTTTAGCATTGCAAACAATTCTGACAACATGAATCACTTCGTATGTGCTGCTCTGGGCCATGACAGACATGCTGTAGGTGCTACTTTGGTGGTTCTTTAACAAAACCTTGCAGAATACTCAACATGAGAAAAGTGAGTTTCAAAGTGTTTAGGGAAGTCATCCTGGAATCTACATCTTCTTTCTTCTAGTTTATGTTAAGCCCATCTCAAATCCTCCACGAAATGAAGAAGCATGCTGTGCAGTATGCAATGAATGCAATTACATTTCATTCAAGTTACACACAACCCATACAACTACAAAAAACGCAGGATGAGAAACATTTCTTTCTTCCTTTGTAGGCTTGCATAAATTCTTTTTTAAACAAGCTTAGAAGCAGGGAAACAGTCACAGGAGAAAAGGTGGTAAAATTTTTCCACCGGAAGAAAAGGTAGAAAACTAAATAATGGTTGGTAGAATTTAGGTAAAATCCTCATCAGAAATTATGTTTTTTTCCTCCCTTTGTTTCCATGAACCTAACCATCATATGCTCAGACACCTTTCATTGCCAGTATCTCAAATCGGTGGTTCTCAAAATATGGTTCCTTGAAACCACTTTGGAACTTGGTCCCTGGCATCACCTGACAATGTGTTCAAAATAAAAATTCTCAGGTTTTCCTCCAGACTTACTGAATCAGAACTTATGAGGTGGGGCCTAAAAGTCTGTGTCTGAACAAGTCCTTTAGGTGAACGTGATGCTCACTCAGTTGTAAGAATCACAGTTCTAGTCTGTTACACATACGACAACAGTAAATACATCTTTGTAATTCTGGGAAGCACAAGGACTGGGGTTACAAAAGTGTAGTTAAAAAAATATATAAAGAAGAAAACGTTGAAAGTGAAATATCAGAGATTTTTTTAAAGGTTTAATGTAAAGTTTTACCATTTAGACATTGTAGAACTCCAAAAGAATTTTGAAATCAGGTGTTGTTTATCAAACACTCCCCTAGGTTCTTTTATGTTAATTAAAAGGTTTTATTTATAGGGGCGAAAAGAAGTTACGAAAACAGCACTATCATTTTCATTAAAGCACAGGAAATAGAATAAATACACGGAAGGACATCTCCACTTTTTCCCTGAGTAAATTAGGGAGAGACGTCTGAGTAGGTCTGCCAGTCTCTTTTGACAATGAAGATAAATGTGCTCTCAATGTGAGCACAGGAGGAAGACTGGACAAGGTACCATCACTACCCTCTAACTAGTGAAACAGACCTGAAGGGATTACCTTGATTGGCAGGCAAAAAAAAAAAAAAAAAAAAAA
>NW_024420586.1:10686032-10717755 GCF_014898765.1 Herpailurus yagouaroundi
AAAAAAAAAAAAAAAAAAAAAGCAAACAAACGAGAAAATGCATCTTCTTCTTGCCAACTCCCTTGGCTGTTGTTGTCATAGGCTGCCCAAGCGTTTCCTCTTTCCAGTATCACCCCATACTGGACCAATGTGGTAGCTAGATCAGTTATTTCAACAAGTAAATCAAAGTGGACTAATTGGGTTTCTCATATCGAGAACTGTGTGTAAAAGTTTTAAATATCACACAGTCTGCTCTGTAGCACTGGAAAAAAAAAAAGGATCTGGTTAGCCAGATAGGCAAACTGTTCAAGGGGAGAGGGAAGAGGGCCAAAAGAGGGACAGAGCCAAAGAAAGGAACTGGGAGAAGTACAGCAGCTGCACACAAGCTCACTGCTGATTATCTACTTAGGGATCTGGGGCAGTGGCTACATAATATTAGAGGAGACTGTGGAAACAGCCAGGAGGGGATTGAAGTGTGAGAGGAAAGCAAACAGGGATGCACATGACTTGAAAGGTAAACAAAACAAAAGAAAAAACAATGTCTTGGAATCACTTGGGATGGGATGGCATGGGTGGGAATTAAATATATTCTTTACTCTTAGTTCTCCCACAGATAAAGCCTGTGACTATGACTACATTATTCAACCTACGTGAAGATTTCAGTTTTTGGATCACCAGAGACCAAGTGTGGACTATTTTGCTTCCAAAGAATCTTCTAGCTCTCACCATCTATAATGATATAATTTCCCTAAGAGTGACCTCCCCACAGTCAAATTCAAAATCTTTACAGTCTCTTGTTTGAAGGCTTACAATGGGTTTCCCCTTTCACTTTTCACGAAAACTCCCCCAAACCCTACTAAATTCCTGTATCAGCAGTTATCTACCAAACCCCTCAAAATCATCTCAGGTCATTTACCCTGTTTTACTCTCTTCAGGCTGGCAGGCTTCTTTCTCTTCCCAATGAGACTTAAGGTCTTTGTAGGAGCTCTTACCTCTGACTGGAATGTGCTTCTATGAGGTTTTTTTAAGGCTTTTTCTTAGGATTCATATCTCAGACTAAAGATAATGTCTCACAAATTCCCTACATGTCAAACCTTTCTAAAATACCATTTCACCGCCTGCAAGTCCCACCTAAACCCTAATTATTTTTTTATTTCACAATCTTGCTTCCTGTTTTAGGCAAATTACCATGATCTCAAAAGACTTTATTTCTCCATTCAATGCCTGCTCTCCTTCCACTAGAACGTAAGTTCCAAGTCAGGTCACTTTTATGTCTTAGTCACCACCATGTTCATTGTCTAAAATGGTACTTGGCACATAGTAAGTATGCGATTAATGTTTTTTTTTTGCTTATATGAATACATGATACGTAGTATTATTAGATTAGAACAATTTTGTAGCTTTTAATACCCTGAAAACTATCACCATTTACCCAAATATAGTCTTATATCCTTATATGTTTTAATTTTACTTTGTACATGTGACAAAAACTACATAATCTAGTGATATTTATTTATTTATTTTTAAATTTTTTTTTAACATTTATTTATTTTTGAGACAGAGAGAGACAGAGCATGAACGGGGGAGGGCCAGAGAGAGAGGGAGACACAGAATCTGAAGCAGGCTCCAGGCTCTGAGCGGTCAGCACAGAGCCCGACGCGGGGCTCGAACTCACGGACCGCGAGATCGCGACCTGAGCTGAAGTCGGACGCTCAACCGACTGAGCCACCCAGGTGCCCCATTCTAGTGATATTTAAACATATCAGTTGTGATGTATTTTCTACCTATAATAACTATTCACCAAATTATATAAATTATATAATAAAGTATATGTAATTAATTTCTTACCATGCAGCATCGATGACAATAATAACGGTAATAATAATTACTTTGTTATGGGTGTCTATTTTTTGCCTGACATTGCTTGAGAACTTTCCTATTTCGTCTTTATAATAGTACTGAATAGCAGGCACTTTGATACCTAGTCCACAAATGAGGGGGTCAAGCCCATTGGGTTTAGGAAACTCAACCATGTTTACCAACAGTTGGCAAGGGAACAAACCAGATTTTAAACACAAGTGTCTGTCTCCATAATGATTTTTTTTTTGTCATGAGGCCATGAGCCAAATATTTATTAATATTTAATGTAGGCTCATGTGGTTAAATGATGTGTTACTGCTAGTACAGAAAGATAACAATTATCATTATAGTTACAAATCACTGGAGGCCCACTCTGAGTCAGGCAATTTACTTACATGCAAGTTTCAACTCTCAGTACACACATTCACATTAGAAAATGACATGGTGGAAGACTCTAAAATACAGAGAACAAACCGGGGATTGCTAGGTAGGGTGTTGGTGGGGGGATGGGCTAATGGGTGACAGGTATTAAGAAGGGCATTTGTTGGGATGAGCACTGTGTATTGTATGTAAAGTGACAAATCACTGGGTTCTACTCCTGTAACAAATACTGCACTGTATGTTAACTAACTGGAATGTACATAGATAAATTTAAAATTAAAAAAATCATATGTATGTAAAAATTTAAAATTAAAAAAAAAAAAAAAAAAGAAAGAAACGAAAATGACATGGTGCAGACATGACAAAGTAGAGATCTGAGTTTTCCAAGGCCACTGCATAGATTCTACTTCAGGCCTCACTTCCCAGTCCCTGCTACATACTACTTTCCCTGGTCCCAAATCAACATAAATTTTTATGCTACTGTTTCAGAAGAAGTCCTTGTAAACTCAGTGCTTTTTATTCACATTAAAAGCCATCTGTTAAAGTACTTAGTATCCAAATTCTTAGAACCCCCCTTTAAAAATTAACACAGGTTGTTAACTACATTTTCAACTGTCACTGCATTAAGACTTGATATATTTTCAATTTGAATTTTCATCACTGGCAACAGCTAATGTGACAAGCTGATTCCAATATCTTAATACTATATAATTTCATGGGGAAAATGTTCCTTACAGTGATAGCCAATATTTATATTTTGACCACAATGCATTAAAAGAAATAAATGTTTCAGAATCCATAATGTGTACCGAACTTGAAGCTGAATTCATTAAAAATAAACCTCCACTATTAAGCCAAGGAAAGAACAGACAGTGCAGAATCACAATGTTAAGCAATGTTGCGTCTTTCTTTTTTTTCTTTCTTTGTTTCATTTTACTTGGTTTATTTTACCTTCATCTCTTCAACTGCAGTCTGTAATTCGTCTGGGGTTTTATATTCAAAATCTCTCTCTAGGTATTCTTCTTCAGCTTGCGTCATCCATTCGTGCATCTCTGACAGATCTTTCTGAAGACTTACAGTTTTATCCAAACCTCCCTTTAAAGCTTCCTTTCTGGCATAGACCTGCCATAAAACAAAGCAACAAGCAAAGCATGAATATGGAAAGTCACAAAACATTGTCATTATATTATTACTCAACAGTCTGTAAATAACTGAAAGTTTAGATAGAAAAGATGAAGTAACAAGTAAAAAAGCTTACATGAATGAGGAAATAACTCATGGCGATTGGTTATACTTAATTTCACATTAGTGTTAAAATAAGATATAGCCATTTACTTGGCATACGTAATAAAATGAACATATTCCCCCTCTGACTATAATTTAGCTGTGTGTAGGGCTATGCTTTTCTGTGAATGAAGAATAGAGAAAAAGACTTTTTCATAATATGTCTCAGTTGGATACATAAATTTATTGGCACGGTTTCTAATGTTCATAAATCTGAGTCTATTCTTCCACTGTAGTTTTTAATTTTTTTTTACTCTTCCACTTTAAAGAATGAATCATACAAAACACAGTGTACAAAAAGGGGTATAAATAATTGTAAATATTTATGCCCCCAACATGGAAGTACCCAAATATACAAAACAGTAACATACATAAAGAAACTCATTGATAATAATACAATAACAGTAGGGGACTTTAACAATGCACTTAGATCATCTATGCAGAAAATCAACAAGGAAACTAGGGCTTTGAATGACACACTGGACAAGATGGATTTAACAGATATATTCAGAACATTCCATCCTAGAACAGCAGAATACACATTCTTTTCAAGTGCACATGGGACACTCTCCAGAATAGAACACATACTAGGTCACAAATCTGGCCTCAACAAATACCAAAACACTGCACCCATACCATGTATATTTTCTGACCACAAAGCTATGAAATTTGGGGTATGTGGGTGGCTCAGTCAGTTAAGCATCCAACTCTTGACTTCAGCTCAGGTCATGATCTCATGGGTTTGTGGGTTCAAGCCCTGCATCAGACTCCATGCTGGCAGTGTGGAGCCTGCTTGGGACTTTCTCCTTCCCTCTCTCTCTTTGCCCCTTCCCCACTTGTGCTCTCCTACACTCTCAAAATATAAATAAATAAATAATTTGTTAAAAAAGCAATGAAACTTGAAGTCAACCACAAGAAAAAATTTGGAAAGACCAAAAATACATGGAGGTTAAAGAATATCCTGCTAAAGAATGAATGGGCTAACTGAGAAATTAAAGAAGACAGGAAAAAAATACATAGAAATAAATGAAAACGAAAACACAATGATCCAAAACCTTTGGGATGCAGCCAAAGCAGTCATAAGAGGCAAGTATTTTAGCAATACTAGCGTACCTCAAAAGGTAAGAAAAATCTCAAATACACAACCTAACCTTACACTTAATGGAGATAAGGAAAGAACAAATGAAGCCTAAAGCAAGAAGAAGGGAAATAATAAAGATAAGAGAAGAAATAAATGGTATAGAAACAAAAAAAAAATCCCATAGAACAGATCAATGAAATTAGGATCTGGTTCTATGAAAGAAATAATAAGATTGATAACCCCCTAGGCAAACTTATCAAAAAGAAAAGAGAAAGGACTCCAAATCACGAATGAGAAAGGAAAAATCACAACACCACAGAAATACAAAGTGGCATGAACACTGTTCATTTCAGCTTTGAAGGTAGCAACATATTAGAAACAAATCCAAATGTGCTTCCACGGAGAGTAAGTTAAATAAATTGTGAGATACACACACACACACACACACACACACACACACACACAATGGGATACTATCTAGCACCAATACATCTGTACTGAAGTGAAAGTTGTTCAGTATATAATTTCAAGATTAAAAAGCAGGTTGCAAAACATTATGTGTGGTAATAGGAGACTTGTGATTTTAAATCTTCATAGATTCCTGAGGTACTAATTTTTAGAGAAGAATGTATTACTTATTAACCAGAAAAACAGAAAACTTTAAATATCTAAAATAAAATTGTGAATGCTAATCACTTGTTACAAAGTACCCTGTTGTACCACACTGAGGGTAAAATTTTAATTTTGTACTAGAATGATTATATATCATGTCTCTTTTACTTAAAAAAAGGAACTCTACTCCAATGTCGTCAATTCTTTCCCGTGAAATTAAGTAGAGTTCTATCTTTCAAGTAGTGTAATTTTAATTGAACAGTCTTAACATATAATTGATAATTTTAGTATAATAACGCTTTTATGTAATCTACCAAATACTAAATATGTGCAGAACCATATTAATTTTCCTTATTCTTTACAACCATCTTAATCCTAATATAATGATATTAAAACAACTTTCAGTTCCTTACTCTCCTTGGTGATCCACTGAAATGTAAATAATTGCTTCACTGTGACACAGCTAGAACAGTATGCCTAACAGTTATACTAATTAAAGTATAAAGACTATTTACATAATCAATGAGCCTATAATCAGTGTAAGTAAACAGGTTGCTCAATTTCTACTTAGATCGTCTGCTATAATCTTTTCAGGCAGTTGGCAAAGTGACAATATTAGAATGACTAATGGAACTTAGCCAAAGACTTAGAGTAAAAACAAACAAACAACAAACAAAAACACACACACACACATGCTATTAAACTAAACCAGAAGAAAGGAATCAGGACTGATTTTTTTTCTTTTTTTTTTTTTTTAAGGAAAACCAGGCAGGAAGTCATTCTGAGGTGACAGCACAAATGTACTGGAATGAACATCAGCTTTGGAATCAGGATACGTGGACTCAATCAGTAGCAAGTTAGGTGAACCTGAAGACAACACCTCATTTTCCTTTATCTCTGCTCTATAACTAATCTAACAGTTGGACCACATGATTTCCAAGGTCTTTTCGAAGCTTAACATTCCATAGTTCTATGCCTGATCAGACAGAGATATTAATTTTTTTGTTTCATATTTTAGAAGGATCTATAAAAAGGTATAGGCAATTTTTCCCTTACCTTTGTCATACTAGTGATGCAAACATTCTAGCCTGGAAGTGTGCAATCTACCCCCACAGTTTAAGATGACGTTGCCACAACTAAGTACAGAACAGAAAGTTCTTCATGTTTCCTGTTCTAGAATTCCTGAACGCAACATTCAGCATTGCCCTTCCTCACTTCACTACCTGCCCTCCACCCCCGGCTCTATTTACATATAATTGACATATAACCCTTTATAAGTTTAAGGTATGCAATGTGATGATTTTATAAATATACATACTGTGAAACAATTACCACAACAGGATTAGTTAACACTTCCATTACCTCACATGATTCCCATTTTTTTTTTCTTTTCATGGTAAGAACATTTAAGTTCCACTCTCTTACCAACTTACAAGCATATAATGCAGTACTGTTAACTATAGCTACCTGGCTATACGTTAGATCTCAAGAACTTATTCAGTGTATAACTAGAAGTTTATAACATTAGATTGAAATCTCTCCATTTGCCCCACCCCCAGCCCTGACAACCACCACCACTACTCTATTCTACAGTTCATCTTTTTTAGATTCCTCATAGAAAATTATACACTATTTTGTCTTCTCTGACTCATTTCTCATAGCACAATGCCCTCAAAGTTCATCCAAGTTTTTGCAAAGTGCACGATTTCCTTTCTCATGTCTGAATAATACTCCATTGTAGGTATATATGTAATTACGTATGTACGTGTATACACACACATATATGTATATGTACACCATATCTTCTTTATACAGTCATCCAGTGCTGAACATTAAGGTTGTTCCAGATCTTGACTTTTGTGAATAATACTGTAATGAACGTGGGGGTGCAGATACCTCTTTGAGATTCTGATTTCATTTCCATTGGAACTATATGCAGAAGTGGGACTGCTGGATAAGATAGCTCTAGTTTTAATTCTTTTTGAGGAATCTCCATATTGTTTTCCATAGTGGTCACACCAATTTACATCCCCATCAACAGTGCACGAGGGTTCCTGTTTTTCCACATGCTCATCAACACTGGCTCTCTCTTGCCTTTTTTGATGACAGCCATTCTAACAGATGTGAGGTCATGTTTCACTGTGGTTTTGATTTGCATTTCCCTGATTAGGGATGCTGAGCATTTTTTCATGTAACTTTTGGCCATTTGTATGTCTTCTTTGGAAAGAGCATCTATTCAGTTTCTCTCCCCATTTTTAAACCAGATTGTGTTTTGCTGAGTTGTACAAGTTCCTTGTATATTTTAGCTAATGACCCCTTATCAGATACACGGTTTGAAAATATTTCCTCCCATTCTGTAGGCTATCTTTTAATTTTGCTGATTGTTACTTCTGAGGTGCAGATGCTTTTCAGTTTGATGTAGTTCCATTTATTTTTCTTTTGGTGCTTGTGTGTTGGTGTCATACCCAAAAAATCCCTGCCAAGATAAACGTCAAAGAACTTTCTCCCTGCGTTTTCCTCTAAGGGTTTCATGGTTTCAGGTATTTTAAGTCTTTAACACATCTTGTCTTAATTTTTGTGGTGTGAGTTACAAATCTAATCACATTCTTCTGTGTGTGATTATCCAGTTTTCCAAATACCACTTATTGAAGAGATCTTATCCTTTTCCTGTTGAGTAAGTCTGACTCCTTCATCAAATATTAGCTGACTGTAAACATGAAGGTTTATTTCTGGGTGGTCAATTCTCTTCCACTTCTTTATGTGTCTATTTTTACACCAATGTCATACTGTTTCTATTGCTAGAGCCTTGTAATATAGTTTGAAGTGAGAAGTATGATGCCGCTGTCGTTCTTTCTCAGGATGGCTTTGGTCATTTGGGGTCTTTTGAGGTTCCACACAAATTTTAGGAAAGTTTGTTCTATTTCTGAGAAAAATGTCATTGGATTTTTTTAAATTAATGTTTATTTATTTTTGAGGGGGTGGGGGGTGCAGAGAGACAGAGACAGAGAGAGAATCCAAAGAAGGCTTCAGGCTCTGAGTTGTCAGTACAGAGCCTGACACAGGGCTCAAACTCACAAACCACAAGATCAGGACGTAAGCCGAAGTCGGATGCTCAACCAACTGAGCCAGCGAGGTGCCCCTGTCGTCAGAGTTTTAATAGGGATTGCAATGACTCTATAAATGGCTTTGGGTAGGATGAACATTTTAACAATATTAAGTCTTCTGACCCATGAACACAGGATATCTTTCCATTTATTTGTATTTTCTTCAATTTCTTTAATCAAATCCTATAGTTTTCATAGTATAGATCTTTCACCTCCTTGGTTAAGCTTGTTCCTTTTGTTTTTGATACTATCACAAACAGGATTGTTTTATTTCTTTTTCAAACATTTTGTTGTTAGTGTATAGAAATATAACTGATTTCCATATAGTTCTATACAATGATTTTGTAGACTGCAACTTGACTGAATTTGTTTATTAATTACAACAGTATTTTGGTGGAATCTTCATGACTTTCTATATATAAGAACACATCACCTAAAAATAGACAGTTTTATTTATTCCCTTCTGATTTGGATGCCTTTCTTTTTCTTTCCTAACTATGTTGGCTAGGATTTCCAGTACTGTGTTAAACAGGAGTGGTAAGAGTGGGCACCCTCATCTTGCTCCTGATCTTCGAGAAAAAGCTTTCTGCTTTGCACTACCCAGTAGGACCCTGGCTGAAAAGTTGTCATATATGGTTTCTATTATGTTCTGGGGCATTCTTTTATACTGAATTTATTAAGTTTTTTCATGAAAGTTTGTTGAACTTTGTCAATTGTGTCAAAATTTTTTTCTGCATCTTTTTAGATGGTATTTTTTTTTCAACATTTTATTTATTTTTGGGACAGAGAGACAGAGCATGAACGGGGGAGGGGCAGAGAGAGAGGGAGACACAGAATCGGAAACAGGCTCCAGGCTCCGAGCCATCAGCCCAGAGCCTGACGCGGGGCTCAAACTCCCGGACCGCGAGATCGTGACCTGGCTGAAGTCGGACGCTTAACCGACTGCGCCACCCAGGCGCCCCTAGATGGTATTTTTTTAATCTTTCATTCTATTAATGCAGTATATCACAGCATGTAGTATATTTTCATATATTGTCATGTTACCAATTAACATCCTTTATTCAGCAGGTGTTCTAAGGCAGGCCTAGTGGTAATGAACTTTCTGAAATTTTGTATGTCTGTCAAAGCCTTTATCTCTCCTTCATTTTTGAAAGACTACTTTGCCAGACAGTGTATTATTGGTTAGCATTTTTTTCTTTTTATTAAAGTTTGTTTATTTGAAAGAGAGATCACAGTAGGAGAGGGGCAGAGAGAGGGAGGGAGACAAAAAGAATCCCAACCAGGCTCCACACTGTGAGCACAGAACCTGACAGACGTGGGGCTCAAACACATGAACTGCAAGATTATGACCTGAGCTGAATGAAGGTGGACGCTTAACAAAATGAGCCACCCCAGGGCTCCAGCAATTTTTTTTCTTTCAGCGCTTTAAATGTATCTTCCCAATGTCTCCTGGCCTGTAAGGTTTTGGCTGAGAGATCGGAAGAAAATCTTATGACGTTCCCTTGTAGGCAACAAATGTGAAAATAAGTACAGGGAACCTCATTTAAAATGGAGTCAGGAAGACCTGAAGAGAAAGCTGTCACAAATGTACCACCCCCCTTGCAGCCTACATAACCATCAGGAAGAAGGAAGCTCTCTTCTTACCCCAGGAACAATATGCTAACTAATGCCTATAGTCAAGGAGCAACCGCTATAACCTTAAACTCTTTTCTTCTCCAAAAACCTTTTGTTCAAAACAACCTTCCCCAATTTCTCCCTAAAACCTATTAGCAGCTGACCTTGCTTTTGTCTCTTCAGACTTGCTATGGTTTGCCATAGTTTAATTGTCCCAAATTGCATCTCCTCTACTATTCCCAAATAAATTCATTTTGCTAAAAAAAAGGCGGGGGGGACTAATTTATTTTTAATGTCTCTTGGGGAATATGTTTTTGAGTTGAATTTTTTGGTGGCCTATAAGCCTCCAGAATTTAGATGGTCAAATCTCTTTCCAGATTTGAAAAGCCTGCAGCCATAATTTCCATAAATAAGTTCTCTGCCCCCTTCAACTTGATCCATTCTACTGCTAATGCTCTTTACTACATTTTCCATTTCTTTCATTGTATTCTTCAGCTCTCAGATTTGTGTATTTTTATGATTTCTGTTTCTTTTTTAAAAAATTTTCATTTTGTTCATTTATTACTTTCTTAATTTAATTGAATAGTCTTTATTTTCCTACAGCTCATTGAGTTTCCTTTGAAAAACTATTTTGAGGTATTTATCAGATAAACTGCAGATATCCTTATCTTTGAGATTGGTTACTGGAAAATTATTATGATCCTTTGGTGGTGTCGTGATTCCTTGACTGTCCATGTGCCTTGAAGCGTGGCAACACTGTCTTTGCATTCACAGTAAAAGTCAGCTCCTCCAGTCTTTACTATCTGCCTTAAGAAGATAAATACCTTCTGTCAACCTTGTTAGGGATTCTGAGGCTATCTGAGGCTTCTATGAATATGAATGTTCCAAAATTCTTGTTCCCTACTGTGGGAGAATTCTTACCCTTATATGGCTTCCCTTCATCCTGCAAAAACCATACTAGGTATTGACAGCCTCCCTTTTGCTTTCCCGAGAGTGGGGCTAAATGTTCAGGTGTGTGGTCTCTCCAAGACTTGCAGATTTAGACCAACCTTCTGTGCATGCTCATTAGCATCCTACAAAAGCTCACCCTTGTCACCAGCCAGAGTATGCACAGGGAGCCAGCCAAAGGGTCGGGATGCAAGTGGGTGTGGCATGAAGGGCAGTCGTGGTGCTGTGGGAAGTTGGAGTAAACACTGACCCCAGTGGCTGGTAGGCAGAACTCCTGATGGAGTCAGTGATATTCTTACGATCCATGTACTTGTAATACAGTTTCCAGCCCTGGTTGCTGTTCTCCCAGCTGCTCACTACCCCAAACTGGTGGAGCTCTGTACTGTGGATGAAGGACAGGGAAATGTTCCTCTTTGTTTAACACCCCCGCATGGCTGTGAAGCTGGGCACTCACTCACATGGTCTCACTTTTCTGCACAGGAGAAACCAGGGTTCTGGGTAAGAGCTCTCTTGGCACTACCTGTGTCATCTTGGAGAAGGAATGATGCAGGTAAAGTCAGACCTTTCCTCAAACCTCTCCAATGCATCCAGTCTCAGATTTTTTTGGTTTCAAAAGTATATTTGATCTTCTCCACTTGACTCTAGGACCTACAAAGTGGCTCCACTTTCTGTGGGTGGTTTTCTAAGTCAGTGTTCTCCAGGGGCTATCAGACCATGGCTGAAAATGGCTGGAGAAGGTTCATGGACTACTGCAAGGTCAACAGGCAGTAGACCCTATGGAGAGGGTGAGAATCCTCCCAAGTACCTTGGCATATGGTGCTGGATCATACACCATCCACAAAGGCACAGGGAGACAAGAAGACTTGACTTAAGAGTTTGGGCTTGGATAAATGGAAAGATGAAGTTTCATTTATTCTTCCAGGGTGACTACTAGAATAGGAAACTGAGGAGTATATAAGGAATTTGGGTCACATGCTAGATTTAATGTATCTATTCATCAATACAGAGGTATTGAGTCAGAAGATGGATATACAGATCTAGGATTTAGGAAAAAGTCCAAATTATAACAAAATTGTGGAAGCAATAACTTACACGTAACATTTAAAGCCATAAAGCTGAATGAGTTTACCTAGAGATTTAGTGGAGATAAGGAACAGAAGAAGTCCAAAGATGGAGCCCTAGAATGATTTCAAGTTTAGAGGTCCAGGCAAAGGAACCACTAAAGGTATTTATAGTGGTCATGGAAACTGAAGGCAGACTAAGAAAGAACCAAGAGAAAAAGATGATAGAGAAGCCAATCAAACAAAGATAAAGAGTAAATAATGGATTTAATGATGTGAATTCACTAGTGACTGTGACAAAAATTGCTTCAGTGAGTGGTGAGGATGAAAACTTGATTAGGGGGCATTCAAGACAGAACAGGACGAGTGGTATGGAAAGAGTTTCTGTAAAGAACAAAAATGGACAAGTGGCTGGAGGGAATGTGAAGCAAAGGTTTTTGTTTGTTTGTTTGTTTGTTTTAGACTTTATTTTTATGTAATCTCTACACCCAATGTGGGGCTAGAACTTACAACCCCAAGATCAAGAGTCACACATTTCACTGACTGATCCAGCCAGGCACCCTAAGGGGGTGTCTTTTTTAACGATAGGAAACATTACAGAATAATTTCCTACTGATGGAAATGATCTAGTAGGGGAAAGAAATACATTTTATTCTTTAAAAGTTTATTTATTAATTTTGAGAGAGAGAGAGAGAGAGAGAGAGCACGCGCAAGAGTGAGCATTCAAGCGGGGTAGGGGCTAACAGAGAGGGAGAGAGTGAGATTTCCAAGCAGGCTCCACAGTCTCATTGCAGAGCCCAATGCGGGGTTTGAGATCATGAACCACAAGATCATGACGTAAGTCAAAAATCAAGAGGCAGACACTTACCCGACTAAGCCACCTACACACCCTGAAATATACTGCTGATGTAGGTGGTAGGGGATGTTTAACAGGTGACTTAATGTCTGTGCTGAAAAAAGAGGATGGTATGCAACATATAAGTGGAAAGGCTCGTCTTACATAGGAGTATACACAGGTCACTCATGTTAACAATGGGAAAACAGAGTCGTTAACTAACGTGCAAGTCAGTGGGAGTAGATGCAAGCTCCCTTCTAAATGTTTCCATTTTTTTTTCATTGAAACACAAAGCTAGTTAACTGCCATACAGGAAGGAGAGAAGAAGAAATGGTAGAGATCTGCAAAAAGAAATTTGTGAAATACTCATCAGAGGGGTGGGGCTGTGAATGGATATGAATAATGCAGTAAGATTACCAATAAGCACCAAGGGCCTATTTGAAGTTTGCACTCATGATTTCCAAATGAGACTAGCCAGTTATGATAAGTGTTTTCCTCCAGCCATGTTCATCCTTCCTGGTACTGGCACAGCATCAACTGAAAAATGGATCTGATCTGACCTTATATCCATGTAGGATACTGTCACATGGATACAATATAGAAAGACAGGAGAGGACAGGAGAGTTGAGGGAAAACACAAGGGGTGCTTTTAATGATGGATTATAGAATCAACTTTGAGTAAGGAATGGCCAAGACAAGATTAAATGCTTTTCTAATGAGAAGCTGGTAAGATCACTGCATTATGCATTCCATTAGGAAGGAAGAATTTTTGAGGTTGGATTACTGAGGGAATGAGCTGGAAATTAAGGTGCTGATGGTTGCAGAGTAGGGTATCTGAGGTTGAAATTATGGAGAAGTATCTGGTAATGACAATGTTTAGGTTACGGGGCTGAGACCGGGTAGCTAAGGTAGAACAGAAGATACAATCATTAGAGGAGCTTTCAAGGTAGTGAAGGCTGGAAGAATCGTCCGAGAAAATATTGAAATCAGGAAGAATTATGACAGTAATGACAGTAAGTCCGTTGTTAAAATATTCAAGAAATAAGGAGGAGTGACTGAGGGATCTGTGGATGATTGTACCCAAAATATGCATTGAGTGAGAAAAAGACAGTGATTTGCAACTTATGACAATGACATCCTTCTAATCTCTAGACCCAGTGTTTCTTGGTAACTACTATAAATTTAGAGCTGCTAATTAAAAAAAAATATATTTATGCACTAATTATTTAGAAATGACACGTGTTTTATAATTTTATATATGCAGGTTTATGTCTATTTTATGTCTGCTTATTTTATTTACCAGGCATGTACATAGTGGTTACTCTGTGCTAGGTACTCGTCTACATACTTTACAAGATTAACTCATTTGATCAATATTATAAAATTCTTATAAAGTAGGCATTAATATCATCACATTCTCAATACTGGGAAACTGAAGCAGGGAGAGATTAAGCAACTTTTCCAGTACCACACACGTAGGTTATGGTGGGGGCAAGATCTAAACTGAGGCGATATGGTTCCAGAGCTCCTGGTCTTACTATGTTTGCTCTGAAACCATGAGAAATCCTTCTCCATCCTTAAGAGTTTTTGATTTTATCGGCCAAGCACTTCAGGGAAGTGAGCCTCGGAAATCTTTTCACTGTGAGATGGGAGTTACCTTATATAAATGACACCTCTGTCTTTACATACATAGTTTATACGCCCAGTTCAAGATGTACTTCTAATTGTCTACTTCCCCAAAGTAAACACGACCAAAATGGAAGTACTGAGTAGTCTACTAAGCTAGTCAATTTTGTTCCTTCTTCAGGCCCAAGTCTTTCTTTCATTAGTTAAAGGCATTGTGGCTGACTCTGTTGTGTAACACAGGAAACTGAAAACATTTTCATTCCTCCTTGACTCTCTGGACTCTTTACCAGCAAGCACTCTTTACCAGCAAATACTGTCATTTCCAAAAGGATCTGATTAAAAGAAGAAAGGAACGTGTCATGTTAGAAAAAGAATAACAGTCAAAGGTGGGTATGAGTGTAGAATCCATAATCAAAAATATAACAAGGAAGAATTTGCCTAATTGGCAAAAAGACGGATAAAAGCTAAGACTACATTATATAAACATAACGTTGAGCACACTGAGTGAAATAACCTTACTGGAGACAGCTCTTGCTGGAAAGAGTTTCAACAAAGTTTGAATCACACGAGCACTTTGGTCCAGTTTTCCCTGAATAACATATCCCTTCCACACAATATTTGCTATATAATGAGAAAATACACATAAACAGTAATGAGAGACAGAACAACAAGCATTAAAGTGATCTCCATCTCTACTGACGATTTTGGAAAAAATCGGGAGAGGTTTGGACAGTGAACCAAACATAACGCCACCAGAGGATGACGTATTTCAAATTTCTTGTCTCTCCATCTCCACTCATGCCCTTCCTGTCCTTTGCCAGGAGTACTTTCTATCTGGCCAACTGCGGTTCTTGCCTGTTTCCGCTTGTGCCGCTTCCAGCCATTCTTCATAGAATAGGAACATAGAGAAAAGTTTTCAACAGCCACTTGAGATGATGCCACTTCTGTATCTGGAAGCTTAATACCTTCCCAATACACTTAACGTGCATACTAAGTCCTCACTATGACTCATGAGACCATTCACGACTTATTTCCCCCTGGTTTTCTCCTGGCTCATACTGCGCCACTTAGAGAGGCTTCCCTTCTATTCCGCATACATGCTCACTCTTCTCCCCTGCCTCAGCACTTTTTCCCACTTCATCTCAGATCCACACTTTCCCTAGTCCCCATGTCAAAGTGCCAGGTTCTTTGCACTAATCAGATGTCAGCTTTCATTCCACCTCTTCAGAAAACACTTAACTGTCTACCCAACCAAAAGCAGGCTCCCTGCTCCTTTACTCTCATTCTGGGCATTTGGATTGCTTCCTTCAGAGAATCTGTTGACATTAAAATTAGGCATTTGTGCAATATTATGTTAATTCATTTACTTTCCATCTTCTCTACTAAACTATACCCACCATGAAGATAGATATTTATCATGTTTATTTACTTCCCTACTTAACATCTGTTACAAAATGTTTAATAATATATAATGAAATATTCTAATAAGTAATTAAGAAATCCTAAAAATGTTTCTCTAAAAATTACGTAATTGTATGTATATTAGTTTCTTTAATAACCACATAACAAAATAATGTAAAGATATGTATAATTAGGAAATCCTTCCCTTCCTCCTTTCTTCTTTCCAGTATGGTCTACCAACTTGTGAGTTATTTGAATGATGATTATCCTTTATTTTAGAAATAACTAAAATTTGGGGATTATTTTTTTTAGTTTTTATAAATTTATTTTGATAGAGAGTGCACACGTGCATGCAAACCGAGGAGAGGCAGACAGAGAGAATCCCAAGCAGGCTCCACACTCTCAGCACAGAGCCCGATGTGGGGCTCAAATCCATGAACCATGCAATCATGACCTGAGCCAAAACCAAGAATTGGACACTTAAGTGACTGAGCCACCCAGGAACCCCTAAAATCTTGGGGGTTTTTATTTGGATACCAAACTTTTAGAATTTAAAAAGCCAACCATTTTATACCAACAAAATCAAATCATGGGATCTCAAAGGATCCCCAAGTATATCAGACATTTGGACAATTTTGTCTCTAATTGTTTTTTTTCAGATTCTGGCATCGAAAAACAAATGAGTTAATTTTAACCCAAGAAAGAACATCACACCCCATTTTGTGTGTAGCCATTTCTATAATGCATAGATTTACAGTTTCCAGTGCTCTCTGGAGCCCTGAACTGGGCCCAATACTCAAGCTTGGCTTCCATACTTTTACTGTATTGTCTGACTTCTGTTCTGGATTGCATGATACCTTTCTTAAGAAACACAGATCACTTGCCCATAAGATCAGAGCATACACAGTGTGATACATTCCATGGAGAACCAAAGAGATGTAAAATATTCTAGGATGTGATGAAAACACGGATGGGACCTATGGAATTTTTGTTATGAAGCAGGCTAATGTGTTTATACCTCTCTTATAAGGCATATCTGTGGTGTATGTTATAGCAGACATAAGGTCTTAAACAAGGACATTTTAAGACTAACTTGAGATATTTCAAAAATTACACTTCTCCAATTTGCAAAAACCTTGAGGTTTCAGTAATACTGTTGTGTGTATATGTATGTGTGTGTGTGTATATGTGTGTATGTATGTGTGTGTGTGTGTGTGTGTGTGTGTGTGTGTGTGTATGCTATCATTTTCCCTCTTGCTCTAAATTGGTGTTGTTCTTTCCATTCATCCATTAGAAACATTCAACAAATGCCTTTCATACTGGCCTTGCAGGAAAACATAAATGGTATAATCTATTACCTAAATAATATTTTTTTTTCCTGAACATTCCTTCTAGAGCCGGCTTACTCCAGAGAAGAATGCAAGCTAGCTGACCCAGGGCTATCTTCGTCTGTGAGTTAATAGAACTGTTGAGCATTTGCCAGTGACAGTATTAGCTGGGTGACCTGCCTTGCCTTTTACTTTTCTAAATTCTTTACTTTTTCAAATTTAATTTTTGCCTTGTGGCATGATTTCTTTTCAACTTTGAAAGGTTACTGAGAAATAACGAAAGACTGGCTGTGTCTAATACACATAAGATGCAACCTCTTATTAACTTCAAAAAAGGTAGTGGTATACTGAAAAATAATCACTGCTTTAGGTCAAAATTTCATCTTATGAACAAGAAGTATTCGATATATAGTACTTGTGTATATAATATTTAATTTTCCAGAATGCAATCTCAAAATTAAAAGTAATATCTATAAAACACTCTGCTGCATAAAAATGAAGCACTCGGATATGCAGAGTGATTTTGTGTTTTATTTCCCCCTCTGAGCTATTCGTAACTATTTCCCAACTTTAGCTCATTTATTGAAATAAATGTAGTAAAGAAGCCAAACTTGCCTATCTTAATAATCTGAAGTGAAAATTATTTATCATATTTGTACATGCACAGAGACTACTCATTCATTTTATTTCTGTACCAAGTATACAAGTGTAAAGTATGTTCTGCTAATCCAATTACTATTACAAAGTTATGCACAAGAGCAAACATTCGATGAAAATCAGGCCTTAAAAACAGGACACTGTTGTTCAGTATGTTCAGTATTTAAGGTCATCTCAGTCAGGATCCCGATAAGATGCATATATACTATTTAACATATATACTATTAGAATGTTTTTTTATGCTAGACAAAGGCTAGTTTGAAGTAACCATGCTTTACGGCATCGACATACTCAGAGATGAAACTTTCAAAATGGGCAATGGTAAAGGAAGACATTAAGAAATCTTAATTAGATAAAAAGAGGCAAGCCGCAGCGAAAGAGACCGTACATACCTGTCGGCATACGTAATCCCACTGAGTGTTCAGTTCTCTGAGCTCTGTCTCAAGTCTGCAAGCAAACTCTGGCTCTGCTTCATTCTTTATCTTCTGTGCACCTTCATTGACACTGTTGAGACTGGGCTGAATTGTCTGAATATCATTGACTAAAAGCTAAGGAAATAATTCAATTTAAGCCAGCTGCAAAAATTACCACAACATACTAGAAATACAACATAGAGAGGAAACATATAATGAGGATTCAGGACACTGCATGTACATCCTTTCCTTTAAAACGTGATATACACCCACCTACAGATGTCTCAGCCTTACAAAAACTGTTCAGTGGTTTTGATGCTATGAATCAAGTACGGAATTATCTGTATTCTACTTAGATCAGATACAAAAGGAAATAAAATTATTATTCCTTGTTGGAAAAATGTGTGAAAATGATGGGCTTTAGACATCACTGTTTTTGAAATGATTTCGGTTTTCAAACTCAGGATATTGCTGCAACTGTTTATAGCATGATGGGTGTGAAGGTTATTTGTAAGCTGGATTTGTTTTTTGGTTTGTTTTTTAGCTTGGATTTGCAAAGCAAATTCTTTAAAGAGCTAGATTACTTTCATTCCACGACATGACAATGGCATAATGAATATCATTTCAAAAGTCTGTACTGTGTAATAATAGAGTACAGTGCAGCAGGTCTGAGTAGAGCAACACAGTATGACTCAAAATCTGCAATAAGACATAATAAACAGCTCAAAGGTTTCGTTGCCTTTACATTAAACTTTATTTTACACTAAAATAATCTTGTGAGTGTTGAGGAAAAGATCATGCTTTTCTCTTCCTCATTTATCCAACCCAGTTTCTCAACCTTGGGCACTACCATCAATTTAAACTGGCTAATTCTTTGTTGTGAGGGGCTGTTCGGGGATACACACATTGAGGGACACACACAGCACCCCAGGCCACTACACACCAGTAGCATCTATCCCACACCAAGCTGTGACAAAAATGTCTCTAGACATCGCTCAGTGTCCCCAAAGGGAGCAAAATAACTCTGGTTAAGGACCAGTGATATAACCAAATAATAACTTTCATATAAAAGACTTCATATGATAGGGGTCAGATAAAAAACTTACCCTGCACTGTTTCAGCTGTTTTTTCAGAATTTCTGAGTCCCCGAGGGCAGGCCACTCGTCCTTCAGGAAAACATCAACTTCAGCCATCCACTTCTTCAGAGTTTTGATGTGATTCTGGAATCAGAGACCCATTTTAAGCATTACTGGGGTGCCGATTTCTCTTAACACAATTCATCACAGTGATATTTATGAACACATGCCCAGGAACAATTCCCTTGTTTGAAGGATATCTCTAAGTAGCTCTTCAGGAAAAGAATATTTTTACTAAGACTGCATTTTTATGGTCCACAGTATGAGCACTGGTGTATGAAGTCTGCTATTGTTAAAAATAAAAAATTACTACCAAATGTGGTTTTATGATGTTACTCTTGAGAACATTAAATCATATCCCCCTCTAGAGAAATTTTAAGTTACAAAACAACTCATGATAATACTAACAATGTGCCCTTACAGTACATAAAACAAACTATGAACAATAAACTCAATGTAATGGTGTCTTTATAGCCTCCCTAAACCTGAACTTCCACAAATTGTTTTCTACAGTTGACAGTTTAAATAGTCCCTCTAGTTGGGAACTTTGCAGAACAAGATTTTGTCATCTTGCAAGAGAAAACTTCTGATTTCAATTTCTTATTTGCTTGACCAGGCTGAAGTAATGATCGGGTGAAAAATGTCATCTTTTATCATTTATAAATAGCCAAGTATCTCCCATTATTCTTTTTCATATATTGCTTTTTCCCCCCTCCTGCTTTTTTTGGCTACTTTTCAAGTGTATGATTTTCGAGCTCCTTTATTTTCCACACAATTCAAATATGCTGCCCAGATGTGCTATTTTCTCCCTTCTTAATTAAATTTCTGTTGAAAATATGTGCTTCACAGAAAGCTTCTCTTTCAATATGATTAATAATAATGCTTTTTAAAAGCATTTGACTAAATCTAAGAACTTCAGTTCTCAACATTATCATCTTGCTGATATCTCTGGAGTCTGGTTTTGCATTTCTTCCACATCACCACTGTCCTAGTTCAGATCTTATCACTGGCTCCTTGATTACTGCATTAGGTCTTTTTGGTATCTGCCTCAATCTTACCCTATGCTAATCCATTCTCCACTCTCCATGTGTCAGTGTTTTTCTTCTGTCCTCCTTCTTCTTATCACAGTGATGCTTTGAAAACAATGATATCTTTCCCCCCTCTAAAATAGCAGAAGTTCCAAATTATTATTACTTTTAATCCCACCCCTATTAGGTTGTAATTCATGTTTCAAAGCATGGCATCCAGGACCGCTCATTATCTACTCCTAGGTCATTTTTCTAATAGTATATTTTATTAATCTCCAAACATATTTTTGTCTCTTCAAAAGTGAACCTCTTCTGGCTAAGAGGATGTATCACTTCATTTTGTTAGGTACCCTTTTTCCCCCCTCTTTATCAGCTGACTAAATTCTACTTCTTCAAGGTGTAGCCCAAATAACCCATATTCCAATAACATTTCATAACCCCTTTGCCCGGTGTATGTTGGACTTCCTTTCTGTCTACTGTCATAATGTTTACCACACTGTTTAATTCACTTCCTACGTTGGCTGGAAAATGGCCTCCCAAGGTGTTCATGGCCCCATCCATGGAACCTGTGAATATGTTACCTTATATAGCAAAAAATACTTTGCAGATGAGATTAAGGATTTTGAAATGGGAAGATTATTCTGAGTTATCGAGCCAGGCACAATGTAATCACAAGGGTTCTTAGTAAGAGGGGGTTGGGGGCAAGAGAGCTAGAGAGAGAGGCTGTAAAATGCTCTACTGCTGAACTTGAAGAAAGAGGATGGGATTATCAGCCACGAAATCCATGTCATCTCCAGAAGCTAACAACAACAAGGAAACAGATTTTCTGCTAAAGCCTCTAGAAAAGACAGAGCCCTGCCTACGTCTTCATTTTATCCCACTGCAACTGATTTTGGACTTCTGACCTCTAGAGCTGTAAGATAACAAACTTGTGTTGTTTTAAGCTACTAATTTGTTACAACAGCAATAGGAAACTAACACATTTACCATTTCTCTTCACTAGAATATGAGCTCCTTGTTGGCGAGGACCATGTAATTATATTCTCTTCTACTTCTGATACTGGTAAAAGTGTGTGCGTGTGTGTGTGTGTGTACACATACGTTTACATGTAGAGACCTGTTCGTAAGTATATTGTGCTTTATAGAATGTTTTAGGATTGCTCATTTTTTTTGGTTCGTAAGCAGTAAAAACAAACAACTAACAGCTGAACTGAGACTTAAACCCAGAAGCATGTTGTCCCAATGCTTTCCAGCATGCCACGATGATGTCCAAGATTCATTCCAGCATTAATATTTTTCTTAGTAATTCGCCACATAAGAGAGGTATTACTTGGATCACTAAATATTTTAGATTTTAAATTGTAATTGTTGGTTTACTATTTTCAGCTTAGCTGATTAGTAGTATGGTGGCACCATTTAAACAACTTAAGTCAGTAGGAGCTGGTCTATGGCATGTAATAAGGTCAAATTTAGATACACAATTACAAGTAAAATATGCTGATAAAATGATATGACTATATTACATGGTAGATAATTGTTTTACCTATATTTTAAAGGACAACAAGACTAACGGAAAGACTAGTTTTGAAAATTATTAAGCTAAAAATATGTTTAAGTCCTATCGGTTTTGGGGAAAAATATAATTCTGAAGAAAATCTAAGAAACAGAATTCTTAATTATGGTTTTCTTAAACATGCAAAAAAAAAACCCCACTGATTTCACAAAATTGTGTGTCTTTTGATCTCATCACTGAATTTGAAGAAGTATGGAGGTTAAATGTCTGTTTGCCTTTAAATTTATAACACATCACTAGGGGAGAAACAAGCAAAGAAAAAAAATGAATACAAAAAGTCCAATCCTGACTTACCTGAATTTTTCGAAGTTTTGCCATTTGCTCCTCTAGCTTTTGGCAATGCTCAGACAGCTGAGAGGACAGCTTCTTCCAGCGGCCCTCAATCTCTTCAAATTCCGTCTGGTACTTCCGGCTAATATCAGATGGTGCTTTCCTTGACATCTCTTTCACAGTGGTGCTGAGATAGTTTAGGCCACTTTGTTGCTCTTGCAGGGAACTTTGTAAAGCCTCAAAAATTAAAAAAGGGAAAGTACATGTATACTAATTGAGGAATAATAACCAGTTTCATTGTACAGTTTCACTTGTAAGTTTCAGCTACATGTATTTGAAGTGAAAGCTATGTGGGGCACCTGGGTGGCTCAGTCAGTTAAGCGTGCCACTTTAGCTCAGGTCATGATCTTGCATTTGTGGGTTCAAGCCCACATCGGGCTCTGTGCTGATAGCTCAGAGCCTGGAGGCTGCTTTGGATTCTGTGTTTCCCTTTCTCTCTGCCCCTACCCTGTTTGTGCTCTCTCTCTGTCTCTCAAAAACAATAAAACAAAATGTTCAAAAAACAAACAAAATGAAAGCTATGTGATTGAAACACCTAAAAAATAGATGATGTGCTGCAATTTACAGAATAACTAGTAGTAATTTAAATTATACTGTTTATGGGGTGCCTGAGTGGCTCAGTCTGTTGAGCGTCCAACTTTGGCTCAGTCATGATCCCACAGTTCGTGAGTTTGAGACCCACATCAGGCTGTCTGAAGACAGCGCAGAGACAACTTTGGATCCTCTGACTCCCTCTCTCTCTCTGCCCCTCCCCTGCTCACAGTCTCTCTATCTCAAAAATAAACATTAAAAAAAAAGACAAACTAAATTCTACCGTTTATCATAAAAGTAATTTGCACATTAATATTTTATTTAAAAATCTATGCCTGTTTTTATGAACAACATCAAATATATCCAAAAGTGTATCTTAATGGACCAGAGTTTTAGCACACCTAATTTTATTGTATCTTCTGTATATGAGTACTGTATTTATGATACTGTTAGGGAGCTTCATTTAATTCTACTGGGCTTTTATTAAGACAATTTCTGACCTTTCTAGGTAAAAACCTAACTAAATCATATAGATACATGGTATAACAAAACTGACTAAGTTATCACTGGTCTACTGATACCAACTAACTATAGTTTCATATTTTTCACAATTTTTTGCAGGGATATAATGAAATTCTAGGAGAATTTTTGGGAGAATTTATAAAGTTGGTTTTACAATTGTTCTGTGTTACCTATGCAATTGCTTACAACAGGATGTCTATCTTTAGGTTTTCCCCACTCAATATTCACTTGTTACTTTCTGGTTATGAAATAATAAAAGCTCAAGATAAAACACGGAAAAAATACCCACTTACATATATGATTTTATGTAAACTTCCAGTGTTTCTATGTATACCTAAACACTGAATATGTTATTATATACACACATAAACAATCATCCCTTCTTTTACAGAAAGACTTATAATATCCCACAAATACATCAGTACATAACTTTTATAGTTGTATAATGTTTTATGCCTATTTTGTGGCATTTTATTTTTTTTACTCTGCTTTAATTTTACTTCATTAAATTCGATTTATTATTTAGACAATATCTAGCATGCATATAACTACATTTTGAGCTAGGCCCTTTTTGTGAGCATTTTGCCACATCATTAAGTACTTTTCAAAAACATAAAATTTAATGGCTTCCTGGTTCGTTTAACCATTTCCCATTATTAGCTCTACAAAGTAACTTCTAGCTTTCCACTCCTGTAAATTATGTCTCTGATCTACCTATCTATCCCCATCTATTTGATTCTTTAGTGTATTCTGATTACTGCCTACGATAAAGACTTCATGAAAACACTATTCACATGTATAACATCATGAATTATTTTGTATGTTATTAGCAAGTGGTGAAACATTTTTCTCAGCAAAATTTCAATTCAATTTGCATTCCCACCAGAAAGTGAGAAGGGAGCTCATTGCTGCTGGACCTGCACTTATTATATCATTTTTTTGCAACTTAGATGTGAAAAATGGTATTTCATTTTATAAACTAGTACTTCGTCCTTTCCAATTCGACTTACAACTTTCCATAGGTTTAATGGCTGTTTATGTTTTTTTGTGACTTCCTTATTAATGACTTTCTCCCATATTCAGACAAATTTTTTCCTCGGTCTCATCTTTCTTTAAAATCGCCTCCAGTATTGTTAGAGTATTTGCAATTGTGTCCAGTGATTTGTGTGCTTCTCTATCATATGTTTTAAAATATTTTACTTAAAAATTTCTCCAAAAATGACGCTTATTGAAATGTTTGGAACATTTTAACATATGTGGTATTTTGCTTTGTTGTAACATCTGATACAAACTTCTAACTACATCTTTTTGAGCTACTTAATACAATTTCTCAATAATATTTATAAATAATTTTTGTCTTCAACGTTTTTTTCAGAAGTTTACTCCCCTGCTCATCTGCCCACCATTTTGTATATAGTTAATCCATTCCTCTAATTGCTATATCTTTGTACTCTTTTTGAAGTTAGAGTTCTGTTAAGCCACATATTCTTTAAAGTGAATTTTTAAATCATTCCAAGTATTAGAAACAACAACATAATGAAGAAAAAAGAAGATCCAACAATATTAGGTTGCTTGGTGTGATAGTAGAGAAAACAGTCTAAACAGGGCAATATATACTGAGAAATTTACATAAAAGTTTTTAAAGAAATAATTATAAAATCACTTTCTTAAAAAAATTTAATTCTTGAAAAAGAACTCTTCGTATATAAGTCACATTTTAATTTTGTTCTTATTTCTCAAAATGGAGACATATCTCAGCTCATAAATATAATTAATGAATGCTTTCTTGTCCTAAAAAATAAAATGTGATTGGATATACAACATGGGCTTTTCAGAATTGGTAGGAAAAGTATTCTAAAATCTCTTACAAATTATCTTTTTCATTTCCCATATTAGTATTTTTTATTACTTGATATAAAGCTGCTAAAAATTTAGGTAATAAAACTCAAAAACTAATTATGATATTACAAAAGATTAGAGTTTAAAACTTATTTTATAACGACACTGATTTTACCACTGTTTGGGAATGTGAATGGAGTTATGAATCAGGAAGCAAGGGGTGGGGGGAATAATACCACAGCTTTTATAATCATCAAAATCAGTGTGTCTGAAAATACATACTAAACAATAAAGAATATACTTCATATGCAGACCATGACACTGTCTTCAAAGGTGGAATTTCTGTCTGAGGGAGAAAAGGCACAAATGCATAAAATATGACAGTTTTAAAGTCCTCATTTTTCCAACTGGTACACCATCATACTTGCCACAATTATTTTAATTCTATTATTTTAAGGTTACACCATTGTGAAAAGAAAAGTTACACCAATGTGACTGCTTGATAGATGACATCTGCACTATTTGCTTCAGACACTCAAACATTCACAGACCTGTAACTCTTCAAGTCTCTGCTCCATGATGTCATATTCAGTGACAGTAACCTGAGGTCTAGAGAGTTTGCTTTCTGACTGCTGGATCCACGTCAGGATGGTACTCATGGTCTCCTGATAGCGCATGGGTGGCAATGTGTCAAAAACTTTATCAAAAGGGAAAAGAAGAGAATCATTTCACTCTTTTAAACTTTGTCATCATGTTTTCCTAAGTTGTCAGCAAACTCAATCACATTGCTAATTACAAATATTACCAAGTTGTAAAAACTTGAAGATATAAATTAAAATGTGATTATGACATTGAAGATAAATTCCTACTACGTATCTCACATTTTGATAGAAAGTATACACACGTACACAGACACATTACAGTGAATCTTCATATCAGCCTTGCAAGTTCACAGGGTGAAAGCCATTTTCTTTTAAGGTAAGGAAATGGCCAAACAGAGAGGCTGCACAATTTGACCATGGTGCCAGAGAAGGTACTTGGAGGAGAAACCAAGCAGAGTACATGTATACCGACTTTGATAGCACACTACTCTTTTCGTGTGCTATCATTTACCTTTGGAGAAAACAGTGTCTTTATCCACAGAAGTTGATATTTTAAATTATATCCTGTCACTTCTTATTTTGCTAAAAAAAACCTCTGTGTACTTAGTATGTGTCAGAAACTCTAATACTCTCATTGTTACTATCATTCTTAATTCTTACCTGTGAGAAATGTGTCTTTAGTCTCATTTACAGTTGAGGAAACTGAGGCTACAAAAAAAGGTCAACTAATTTGCTCACACTCAAGAGCCTAGTAAGTGTAGAGCTTAGGATTTTAAACCAGGTTTATCTGGTTTCAAAGTCAAAACCACTACTCAACAGCACACTTTCCCTGGTATCTATTTATGTATAAATTAGGGAATGAAAAATATATTAAGGAAAGTGTAATTTACGGGTATGTATATGCACTTAAACCATAAGTGTGTGTGTATGTGTGTATATACACACATGTGTATATGTATATATATACACACATACACACACACACACATATATATACACATTTTACATAACTATAATCGTATAGTTAAATTGTACCTACATTAAAGGAGAGAAAATAAAAATTTTCAGATTTGTCAGATTATAAAAAAGTGATAAGGTAACATGTCTATGGTAGAAGTGTAAAACAGTTAATTTGTAAGTAGTTGTTGTAATATTGCATGTTGCCCCAAACTCAGTAAGTAAGCATCTGCCTATGTACAGATTGAGGGAGGGAAGGAAGAAGGAAGATGATAGATAGATAGATGCATAAATGCACAGATATACAGATACATAGATACGGTGAGCCATAAATTGAAAGAACCCAATGCTTTTCAGCACAGGCCAGCGTAAAATAAAAATCTTTCAAATCTAGAAAAGAGATACACACTGAAACATTCTAAATGATTAAAAATTTGATCAATTTTTACTCTATTAACCAATGTAATTCTAGCTATAACTTAGGGAATAATCATGACCTGATACATTTTCTTTCTGTTTAAACAAAATACACATTTAGGCAAAGTATGCATTAATTTGCATAATTCAATAAACAATTCACATTATATAAAATCTCCAGTTCCCTTTAAAATCATGAGAAACTAATAAAGATCCAGACCAGCATTACATGTAGACACTCTTTAGTGCATGCATGAAACATCTTATTCCATATCTGATTCAGAGTGTTTGACTGTATTTCCTCCTTTGCTATCTGGATCCTGAGTAAATGCTCTGGGTGTTTCACAGGTAGATTGCATTGGAGGAGCTGGAATTCAAAGAGGACCTACCAACTCCGTAGCTCCTGAACTAGCCACCTTAGTTCCTACGTGTAGGTTCATCACTCAGGAAATACTTGTGTCTGAAGAGCTGTAGTAATTGCCACCCAATGGGTCTGATATCACACTCAAGTCTGCCTTCTTTCTAAGGGAGGTCCTGATTATCTTCTCCCTTCTTCACCTTCCTTCTATATAATGAAGTGAACCCTGTTCATCTCTGAATTGTTGAGTTTTTTCTGTAAAACTGCTTCTCATCTGTATGCAGGTGCAAGACAAAAAGTCTTCTCAATGAGAGCTAAGCCATACTTCCACCCTATTCTGAGAGAAAGCAGAGGACTCGTAACATGATCAAGAAGTACCTCTGTATCTCCCATGTAAGTTATCTAGCACAAGCAAAAGCCCACACAGTTTAAGATCCTCCCTAGCCTT
The DNA here is from genome assembly GCF_014898765.1 of Herpailurus yagouaroundi. Taxonomy (NCBI): domain Eukaryota; kingdom Metazoa; phylum Chordata; class Mammalia; order Carnivora; family Felidae; genus Herpailurus; species Herpailurus yagouaroundi. Next base: position 10,713,958 of record NW_024420586.1, read on the forward strand.
TCCATGTGTGTTTTCACTTCCTTTAAATCCAGCTCTGTGTTCAGTTTTTGAAAGTGCAAAACTGATTTATGAGGTTACATCATGGCATAAAACTTATCATTACTGTTTCTTTTTTTCTAGAATTCTCACCCATTGTTCATAGAAGGCCCTCTAGACCGTTCACCTCTCCAGACTCGCCTTTCATCACCCTCACCCCCCTGTGCTCCAGGGACACAAAACTTCTCTGATTCTGGACTTCACCTACTACCCCTAGTCTTATTAATCCCTACTGATCGTCTTGCTTCTTTGTTAAGCAGTTCATTCTCTAGGAAATCTTTGCTTACCTTCCCAGCTTGGTAAGTCTCCTTTAGTTTCAGAGACCTGGCCTAGGCCAGGTCAAGCACTCATCTCAAGCTATAATTATAAAAACACCAGCTTGATTTTGTGATTAATGGCTGTGATTTTTCCCAGTTTCCAAGTATAATGACAGCAAGAAGCATGTGGTTTTAGCTCAGCGATTGATCCCCAATGACTACTATGGTATTATAAAAGGAATCAGTATGTGTTGGGTGAGTAACTACAGGTTAGAAAGTGTAACCTTGAGCACACACACAAAAAGAATGCCTTTGCCAGGAACACAGGAGAAAACCAGTATTTGGTGAAGCCTAGAATCTGAACAAGAGGAGAAAGAATTTACCCAGAGAATTTAGACATTCTTCTCATTCCACCCACAGAACCTTCTCAACACTGAATAGCTTAAACTGACTTTATTCCTCATCTCCTTTCTCACTTCATGGTTTCTAGACAATAGGTAGACTTTCTTTAATTGCATTTTTTCTGGTATAATTCATTTGAAAATGTACCAATGTACAATGTACACACACGTTTTGGTTTTCTCCTGGAATTCTTTTGTTTTTTTTTTAACGTTTATTTATTTTTGAGACGGAGAGAGACAGAGCATGAATGGGGGAGGGTCAGAGAGAGGGGGACACAGAATCAGAAACAGGCTCCAGGCTCTGAGCTGTCAGCACAGAGCCCGACGGGGGGCTCAAACTCACGGACCGCGAAATCATGACCTGAACTGAAGTCGGCCACTTAACCGACTGAGCCACCCAGGTGCCCCATCCTGGAATTCTTTTGACAAACAACAAAATCATGTTCAAAACTGTATCACTTCGGAACAGAACAATAGATAAGGTCACAATTTTTATTATATCCTAATGAGGAATGTTTATATTTCTATGGAAATAGGACCACCACTGCATTAAAAAAAGCTTCTACCTCTCTCTGTGTACACATACATATGAATAAGAGATATATATGTATATATTTAATATTTGTGTATCATTTATTAATTCCTTAAACTATTTATTGAGTGTCCATTTCAGCCTTTGTGATATCCTTTAGGGATACAATAATTTAAAAAACAGAGTCCCTATATTCACTGCCTTCACAGTTTACTCATGCAGCCAGATAATACTCTAATATAGTTTTGATCAGATTGTAATTAATTTTATAAAAGAGACAAAAAGTGCTGTGACAGTAAACAATAAGAACATTACATTTACACTGGGAGCTCATAAAAATTAACTTTTGGGCAAAGATATGAAGGAGTAAGAATGAGCTGTGCTAGGGCTTCTGGGAAAATACACAGGGCTCTGAAGTAGGGAATATGGGATGGTTTTCAGGAAATGAAAGGTCAATATGACGTAGAGAGAAAATAAGCACGAATGCAGCTGTAACTGGAAGTAGGCAAAGCCCCCATTTTAAGCAGAGCCTTGTAAGTACCTTTTAACTAAGACCAAAAGCCAATCATTGAATGTATTATATGCAAAGGTGTGACACAGATTTTCTTTAAGAAAAATCTTTCTGGGGGCATCTGGGTGGCTCAGTTGGTCAAGCGTCCAACTCTGGATATCAGCTCAGGATCATGATGTCACAGTTCATGAGACTGAGCCCCTTGTTGGGGCTTGGGATTCTCTCTTTCCCTTCTGCCCCCGATCCCCACAAGTACACAAGTGCTCCCTCTCTCTCTCTCTCTCTCTCTCTCAAAAATAAAGAAATGAACATTAAACAATTTTTAAAAAAGATAATTCCTTCTGGCAGAACATAGCAAATAGATTTCTCACTGTCAACAATGGATAAAGTGAAGACAAATTAGTGGTCCAGGCAAGAAACCCTGGTAGCTTGGACGAACATGATGACCATTAATAAGAAAAGAAAGTTAGATGTGAGAATGATTTGGGAGATAAAAATGCATGGGGTGGGAGAATGAAGAGCAACAGGAGAGGAAGTGAACGAGGGACAAGGAACATCAAGGATGATTCTGAGGTTTCTGACTGTGTAGCTCCATAGATGTTGTTCTTGTCCCTGATACTGGAGGAGCCAAAGAGGAAACTGTTGTCAGGTGCAGAACTGCCCACCATGGGTTTATCTTCTTGGGACTCCAAGGGTTTGCAATACCTTAAGATACTTAACTGGAAAGGCAAGGGAATAGATGAGCATAAGAACCCAGCACTTAGTGGATAGGAGCGGACTGGAGATAAAACTTTTTTGTTTACAACATACAATTAAAGCCAAGGATACCTTTACTTATATAGTTTCCTTCTAGATGTAAAAAAGCATTTGTTATCAAGCATGATTTACCTAGTAGCTGAAACTGATTATAAGGTACACAAATTATCTCATTTAAGCCAGACTTACTTGAGAATACTAGTGAAGGATTCCTAATTCTGTTTCAGATTTAAAAGTAAGAAAAAAAAATCTGGTGCAAAGGTCAGCTGCACCCAAGGGCAAACTCAGTACAACCTGTTCTACCTATGTGTCAGTGAGATATTTGTGGATGCTGCCCTAGGGACCCCAAAGTAAAAGTAGACCTAGTCCTGTTCCATCTAGGGAAGTTCACTGTCTTCTTTTTATGTAGAAAGAGAGATTAATAACTCAACTGATACTTTTCTCTTGACTGACAGTAATGAGAAAGTAAACATATTTAAAAACCTACTATCTTAAAGGATTATAAGAGTGTTATTACCGTCCTTTGGTCCAGCCCAGATGCCTGAAAGAAAAAAAAAGGCCTAAGGATTTAGTATTTCCCCAGTATTGTTTATAAATATATGACATTCGTCTCAAAATAAATATTCTTATGATGGTTTCTATTATTCTTTTGCTAAAGTGCCATTTAAAAAATATAGATACATTCTTAATGTTTCATGATGAGGGAAGCATATTCCACAAAATTAAAGTTAATATAAAGGATTATAGTTTCAGAAGCACCTGTTGTGAATACTGGGAAAGTGAATGTTAAGGGCTACCATGCTGAGCTACTGTTTATCTTGAAAGGTACAAAAAAACCCATTAATCCCCAGTCCCTTAGTATAGCCATATGAAGGATGGCAATGAAAACGTATGGTCGCATTTACATCTAAAATTGTTGTAGAAGAGTATAAAAAATGTTTTCCACATCTTTTACTTAAAGATCCCTTCTGTTATAGTCAATTGAGCTAAAAATGGAAGGGGTTTCAGAGAAGAGAAAAGGTAAGAAAGGAGAGCAAGGAGAGAACAAAAGAGACAAGGCGAGATTATTTCGTCAAAAAAAAAAAAAAAAAAAAAAAAACGGGGGCGCCTGGGTGGCGCCGTCGGTTAAGCGTCCGACTTCAGCCAGGTCACGATCTCGCGGTCCGTGAGTTCGAGCCCCGCGTCAGGCTCTGGCTGATGGCTCAGAGCCTGGAGCCTGTTTCCGATTCTGTGTCTCCCTCTCTCTCTGCCCCTCCCCCGTTCATGCTCTGTCTCTCTCTGTCCCAAAGAAAATAAATAAACGTT